>NC_065533.1:15452149-15817141 GCF_020184175.1 Aphis gossypii | reverse complement strand
TGGACTTAAATGGATCAAATATTTAAAAAAGCCACTGGACCTAAAGTTTACTTAAATTACCATAAGAGTACGCTTTTATAATAACCCTTCGCAGAATCCCTAAAACCATCTTGAAATTGGATTTAAAGTTATGAAATTCCCTGATTTTGAATGAATTTTTATTAATTGATCATTAATTAATATCTTAACTGAGACTCATTATCTTGATTCCCAAGCGTTTCATTGTTGTTAATGGATTCCTGCTATAAAAAATGGACTTAAATGGAACAAATATGGAAAAAGCTAAGAACCAACACTTACTGGAAGTATCATTACAGTTATGTCATTATTTTAATTCCTTACTTGAACCCCAGTAATTATCTGGATAATGGATAAAATTTTTGATATTCCATGATATTAAATAAATACAGCTTATCAATAATAAATACATTTCTTAAGCGAAACATTCGTTCTGGATTCCCAATCGTTTTAATGTTGTTAATGGATTCCTGCTGTAAAAAATGGACTTAAATGGATCAAATATGGAAAAAAGCCACTGAACCTAAGTTTACTGAATTACCATTAAAGTAACGATTTATTATAACCCCTACTTCGCAGATCCTTAAAACTATTTGGAAATGGATTTAAAGTTTTGAAATTCCCTGATATTGAATGAATTTATCAATTGATCTTTAATTAATATCGTAATTGAGACTTTTTTTCTTGATTCCCAGCGTTATATTGTTGTTAATGGATTCCTGGCTATAAAAAATGACTTAAGTGGATCAAATATTTAAAAAAGCCACTGGACCTAAAGTTTACTTAAATACCATAATAGTAACGATTTTTAACAACCCCTTCGCAGATCCTTAAAACTATCTGGAAATTGGATTTAAAGTTATGAAATTCCCTGATATTGAATGAATTTTATCAATTGATCTTTAATTAATATCGTAAATGAGACTTTTTTTCTTGATTCCCAAGCGTTTCATTGTTGTTAATGGATTCCTGCTATAAAAAATGGACTTAAATGGAACAAATATGGAAAAAAGCTAAGAACCACAGCTTACTGGAAGTATCATTACAGTTATGTCATTATTTTAATTCCTTACTTGAACCCCAGTAATTATCTGGATAATGGATAAAATTTTTGATATTCCATGATATTAAATAAATATAGCTTATCAATAATAAATACATTTCTTAAGCGAAACATTCGTTCTGGATTCCCAAGCGTTTTAATGTTTTTAATGGACTCCGACAGTACAAAATGGACTTAAATGGATCAAATATGGAAAAAAAAGCCACTGATCTAAGTTTACTTAAATTACCATATGAGTAACGCTTTTATAGATAACCCTTCGCAGAATCCCTGAAATTATCTGGAAATTGGATTTAAAGTTTTGAAATTCCCTGGTATTGAATGAATTTATCAATTGATCTTTAATTAATATCGTAATTGAGACTTTTTTTCTTGATTCCCAAGCGTTATATTGTTGTTAATGGATTCTGGCTATAAAAAATGGACATAAATGGATCAAATTTAAAAAAGCCACTGGACCTAAAGTTTACTTAAATTACCATAAGAGTAACGCTTTTATAATAACCCTTCGCAGAATCCCTAAAACCACCTTGAAATTGGATTTAAAGTTATGAAATTCCCTGATTTTGAATAAATTTTATTAATTGATCTTAATTAATCCTAACTGAGACTCTTTATCTTGATTCCCAAGCGTTTTAATTGTTGTTAATGGATTCCTGCTATAAAAAATGGACTTAAATGGAACAAATATGGAAAAAAGCCACTGGACCTAAAGTTTACTTAAATTACCATATGAGTAACGCTTTTATAATAACCCTTCGCAGAATCCCTGAAATTATCTGGAAATTGGATTAAAGTTTTGAAATTCCCTGATATTGAATGAATTTTATCAATTGATCTTTAATTAATATCGTAATTGAGACTTTTTTTCTTGATTCCCAAGCGTTCTATTGTTGTTAATGGATTCTGGCTATAAAAAATGGACTTAAATGGATCAAATATGGAAAAAAGCCACTGGACCAAAGTTTACTTAAATTACCAAAAGAGTAACGCTTTTTAAATAACCCTCCGCAGAATCCCTAAAACTATCTGGAATTGGATTTAAAGTTATGAAATTCCCCGATATTGAATGAATTTTATCAATTGATCTTTAATAAATATCGTAATTGAGACTTTTTTTCTTGATTCCCAAGTCCCAAGCTTCTATTGTTGTTAATGGATTCCTGCTATAAAAAATGGACTTAAATGGAACAAATATGGAAAAAGCTAAGAACCACAGCTTACTGGAAGTATCATTACAGTTATGTCATTATTTTAATTCCTTACTTGACCCCAGAACCCCGTAATTATGGATAATGGATAAAATTTTTGATATTCCATGATATTAATAAATACAGCTTATCAATAATAAATACATTTCTTAAGCGAAACATTCGTTCTGGATTCCCATCTTTTTAATGTTTTTAATGGATTCCGACTATAAAAAATGGACTTAAATGGATCAAATATGGAAAAAAGTCACTGGACCAAAGTTTACTTAAATTACCAAAAGAGTAACGCTTTTATATAACCCTCCGCAGAATCCCTAAAACTATCTGGAAATTGGATTTAAAGTTATGAAATTCCCCGATATTGAATGAATTTTATCAATTGATCTTTAATAAATATCGTAATTGAGACTTTTTTTCTTGATTCCCAGCGTTCTATTGTTGTTAATGGATTCTGGCTATAAAAAATGGACTTAAATGGAACAATATGGAAAAAAGCTAAGACCACAGCTTACTGGAAGTATCATTACAGTTTTGTCATTATTTTAATTCCTTACTTGAACCCCAGTAAATATCTGGATAATGGATAAAATCTTTGATATTCCATGATATTAAATAAATACAGCTTATCAAAAATAAATACATTTCTTAAGCGAATCATTCGTTCTGGATTCCCCCGGGTTTTAATGTTTTTAATGGATTCCGACTGTACAAAATGGACTTAAATGGAACAAATATGGAAAAAAGCCACTGAACCTAAAGTTTACTTGAATTACCATTAGAGTAACGATTTATTATAACCCCTTCGCAGAATCCTTAAAACTATCTGGAAATTGGATTTAAAGTTTTGAAATTCCCTGATATTGAATGATTTTATCAATTGATCTTTAATTAATATCGTAATGAGACTTTTTTTCTTGATTCCCAAGCGTTATATTGTTGTTAATGGATTCTGGCTATAAAAAATGGACTTAAATGGATCAAATATGGAAAAAAGCCACTGGATCTAAAGTTTACTTAATATTAACATATGAGTAACGCTTTTTAATAACCTTCGCAGAATCCCTGAAATATCTGGAAATTGGATTTAAAGTTTTGAAATTCCCTGATATTGAATGAATTTTATCAATTGATCTTTAATTAATATCGTAATTGAGACTTTTTTTCTTGATTCCCAAGCGTTATATAGTTGTTAATGGATTCTGGCTATATAAAATGGACTTAAGTGGATCAAATATTTAAAAAAGCCACTGGACCTAAAGTTTACTTAAATTACCATAAGAGTAACGATTTATTAACACCCCTTCGCAGAATCCTTAAAACTATCTGGAAATTGGATTTAAAGTTATGAAATTCCCTGATATTGAATGAATTTTATCAATTGATCTTTAATTAATATCGTAAATGAGACTTTTTTTCTTGATTCCCAAGCGTTTCATTGTTGTTAATGGATTCCTGCTATAAAAAATGGACTTAAATGGAACAAATATGGAAAAAAGCTAAGAACCACAGCTTACTGGAAGTATCATTACAGTTATGTCATTATTTTAATTCCTTACTTGAACCCCAGTAATTATCTGGATAATGGATAAAATTTTTGATATTCCATGATATTAAATAAATATAGCTTATCAATAATAAATACATTTCTTAAGCGAAACATTCGTTCTGGATTCCCAAGCGTTTTAATTTTTTAATGGATTCCGACTATAAAAAATGGACTTAATGGATCAATATGGAAAAAAGCCACTGGATCTAAAGTTTACTTAAATTACCATATGAGTAACGCTTTTATGATATAACCCTTCGCAGAATCCCTGAAATTATCTGGAAATTGGATTTAAAGTTTTGAAATTCCCTGATATTGAATGAATTTTATCAATTGATCTTTAATTAATATCGTAATTGAGACTTTTTTTCTTGATTCCCAAGCGTTTAATTGTTGTTAATGGATTCTGGCTATAAAAAATGGACTTAAATGGATCAAATTTTAAAAAGCCACTGGACCTAAAGTTTACTTAAATTACCATAAGAGTAACGCTTTTATAATAACCCTTCGCAGGATCCCTAAAACCACCTTGAAATTGGATTTAAAGTTATGAAATTCCCTGATTTTGAATGAATTTTATTAATTGATCATTAATTAATATCTTAACTGAGACTCTTTATCTTGATTCCCAAGCGTTTCATTGTTGTTAATGGATTCCTACTATAAAAAATGGACTTAAATGGAACAAATATGGAAAAAAGCCACTGGATCTAAAGTTTACTTAAATTACCATATGAGTAACGCTTTTATAATAACCCTTCGCAGAATCCCTGAAATTATCTGGAAATTGGATTTAAAGTTTTGAAATTCCCTGATATTGAATGAATTTTATCAATTGATCTTTAATTAATATCGTAATTGAGACTTTTTTTCTTGATTCCCAAGCGTTCTATTGTTGTTAATGGATTCTGGCTATAAAAAATGGACTTAAATGGATCAAATATGGAAAAAAGCCACTGGACCTAAAGTTTACTTAAATTACCATAAGAGTAACGCTTTATAATAACCCTTCGCAGATCCCTAAAACCATCTGGAAATTGGATTTAAAGTTATGAAATTCCCTGATTTTGAATGAATTTTATTAATTGATCATAATTAATATCTTACTGAGACTCTTTATCTTGATTCCCAAGCGTTTCATTGTTTTTAATGGATTCCTGCTATAAAAATGGACTTAAATGGAACAAATATGGAAAAAAGCCACTGGATCTAAAGTTTACTTAAATTACCATATGAGTAACGCTTTTATAATAACCCTTCGCAGAATCCCTGAAATTATCTGGAAATTGGATTTAAAGTTTTGAAATTCCCTGATATTGAATGAATTTTATCAATTGATCTTTAATAATATCGTAATTGAGACTTTTTTCTTGATTCCCAAGCGTTTCATTGTTGTTAATGGATTCCTGCTATAATAAATGGACTTAAATGGACAAATATGGAAAAAAGCTAAGAACCACAGCTTACTGGAAGTATCATTACAGTTATGTCATTATTTTAATTCCTTACTTGAACCCCAGTAATTATCTGGATTATGGATAAAATTTTTGATATTCCAATGATTTAAATAAATACAGCTTATCAAATAATAATACATTTCTTAATCGAAACATTCGTTCTGGATTCCCAATCTTTTAATGTTTTTAATGGATTCCGACTATAAAATGGACTTAAATGGATCAAATATGGAAAAAAGTCACTGGACCAAAGTTTACTTAAATTACCAAAAGAGTAACGCTTTATATATAACCCTCCTCGCAGAATCCCTAAAACTATCTGGAAATGGATTTAAAGTTATGAAATTCCCCGATATTGAATGAATTTTATCAATTGATCTTTAATAAATATCGTAATTGAGACTTTTTTTTCTTGATTCCCAGCGTTCTATTGTTGTTAATGGATTCTGGCTATAAAAAATGGACTTAAATGGAACAAATATGGAAAAAAGCTAAGAACCACAGCTTACTGGAAGTATCATTACAGTTTTGTCATTATTTTAATTCCTTACTTGAACCCCAGTAAATATCTGGATAATGGATAAAATCTTTGATATTCCATGATCTAAATAAATAAATAAAGCTTATCAAAAATAAATACATTTCTTAAGCGAATCATTCGTTCTGGATCCCCAAGGGTTTTAATGTTTTTAATGGATTCCGACTGTACAAAATGGACTTAAATGGAACAAATATGGAAAAAAGCCACTGGATCTAAAGTTAACTTAAATTACCATATGAGTAACGCTTTTATAATAACCCTTCGCAGAATCCCTGTAATTATCTGGAAATTGGATTTAAAGTTTTGAAATTCCCTGATATTGAATGAATTTTATCAATTGATCTTTAATTAATATCGTAATTGAGACTTTTTTTCTTGATTCCCAAGCGTTATATTGTTGTTAATGGATTCTGGCTATAAAAAATGGACTTAAATGGATCAAATATGGAAAAAAGCCACTGGATCTAAAGTTTACTTAAATTACCATATGAGTAACGCTTTTTAATAACCCTTCGCAGAATCCCTGAAATTATCTGGAAATTGGATTTAAAGTTTTGAAATTCCCTGATATTGAATGAATTTTATCAATTGATCTTTAATTAATATCGTAATTGAGACTTTTTTTCTTGATTTTCAAGCGTTATATTGTTGTTAATGGATTCTGGCTATAAAAATGGACTTAAATGGATCAAATATGGAAAAAAGCCACTGGACCTAAAGTTTACTTAAATTACCATAAGAGTAACGCTTTTATAATAACCCTTCGCAGAATCCCTAAAACTATCTTGAAATTGGATTTAAAGTTATGAAATTCCCTGATTTTGAATGAATTTTATTAATTGATCATTAATTAATATCTTAACTGAGACTCTTTATCTTGATTCCAAAGCGTTTCATTGTTGTTAATGGATTCCTGCTATAAAAAATGGACTTAAATGGAACAAATATGGAAAAAAGCTAAGAACCACAGCTTACTGGAAGTATCATTACAGTTATGTCATTATTTTAATTCCTTACTTGAACCCCAGTAATTATCTGGATAATGGATAAAATTTTTGATATTCCATGATATTAAATAAATACAGCTTATCAAAAATAAATACATTTCTTAAGCGAAACATTCGTTCTGGATTCCCAATCTTTTTAATGTTTTTAATGGATTCCGACTATAAAAAATGGACTTAAATGGATCAAATATGGAAAAAAGTCACTGGACCAAAAGTTTACTTAAATTACCAAAAGAGTAACGCTTTTATAATAACCCTCCGCAGAATCACTAAAACTATCTGGAAATTGGATTTAAAGTTATGAAATTCCCTGATATTGAATGAATTTTATCAATTGATCTTTAATAAATATCGTAATTGAGACTTTTTTTCTTGATTCCCAAGCGTTCTATTGTTGTTAATGGATTCTGGCTATAATAAATGGACTTAAATGGAACAAATATGGAAAACAGCTAAGAACCATACCTTACTGAAATTCTCATTACAGTTTTGTCATTATTTTAATTCCTTACTTGAACCCCAGTAAATATCTGGATAATGGATAAAATCTTTGATATTCCATGATATTAAATAAATACAGCTTATCAAAAATAAATACATTTCTTAAGCGAAACCTTCGTTCTGGATCCCCAAGGGTTTTAATGTTTTTAATGGATTCCGACTGTACAAAATGGACTTAAATGGATCAAATATGGAAAAAAGCCACTGGACCTAAAGTTACTTGAATTACCATTAGAGTAACGATTTATTATAACCCCTTCGCAGAATCCTTAAAACTATCTGGAAATTGGATTTAAAGTTTTGAAATTCCCTGATATTGAATGAATTTTATCAATTGATCTTTAATTAATATCGTAATTGAGACTTTTTTTCTTGATTCCCAAGCGTTTCATTGTTGTTAATGGATTCCTGCTATAAAAAATGGACTTAAATGGAACAAATATGGAAAAAAGCTAAGAACCACAGCTTACTGGAAGTATCATTACAGTTATGTCATTATTTTAATTCCTTACTTGAACCCCAGTAATTATCTGGATAATGGATAAAATTTTTGATATTCCATGATATTAAATAAATACAGCTTATCAATAATAAATACATTTCTTAAGCGAAACATTCGTTCTGGATTCCCAATCGTTTTAATGTTGTTAATGGATTCCTGCTGTAAAAAATGGACTTAAATGGATCAAATATGGAAAAAAGCCACTGGACCTAAAGTTTACTTGAATTACCATTAGAGTAACGATTTATTATAACCCCTTCGCAGAATCCTTAAAACTATCTGGAAATTGGATTTAAAGTTTTGAAATTCCCTGATATTGAATGAATTTTATCAATTGATCTTTAATTAATATCGTAATTGAGACTTTTTTTCTTGATTTTCAAGCGTTATATTGTTGTTAATGGATTCTGGCTATAAAAATGGACTTAAATGGATCAAATATGGAAAAAAGCCACTGGACCTAAAGTTTACTTAAATTACCATAAGAGTAACGCTTTTATAATAACCCTTCGCAGAATCCCTAAAACTATCTTGAAATTGGATTTAAAGTTATGAAATTCCCTGATATTGAATGAATTTTATCAATTGATCTTCAATTAATATCGTAAATGAGACTCTTTTTCTTGATTCCCAAGCGTTCTAATGTTGTTAATGGATTCTGGCTATAAAAAAATTGACTTAAATGGAACAAATATGGAAAACAGCAAAGAACCATAGCTTACTGGAATACTCATTACAGTTATGTGATTATGGTAATTCCTTGCTTGAACCCCAGTTAATATCTGGATAATGGATAAAATTTTTGATATTCCATGATATTAAATAATACAGCTTATCAAAAATAAATACATTTCTTAAGCGAAACATTCGTTCTGGATTCCCAATCTTTTTAATGTTTTTATATGGATTCCGACTATAAAAAATGGACTTAAATGGATCAAATATGGAAAAAAGTCCTGGACCAAAAGTTTACTTAAATTACCAAAAGAGTAACGCTTTTATAATAACCCTCCGCAGAATCACTAAAACTATCTGGAAATTGGATTTAAAGTTTAAATTATGAATTCCCTGATATTGAATGAATTTTATCAATTGATCTTTAATAAATATCGTAATTGAGACTTTTTTTCTTGATTCCCAAGCGTTCTATTGTTGTTAATGGATTCTGGCTATAAATAATGGACTTAAATGGAACAAATATGGAAAACAGCTAAGAACCATACCTTACTGAAATTCTCATTACAGTTTTGTCATTATTTAATCTTCCTTACTTGAACCCCAGTAAATATCTGGATAATGGATAAAATCTTTGATATTCCATGATATTAAATAAATACAGCTTATCAAAAATAAATACATTTCTTAAGCGAAACCTTCGTTCTGGATCCCCAAGGGTTTTAATGTTTTTAATGGATTCCGACTGTACAAAATGGACTTAAATGGATCAAATATGGAAAAAAGCCACTGGACCTAAAGTTTACTTGAATTACCATTAGAGTAACGATTTATTATAACCCCTTCGCAGAATCCTTAAAACTATCTGGAAATTGGATTTAAAGTTTTGAAATTCCCTGATATTGAATGAATTTTATCAATTGATCTTTAATTAATATCGTAATTGAGACTTTTTTTCTTGATTCCCAAGCGTTATATTGTTGTTAATGGATTCTGGCTATAAAAAATGGACTTAAATGGATCAAATATTTAAAAAAGCCACTGGACCTAAAGTTTACTTAAATTACCATAAGAGTTACGCTTTTATAATAACCCTTCGCAGAATCCCTAAAACCACCTTGAAATTGGATTTAAAGTTATGAAATTCCCTGATTTTGAATGAATTTTATTAATTGATCATTAATTAATATCTTAACTGAGACTCTTTATCTTGATTCCCAAGCGTTTCATTGTTGTTAATGGATTCCTGCTATAAAAAATGGACTTAAATGGAACAAATATGGAAAAAAGCCACTGGATCTAAAGTTTACTTAAATTACCATATGAGTAACGCTTTTATAATAACCCTTCGCAGAATCCCTGAAATTATCTGGAAATTGGATTTAAAGTTTTGAAATTCCCTGATATTGAATGAATTTTATCAATTGATCTTTAATTAATATCGTAATTGAGACTTTTTTTCTTGATTCCCAAGCGTTCTATTGTTGTTAATGGATTCTGGCTATAAAAAATGGACTTAAATGGATCAAATATGGAAAAAAGCCACTGGACCTAAAGTTTACTTAAATTACCATAAGAGTAACGCTTTTATAATAACCCTTCGCAGAATCCCTAAAACTATCTGGAAATTGGATTTAAAGTTATGAAATTCCCTGATTTTGAATGAATTTTATTAATTGATCATGAATTAATATCTTAACTGAGACTCTTTTTCTTGATTCCCAAGCGTTCTAATGTTGTTAATGGATTCTGGCTATAAAAAATGGACTTAAATGGAACAAATATGGAAAAAAGCTAAGAACCACAGCTTACTGGAAGTATCATTACAGTTATGTCATTATTTTAATTCCTTACTTGAACCCCAGTAATTATCTGGATAATGGATAAAATTTTTGATATTCCATGATATTAAATAAATACAGCTTATCAATAATAAATACATTTCTTAAGCGAAACATTCGTTCTGGATCCCCAAGGGTTTTAATGTTTTTATGGATTCCGACTGTACAAAATGGACTTAATGGAACAAATATGGAAAAAAGCCACTGAACCTAAAGTTTACTTGAATTCATTAGAGTAACGATTTATTATAACCCCTTCGCAGAATCCTTAAAACTATCTGGAAATTGGATTTAAAGTTTTGAAATTCCCTGATATTGAATGAATTTTATCAATTGATCTTTAATAATATCGTAATTGAGACTTTTTTCTTGATTCCCAAGCGTTATATTGTTGTTAATGGATTCTGGCTATAAAAAATGGACTTAAGTGGATCAATATTTAAAAAAGCCACTGGACCTAAAGTTTACTTAAATTACCATAAGAGTAACGATTTATTAACACCCCTTCGCAGAATCCTTAAAACTATCTGGAAATTGGATTTAAAGTTATGAAATTCACTGATTTTGAATGAATTTTATCAATTGATCTTTAATAATATCGTAATTGAGACTTTTTTTCTTGATTCCCAAGCGTTTCATTGTTGTTAATGGATTCTGCTATAAAAATGGACTTAAATGGAACAAATATGGAAAAAAGCTAAGAACCACAGCTTACTGGAAGTATCATTACAGTTATGTCATTATTTTAATTCCTTACTTGAACCCCAGTAATTATCTGGATTATGGATAAAATTTTTGATATTCCATGATATTAAATAAATACAGCTTATCAAAAATAAATACATTTCTTAAGCGAAACATTCGTTCTGGATTCCCAAGCGTTTTAATGTTTTTAATGGATTCCGACTATAAAAAATGGACTTAAATGGATCAAATATGAAAAAAAGCCACTGGATCTAAAGTTTACTTAAATTACCATATGAGTAACGCTTTTATGATAACCCTTCGCAGAATCCCTGAAATTATCTGGAAATTGGATTTAAAGTTTTGAAATTCCCTGATATTGAATGAATTTTATCAATTGATCTTTAATTAATATCGTAATTGAGACTTTTTTTCTTGATTCCCAAGCGTTATATTGTTGTTAATGGATTCTGGCTATAAAAAATGGACTTAAATGGATCAAATATTTAAAAAAGCCACTGGACCTAAAGTTTACTTAAATTACCATAAGAGTAACGCTTTTATAATAACCCTTCGCAGAATCCCTAAAACCACCTTGAAATTGGATTTAAAGTTATGAAATTCCCTGATTTTGAATGAATTTTATTAATTGATCATTAATTAATATCTTAACTGAGACTCTTTATCTTGATTCCCAAGCGTTTCATTGTTGTTAATGGATTCCTGCTATAAAAAATGGACTTAAATGGAACAAATATGGAAAAAAGCCACTGGATCTAAAGTTTACTTAAATTACCATATGAGTAACGCTTTTATAATAACCCTTCGCAGAATCCCTGAAATTATCTGGAAATTGGATTTAAAGTTTTGAAATTCCCTGATATTGAATGAATTTTATCAATTGATCTTTAATTAATATCGTAATTGAGACTTTTTTTCTTGATTCCCAAGCGTTCTATTGTTGTTAATGGATTCTGGCTATAAAAAATGGACTTAAATGGATCAAATATGGAAAAAAGCCACTGGATCTAAAGTTTACTTAAATTACCATATGAGTAACGCTTTTATAATAACCCTTCGCAGAATCCCTGAAATTATCTGGAAATTGGATTTAAAGTTTTGAAATTCCCTGATATTGAATGAATTTTATCAATTGATCTTTAATTAATATCTTAACTGAGACTCTTTATCTTGATTCAAAAGCGTTTCATTGTTGTTAATGGATTCCTGCTATAAAAAATGGACTTAAATGGAACAAATATGGAAAAAAGGTAAGAACTACAGCTTACTGGAAGTATCATTACAGTTATGTCATTATTTTAATTCCTTACTTGAACCCCAGTAATTATCTGGATAATGGATAAAATTTTTGATATTCCATGATATTAAATAAATACAGCTTATCAATAATAAATACATTTCTTAATCGAAACATTCGTTCTGGATTCCCAATCTTTTTAATGTTTTTAATGGATTCCGACTATAAGAAATGGACTTAAATGGATCAAATATGGAAAAAAGTCACTGGACCAAAAGTTTACTTAAATTACCAAAAGAGTAACGCTTTTATAATAACCCTCCGCAGAATCCCTAAAACTATCTGGAAATTGGATTTAAAGTTATGAAATTCCCCGATATTGAATGAATTTTATCAATTGATCTTTAATAAATATCGTAATTGAGACTTTTTTTCTTGATTCCCAAGCGTTCTATTGTTGTTAATGGATTCTGGCTATAAAAAATGGACTTAAATGGAACAAATATGGAAAAAAGCCACTGAACCTAAAGTTTACTTGAATTACCATTAGAGTAACGATTTATTATAACCCCTTCGCAGAATCCTTAAAACTATCTGGAAATTGGATTTAAAGTTTTGAAATTCCCTGATATTGAATGAATTTTATCAATTGATCTTTAATTAATATCGTAATTGAGACTTTTTTTCTTGATTCCCAAGCGTTATATTGTTGTTAATGGATTCTGGCTATAAAAAATTTACTTAAGTGGATCAAATATTTAAAAAAGCCACTGGACCTAAAGTTTACTTAAATTACCATAAGAGTAACGATTTATTAACACCCCTTCGCAGAATCCTTAAAACTATCTGGAAATTGGATTTAAAGTTATGAAATTCACTGATTTTGAATGAATTTTATCAATTGATCTTTAATTAATATCGTAATTGAGACTTTTTTTCTTGATTCCCAAGCGTTTCATTGTTGTTAATGGATTCCTGCTATAATAAATGGACTTAAATGGAACAAATATGGAAAAAAGCTAAGAACCACAGCTTACTGGAAGTATCATTACAGTTATGTCATTATTTTAATTCCTTACTTGAACCCCAGTAATTATCTGGATTATGGATAAAATTTTTGATATTCCATGATATTAAATAAATACAGCTTATCAAAAATAAATACATTTCTTAAGCGAAACATTCGTTCTGGATTCCCAAGCGTTTTAATGTTTTTAATGGATTCCGACTATAAAAAATGGACTTAAATGGATCAAATATGGAAAAAAGCCACTGGATCTAAAGTTTACTTAAATTACCATATGAGTAACGCTTTTATAATAACCCTTCGCAGAATCCCTGAAATTATCTGGAAATTGGATTTAAAGTTTTGAAATTCCCTGATATTGAATGAATTTTATCAATTGATCTTTAATTAATATCGTAATTGAGACTTTTTTTCTTGATTCCCAAGCGTTATATTGTTGTTAATGGATTCTGGCTATAAAAAATTTACTTAAGTGGATCAAATATTTAAAAAAGCCACTGGACCTAAAGTTTACTTAAATTACCATAAGAGTAACGATTTATTAACACCCCTTCGCAGAATCCTTAAAACTATCTGGAAATTGGATTTAAAGTTATGAAATTCACTGATTTTGAATGAATTTTATCAATTGATCTTTAATTAATATCGTAATTGAGACTTTTTTTCTTGATTCCCAAGCGTTTCATTGTTGTTAATGGATTCCTGCTATAATAAATGGACTTAAATGGAACAAATATGGAAAAAAGCTAAGAACCACAGCTTACTGGAAGTATCATTACAGTTATGTCATTATTTTAATTCCTTACTTGAACCCCAGTAATTATCTGGATTATGGATAAAATTTTTGATATTCCATGATATTAAATAAATACAGCTTATCAAAAATAAATACATTTCTTAAGCGAAACATTCGTTCTGGATTCCCAAGCGTTTTAATGTTTTTAATGGATTCCGACTATAAAAAATGGACTTAAATGGATCAAATATGGAAAAAAGCCACTGGATCTAAAGTTTACTTAAATTACCATATGAGTAACGCTTTTATAATAACCCTTCGCAGAATCCCTGAAATTATCTGGAAATTGGATTTAAAGTTTTGAAATTCCCTGATATTGAATGAATTTTATCAATTGATCTTTAATTAATATCTTAACTGAGACTCTTTATCTTGATTCAAAAGCGTTTCATTGTTGTTAATGGATTCCTGCTATAAAAAATGGACTTAAAAGGAACAAATATGGAAAAAAGGTAAGAACTACAGCTTACTGGAAGTATCATTACAGTTATGTCATTATTTTAATTCCTTACTTGAACCCCAGTAATTATCTGGATAATGGATAAAATTTTTGATATTCCATGATATTAAATAAATACAGCTTATCAATAATAAATACATTTCTTAATCGAAACATTCGTTCTGGATTCCCAATCTTTTTAATGTTTTTAATGGATTCCGACTATAAAAAATGGACTTAAATGGATCAAATATGGAAAAAAGTCACTGGACCAAAAGTTTACTTAAATTACCAAAAGAGTAACGCTTTTATAATAACCCTCCGCAGAATCCCTAAAACTATCTGGAAATTGGATTTAAAGTTATGAAATTCCCCGATATTGAATGAATTTTATCAATTGATCTTTAATAAATATCGTAATTGAGACTTTTTTTCTTGATTCCCAAGCGTTCTATTGTTGTTAATGGATTCTGGCTATAAAAAATGGACTTAAATGGAACAAATATGGAAAAAAGCTAAGAACCACAGCTTACTGGAAGTATCATTACAGTTTTGTCATTATTTTAATTCCTTACTTGAACCCCAGTAAATATCTGGATAATGGATAAAATCTTTGATATTCCATGATATTAAATAAATACAGCTTATCAAAAATAAATACATTTCTTAAGCGAATCATTCGTTCTGGATCCCCAAGGGTTTTAATGTTTTTAATGGATTCCGACTGTACAAAATGGACTTAAATGGAACAAATATGGAAAAAAGCCACTGGACCTAAAGTTTACTTGAATTACCATTAGAGTAACGATTTATTATAACCCCTTCGCAGAATCCCTAAAATTATCTGGAAATTGGATTTAAAGTTATGAAATTCCCTGATATTGAATGAATTTTATCAATTGATCTTTAATTAATATCGTAATTGAGACTTTTTTTCTTGATTCCCAAGCGTTCTATTGTTGTTAATGGATTCTGGCTATAAAAAATGGACTTAAATGGAACAAATATGGAAAACAGCTAAGAACCATAGCTTACTGGAATTCTCATTACAGTTATGTCATTATTGTAATCCCTTGCTTGAACCCCAGTTAATATCTGGATAATGGATAAAATTGTTGATATTCCCTGATTTTAAATAAATACAGCTTATTTATAAAGAATACATTTCTTAAGCGAAACATTCGTTCTGGATTCCCAAGCGTTTTAATGTTTTTAATGGATTCCGACTATAAAAAATTTATAGACTTGTGTTTCGGTGCTGTAGCCTACTGTATTTTTATACTTTCCTTTTTGTTTTTTCGGCCCTACGTCCCTAACTAACAATGTATACCTACAATCTTTGATGATAATAAATTATTTTTCATCAAACTAATTTAATTATTATATCGTTATTCTGTGTGGTATAAAGTAAATGCAGTTTTAAAAAGTACATTTTATATTATATTATATTTACACATACCAATTCAAGCTCTAATGTAGTGCTAAAACTATAGTTTATTTGATTAAATTAATTGTGTCGAATCAACTCTACATGTTAGAAGATGAATTGAAGGATCCTGATTGTTTGAACCTGAAAAAAACACAAATTAAATAGTAAAAGAATCAATAATTAAGTGAAAATTCTATCTGAAATTTTTATTATGTTTATCCATGCACAGTGAGGTCCATCAGATTAGTAATGATCTAAAGCAATTCATTTTTTAATAAGGTAATACTTTTTTTACTAGTAAACTTAATAAAGAAATATATAAAACTTATAAAGCATAAAATAACTACAAAGCATAAAAGCAGAATAAAAACATGTATCATAAATACATATATAATATATAAGAACAATATATTTGACAATTTTGCTAGTTTTTTTTTGTTTTGAGTAATTTTTCTTTTCTATTTTCTTGCACGGCATAATGTCGCATGCGCATCACTAAATTGTTACCGATTATTGAAGAAACTAAGCAAATTGTATGTGTTTCACAAGGAAATGTAAACACAAAGTTTTCAAATATTTCATCAATACCTTGCTAAGTTGAAAATATTTCTTTTATTGCAGTGCTTAGCAAAAGAATTTTCCACTTTTGATAAAAATTAAATAAATTAATATTTCAATGTACCAAGCGTCCAAGCCACCTTTAGATTTTAAATTCACAAGTTCTGCTTCAGATAAATCAATGTAAGCGTTATTTCATTTTAATGCTTTACTACATAATAAGCAAGATGTAGTTTTTGATAATTTTCTTGATACCCGCAAGCGTAGTAGATAATACAGTCTTATGCTTCAGCACTATTATAATCATTATCTTCGAAAATTTCATCAGCTTCCCACTGTCCATCTTTGACTAATGAATAAACTTTTGACTCCAAGTTTTTCAGTTTAATTTTTCTTATAGGTACTATTTTCGGTACTATTACTTTAATTATATATATGATATATATTCCAGTCTGAAAGATTGACCATCAATCTCTAGTAAGACTTTCTTGAAAGGTCTGTTATCTAATCTAACCTTTTATTCTTTTATCCATTATTAACTTAAAAGGTCCATAATTGTTCTTTTGTTCCCCATTAAATACCATTTGCTAAAAATAATACAAAAAAAACAAAGATACTATACTAATCTATAGGATACTACTCTTAAATAAATAAATAAATAATGATAAATTTATTTCAATTTCATTTCACAAGTATACAATATACATAATATACAAATATTTAAATTTATGCGGGAAATATTATTTTTATATCACTTATATTATCTACCTAGATCAGAGGTTAACAACCCGTGGTACGCGTACCACTAGTGGTACGTGGAAAGCTCGTAGGTGGTACGCAAAGAAATTTTAACTTAAATTTTTTTTTACTTTCATAAATATCCAACAATAAAAAAAAATGTTAAGAAATTAATGAATCATAAAAATATACGTTAAAAAAAATTTGACTCCTAATTTAGTTTTAGAATTGAAGTGGTACGCGTATTGATTGAAAAAGTGTCTAGTGGTACTCGATGATAAAAAGGTTGGGAATCCCTGACCTAGATGATTTTTGACTACAATTCGTTTAGAGCACGATTAACTAGCAGCGCCTACCCAGTGGTAAATAGCCGAACTATATCACCGTAACAATTTCTGACCGCGGCTGTGCCATACAAACCCACTACCGACGTATAACCTGTTCTTTATAATCGTGGTAGTAACTACCTGGCCATCTAACCACCAAATCATGTATTTCCATCGATGGACCACAAACTAACTATAATATTTTTGGATTGAATAAATAAATATGATATTATTATTATATTGTTTAGGTACTTGAACATTCAACGAAAACCATCCTGCTGTTGCATAAAAACGCAAAGTTGTCAATAACCGTAGAATGGGAGGTATAGGCAATTCTCGATTATTATTATAGTGAATATCTAATAAATCTACTAACTGGTCCATAACAATCAGTCTTAGAAATCGATAACGTTTCAAAGAGGTATTATCATTGTATTTTTCAAACGGATCTTCCATACTACGAATATACTTTCTTAGAATTTGTTCAACATCAAATTTGTAGAAATATTCATAACCATTTCTACTGAATTAACAAAGTTATTAAAATCGTCCATACTACTATATTTTTATAATACAACTATTTAAAACTTATATTTTGAGCACAAAAATTATTGATAGTAGGTAAAAAATAATAAATTTATGTATCACTTAAGAATTATAAGGGGGGAATTTGAGCGCATAACTTTATGTGTTTGTTTAAAGCCTATGTAACACATAAATATAACTATGGAAGAGAAAATTGTTAAATTAAATTCTGTATCACATAAATATGCTTTATGTGACACATAAAATAACTATGCATACGGGCATGAGTAGTTTTCTCAGCTTCTTTTCGATGCTGTCTGTATACAATGTATACAATACATTTGTATCATACAATTGTATGATCTCTGTGACCACCGATAGGGCCCCTGTGTAGAAAGCACTTAATACATGGTAATATTTTGTGGTGTCATTGTTAATACTATTTGTAATGGTATAATTGTAAATAAATATACATAAGTCATTCATTTTAATAATAATAAGAGACCTATTTTAAATTATAATTTAATAAAAAAAATTTGGTCAACTTTTTTGCTTAACAACCTACTACGTTTTGTCGACACAATTTGTCCACTTTTAGAGAAAACTGTTTCACTCGGCATCGATGTAGCTTGAATGCACAACCGCTTTTTCATTATAATATAAAGAGTAGGATATATTTTTTTATTGATATATCATTATTAATATATATATATATATATATATTCTAAGGGATTTTTTATTCTAGGGATTGGAGGCTCTTGAAGATATTTATCAGCTTCTACTATTATTGTTGCTGTTTCAAAGACTGTATGACATTTTCAACTCCTGTATCAAATTCTTGGCAAATTGAATTTTCTTTTCTAACATTTTTTACCACAGCAGAAACATTTACATTTTGATCTATTGTAGATCTAATTTGTGAGACTATCCCCTTCATGACTATCCTATCACTTTTACTAATTATAGTCTCTTAAACTTTTTGAAATAATTCTTCTTTTTGGAACCCATATTTTTTAAACCTTGGGTCCAAAAAGGTAGCTTCAGATAACAGTATATTGAACTCATAGTTATCTCCAAACCTTTTATCTAATTAACCTTTTAACTTAATCAACATATTATTAACTTGTGGAGTTATATCCTTTGTTGATAAATTAGTTATGTAGTTCTTTAAAGCTTGACTATACAAAATTACTTTGGAAATCGATACACTTTTTTTCACTACTCAGATCTATAATTATTTCTTTAAACCATTCCAGTATACTAAAAGACTGTGTCAAGGTACTCCAATCATTCAATGACAATTCTACGTCACAATTTAAATTGGACAATGTGGATATTATAGGTATCTTAAGATTTACAATCTTTGAAACATATCAAATGTAGAGTTCCACCTAGTAACGACGTCCTGTATAAGTGTCAATGTTGGAGTAAAACCTAGTTGTTCTTGCATTTTATTCAAATTTTCAGAGGCATTTGTACTTCTTTTAAAAAACTCTACTATTGATTTTACCTTTTCCTTGTTTCATTAATTTCGTTTAAAGAAGACTGTACTATTAAATTTAAACTATGAACAAAACAAAAATGTTTCCCCCATTGATATAAACGCACCGCTAAAGATATATTGGCTGCATTATCTGATGTACAAGCAACTATTTTATTATGAATACCCCAATTTTCAGTGATCTCGAGAAGTAAATGTTTGAGATTTTCACTAGCATGTTTTTCTGAAAATTTGGAACATGAAAGTAAGTGAGAATTTAAGTTACAATTTTTATCTATAAAATTCACAGTTACAGACATATAACTTTCATTCTTTAGTGACGTCCTTATATCTGTAGTAAGTGAAACAAACTCTACATTACTATTTAAACTAGCTTTTATTTCATCATGAATCTGATTATACATAATGCTTAATAGCAAAGAAACAGTTTTCCTGGATGGTAGATCATAACCTGGGTTCAATATATGTACAAATTTTCTGAATTCTGGATAATTTACTATAGTAAATGGTTGGTATTCCTTTACAATAACTTTAACCAATTGCTGATCTAATGACTGTCGATTTGTTGAACTTATAGGTCGTTGAAAATAATTTGAAATTGCCAATTGTTGTGGACGTACTACTTCTAAAGAAACTGGAGAAATTGAAGTACTTGCCTGATTTAGTGTGGATGGTTAAGGTCTGGTACAGGGTCATCAGGATTATCAATTAATGAATAAGGAACATAAACTGCTCTAGGACTAGGTGCTAATTCTGTTGTTAGATGTCTTGTTCTCAAATGTCTAATTAAATTTGTAGAAAATGAACGATTAACTTTTCATATAGTTTTAAATATTCCGCATTTTGCTTGATCAACATCCAATCGAGTAAAAAAATCCCATACTACTCTATATTTTGACCTATAACTCATTATTAAAAAATATTACAACAAATTAAACACAAGCTTAAGTCAAGTACACAGTTGAACAGTACAAAAGTAAAGACATTCAACAATTAGGATGACTTTTACCACATAGTTTCAAACCGTTTAGACTTTTTTTTTATTTATCACAATACTGTGACAGGGAAATACCTTCTTCTGAGATTATATTTTATATTATTAGTTATATCAATAGAGGTTTAATAACTATAAATTATTATTAAAGAGAAAAAACCACAAAATATTGAACATTTTGTTTTGTATTTCAAATATAAATAAAAATCACATATAAATAATACAGGGTGATTCATTTTTCTTTCTCTTTTTTTTTCCTTTATAGTAGTAACAAAATGGTTAATTAAGTGTTTTATTATTTGATTTTATATGTACATTATAATGTATAAAAATGCAACTATAAATTGTAATGTAATCACACCTATGGTGTTGAATAAATATAAAATTGATTCACCAAAATTTGATGAACCAATCAAAATATTGAATCATATTTTAGGGACCATTAGTTCACTTATAAGTCATTATATGTTTATACTGTTCATAGTGATTGTTTATGCGACTAGTGGCATATACAAGGAGGGTTATAAAACCCCCTTTGAGCAGTATCACATATTACATTATTATAACATATATTACAGAACTCAGTAGAAAGAGTAATTCATGAATGAATCATCTATGATCAATCATTGAATCACTGAATTGATTCAGTGAATCGATTCATTTTAATGAGCTGAATCACATGAATTGGTTCATAAAAATGAATTGAAAGTACTCATCACTACTGCGCAAACCAAATTGCTGGATCGCCTTTGCAAAAAAGTGGAGGTATTCGGTTCACCATGGTCGACTCGAACAGAGAGGATAGATTATTGGTATTGACTTCTTGAGCCATCTTCTGTCGAGATCACCAATGTACGGGTTAAGTATGTAAATGATTAACTAATTACTCGTACTAATTAATCGAATTAAATTGACTTTATTTAATAACAATAGATTTAATACATATCGAATAAGAACGTAAAAGAACTAACAAAATATAAAAACGTGTGTAATAATAAATACGTATTTTAGAGAGAGTGTGTGTACAAAAGATGCCAGTTAGTGTCTACAGTATTTCCACTTTCCCCACGAACTAATAGAAAGTGTAACCTTTTAGCAGGTGCGTTAAAGAGGGGTAACCGCAGCACCCGTAAGATGAAATTGGAATTTGGAGGGGTTTGAGGGTTGTACAAAATTGTACATAATACAGTTTGAGTATAATTCACGATTTCAAAAGTACGGGTGCTGGGGTAACATAGCTCCTTTTAACTTTTACTTTATACAACGGTCTTAGATGATAAGGTCTGACAACTCTATTTAATTTGAGTTCCGTTACGATGTCTAAAACAGTTCCACTACTGACCGTCTTTTGTTAAAGCGCTACTGGTTATACGTTTTTGAGGTAATGTAATAAACTAATAAATAGCACGGTCTTAGAAGATAAGATATCTGGTAAATATTTATATCAAAGATAGACATCCTCTAAGATTGTGTATACAAGGTGTAGGTACATTGCTTTTGTTTATGAATAATGCATATATGAATTTGTTTATAATTATTTTGAAATTTGAATTAAGTATAGGTAACATAATTTCAAATCTGAAATTTATTAATTAACATTCGAGTGATTCAACATCTACCTTTTTATTCTAAAAAGATATTTACAATCAGTTATTTAAAACTATAAGTTGGTATATTTTAAGTATATTATACATTATTTACACACATGAATAATTTATAGAGGAAATTGTTCACTTAACACCTACCTCGGATTCATCTACCAATGACCTATCTTACTCTTTGAAAATATTTAGTAATTACAAATAAATTACATATTGCTTTACCAAAGTTACAGCACACAAAATAAAACTGAGAAGCAAAATTGTTTTATAAACCATTAATTACATTTATTTAGGTATTAATATAAAATGTAAAGAAATTATTGAAAAATATGGTACTTATAATATCTGTAGGCAGATAGGTACTGGGAGGAAGTAATGCGAAAGCAGTCCCCTCCCGGTCATCGGTTCCAAACTGCAAAAAAACTAACTCTCGTAAAAAATACATACATTACTATACATTTTTAGGTTTTAAACTAACCAATTTTATCATGTTGTGTAATCATAGCATCATAATTCATAAATTCATTTCACGGTGAAATGATGCCTAGTCAACAGCGGATTGTTGAGATAGTTTTATTTAATTTTTAATAAACGATAAGGATACATTTTCAAGCCATAAATAAGAAAAAAGACCATTTAGTATAATGATAAATGTGATTTGCTGAAAAATGTATCCTTTCTTATAGACCGCGTAAAGTCACATTTTTTTTTTCGTGACTGTTTGTTATTCGACAGCGCCAAGCACAATTTAAGATAGTATGGTTGCCCAACGAATCATGTAAAGTGTACCGAAATCACTATTAAAAACAACTAGAACATTCACCACTAGCGCTTGAGTGTAATAGTGGCAATAGCCTATAAGCTCAAATTGAAATAACGCGCTGGCGGTGGCGCGTAGACGTGTAGTATAATTATTATACTATTATACGTTTGTACTACTATAATATAATATTTTGTAAAATAAAATATTAGTATTTTACTTCGTGATTTAACAATACACTATTTTATTTATTTTCTGTATTTTACATACGTGTAATATGTTAAAATTTGGATTATAACGAATTAAGTTTAAACAAATGACTTATGAAATAAACAAGTACCTAATTAATAGGTAACAATTTTAATATACTCAAATTAAAATACTTTAATTTCTTCTCTATGCTTTAGTCTTTTACAAATAATAAATCAAATAACTATTTAGAATTTATTTCATGAAAAAAATTGTATACAAATGTTATATATGTATTTATATTATATGAAACAGAAATAAAAATAAAAAACTTAATAATACCATCCATCATGTACTAACCAATTTTAAAATTTTTTTTTTAACTTCATTTTGTTTTTTATTGTTTTGGTTTAGTTGATAGCTCTATTAGCGCATTATCATGATCAGTTAGTATGTACAGATATGTGTTATAATATCTGTTTGGTGCAGGGCCTAAAATTAGTGTGTTTTGCTACTGCTCACCTATAATTCCATACTCCAAAATATTTTTAAATAATAAACATGGACTTAATATTACACATGTCTAGTACTAGTTTAGTAGTATCACTTTCCCATTCTCATTCTCATAATATATCCAAACCAATGTATTCTTTGCCCTTTGATGAAATTGATTACTGCTGATATAAACAACAAATCAAATTTTTGATTACCCCTTCGGTTACTTCGTAATGTGCCAGTAGTGTTGGTTTTGTGTTTTAGGAGTAAATTCGAAAGGTTAACACTATTATAGTAATTATCCATGAATAAGTGATGACCTTTATTTAGATTTGGAGCCATAAGCCTTAGCCCTTAGTACTAAATTGTCAATTTTTGATGTTAACGAAGCACTTGAGATTTGTTTTCCCTTGTACATTTCCATGTTTAAAACGTAACCTTCTGGTGAACAAAGTTCATGCAATTTTATGTCGTACCTACTTCGCTTTTTTTCCTTTTATGTAATGACGAAAATCTATCCTCCTACGGTGAAGAAGCAGGGACTCATCTAACAAGAGTTCGATGTGTAGGTAAAAAGCATTTTAAAAATTATCAATCAACATTGTGTACACCAGATTAAGTTTTTTCATTGGGCCATCAGCTACTACTATTTTTTCTTCATATTCAACGCTTAAACTATTCAGAAGTTGCTCAAACCGTCTTCCCGGTATAATTTTTTTAGGGATGGATTAATAATAATACAAAGGATTGTTTTGAGAATTCATCTCGTTTTTATACTAGTATTATTAATACTTATAATCAGGCTTGATTTAGAGTGGCGTATCCTATTATAATAATCTACATATTTATGAAAATATAACATCTTGTTTCCGTCGAGCACAGCAAAAACTCTTATTCGATGGAAATAACATATTTTTCTGGCCTTTAGCCTATTACTTAAAATGCAGAAGTGAAAAGTAAATTAAAACGTTAAATAAGCGCGTTTTCTATACGAACTAATAATATAATACTATACATGTGTATTGGGTTTACTACAATGTTAACAAATATTTGTAATTTATACTATCCTATAGAGGAAAAAATAACAGTTTTTCTTTTCAAATAAGTGCAAAAACTATTACCTTCACGCACAAGGTGCAAATATTTTTTTTCGTAAGTGGGAAATATAGATTTCATGCCCTATAAAGAGATTTAAACCATTTTTCTTTATAATCATTTCACTCATTTTATTATGGACATTATTTAAAGTATCTAGTTCTTTTGACCATTCTGGATATTGTTTTTCGTCTATGATGTAAGTTAAAAATCATTTTTCTAAGCAATTCTTGACATTGAGCTGGTATATTTGAAATATTTTCATTGGTATTGGAACTTGGATTAACAGAGGTAGTGGCATTTTCATTGTTTTCATTTAAAGCTGTAACACTGTTTTGAATTAATTGAATTTCATGTATTTCAATTTCTGTATTATTAGTAATTGAATACCAAGGATCAAGTGATATGAAAACATTATTTTGAAATATTTGTGGTAAACTTTGAAATGAACATCCAAGTACATAAATAAATTATGCACAAATATGTTTATACGACTAATGATATTTTTTTTTTTAATTCAAACATGTACAACTTAGTAATTGAAAATTTACCATCTATAAAGAAGAGTCACTTCCACTCTTTACTTCGAACAATAATTTATCTAACTCTATTTTTAAATTTTTTTTTCATTATAGATGTTCTGAGCAGCAGCATATTGAGAATATACATGTTTAACAAATGTTTCTGCCCATCTGTGTAAAAATAAAGATATTTCTTTTGATATTTGTTTATAATTTGATGAAAGTTTGTAATTTTTTGTCTGATATTTACTTAAAGTCTGTGATAAAAACTATTCTACTATATTTTCAATTATACTATTTAAGGACTTGTAACTCTGCATTTTCAAATAAAAACTCTTCAAAAATTTATTTTGAAACTCTACCCCATTTTTCGTAGCATCTTTTATATTATATTCTAATTTAAAAATTTATCCATCCATTTTTCTTCAACAATGTATTTTCATTAAATATCTTCACATAGGAATAAACATTAATCGTTTGCACCTCTTTTTTAATTCTCCATTGAGACAATGAGTTCTCTGTAATTTTATACTCTAGAAAGAAAATATTAATTTGACCATAATCATAACAGCTTGGCAATTATACTTTTTTGCAATATTTAATTGAAATCTCTTTTTTGTGTTTGTAGGATGATCACCCCGAAGTTAGGTGTCCTTACCTACTTATAAAACAAATTAAAATAAAATAAAAATGAATTGCAGTCCTTTCTGTTCACATTTAATAAAATGCTAAAATCTAATATATAACTATAATTAACCAGTTTGAGAATACTTACTAGTGTAATAATTCACAAATAAGTAATAAAGAATACATTATTCTGCACATTCAATAATAAAATTATCTGATAGTCTAATTTCACTAACTAGGTCTTCAGACGTTAAAGAAACTGGTAAGGTAGTCCAAAATTTTTTTCTATAATTTGGCTTTGATAGAAGTAATTTTTTTACTATTTCATTTTTTTTTTTTTTTCAAAGTTTAAACCTCATTGTTCTATAATTTTGTCTGGTTCATAATCAATAATGGTTTTTAAAAATTTTTTTTGTAAAAAGTCTAATTCTTTAGGTGCGTCATCAAAATTAATATGATATACCATTTTGGTAGATCCTTTAAAAAATGTTACCATCACTAGACTCGACAATTTAAAACCTTTTACCAGGTCATTCTTTATGGTAGTGGATCGTTTCTTGCTTGACTAATTAAAAAAATGTGTTTGATCAAAAATGTTTAAATTTTTTCTACTTTCCTTAATTTTATTTTTGAGATACACATAATCATGTATACGAGTGTGGCAATAAAATAACCAGACTTTTTAAATATAACCTAAACTATTAACATTAACTATAAAACGATTATTGAAATATGATGAAGAAACACCTATTTAAAAATACTATAAACACTGATGAAATCGGTTAATTTTCTTATACGTTAATAGCTTTGTTATTTGTGAGAGTTCGGCTTTACTGCCGAAAAGTGTCAGCTATAAAAATCAAACAACGTGTTAACATTCAATTTCTTATTAAATTAAAAAAAAACTGCCACGGAATCATTTCGTATGTCATGTGAAGTGATGAAACATGGATTTTTACATATGATCCTGAAACTAAAAGGCAATCCATGCATTGGAAGACACCAACTTCCCCAAGAATGAAAGTCGAGCAAGTCGAAATTCAAAGCAATGCTCATTGTTTTCTTTGACATTAAGGGAATAATTTTTATTGAATGGGTTCCTAGTAGGCAAACTATTAACCAATATTATTATAAAGATGTATTAATTAAATTAACAGAACGTGTTAAAAAAAAGCGACCAGATCTGTGGAAAAATGGCTGAGTTCTTCACCAAGACAATGCTCCAGCTCACAATACATTTGCAATTCAACAATACATTTTTAACTGAAAAAAATATTTCTATACTTCAACATCCCCGTACTCGCCAGACCTTGCTCTTTGCGACTTCTTCTTATTCCCAAAAATTATAAGTTTATTTTAAGGATCCCATTTTCAAACGGTCGATGATGTAAAAATAAAAACGGCAGAACTTCTAAAAGGGCTAACTGTAAGCGATTGGCAACATTGTTTTCAAGAATGGCAGCGACGTATGCAACAATGTATTGATGCTGAGGGAAGGTACTTTTAAGGTAACAATCATTAAATCTTAAAATTTTAAAAATAAATAACTTTTATAAAAAAAGTCTCGTTATTTTATTGACACACCTCTATTCCTTACTTGCTTAATTTTTTTCTCTATGCTTCCATGAACTCCATTTGCTGATATATGTGTGTTTTATCAAGTATTTAATAGTGACACTTTCTATAGAATTGTTGTGCTTAGAGTTCAAAGTGCAGATTAATACCCAATTTTTGTTTTGACTTGTGCAATTGTCAGCCCAAAAAATAAAAATTTAGGATCTCTTTCGGGGATCCTCGTCCACCTGGTCGCTTAGTTCCAACCAACACTTCCTCTTTGCTTCGCGGATCTCGGTCCGAAGTTTCCTTCTGGCAGTGATAAAACTAAGACATGTCTCCTGTGTTCTGGTTTGCCCCGCCCGTTACGACGGTGGGACAAACAAAACGAAAAATTTCTAATTGCTAAGCAATAAAACCTCAAGTTGGTCACTGGGTTAGAAGTAGTTAAAACTTTAATCTCCATAAAAATGAAAATTAATAAAAAAAAAATTAGAATGAAGAATCAATTTGTCCCCAAACTGAATCAATATGTCCCGATACCGATTCACTAAGTAACAAACAAATTAACTTTTATATCAACGAAATTTATGTATTAGTAGACACAAATTGCATATGAACATTTTCAGAATAAAATTTATAAGAACGACGTAATGACACATTAGAGTTCATAAATAACATAAGTTCAATACTCCCATAACAACTATTTTTCTATGTTTGAGATCAATGATCATGGTGAATATTGAATAATGATTTATAGAGTTCGTAAATTGAATCAATACAATTAATACTCATTGCATTATCCTGCACACGCCACATAATTCAATGGTTGATAGGTACATATCGAAGTTAGCTATAATAACTTATCGATAACGTCATGATTGCGATAAGTACTTACTTGCAGAACCTGTAGTTAAATCAACTATAATTGTTGTGAATAACAACGTTAAAATGAAAAATTAATATAAATGTACACACGACTAAAGTACCCAATAGTCTATAGCCATAACTGGACGATAGAAGATTTTTAACATCCTTAAAAATATTTTTAGTTACCCCAAATAACTCGATTAACAATGTTTTTATACTAGTGCATAATAATTAGTAACCTACACTTAATACTTGTTTTTATTTAAAGATGTCCATTTATATAATTATGAGCACAATTCAATCAGATGAATCCAATTTATTTTTAATTGTTTGTATCTATTCATTATATTATGTTATTATCATTTACGATCATAAATCATTGAATTTAAATTTTAAATTTTAACCAAACATTATTTATTACACTCTTCTATTGTTCAGAATGTTGATCCGCATTCGACGTACGACATTTAAGCGTAAGTAAATAGACGATGCGAAATGATAATATTATTATACGGCTCCTGATACACAACATACCTATGTGTTGTCGATGTAGTATTCTTTTTTCTTAAAACAGTATAATAGACAAAAAAAAAAACAAAAATATACCATATAATCTACATGCGTATATATCTATATAAATATATATATATACATATATTTATATATTTTTTGTTGTTTTATAATATTATCTCTCGTTAAACAATAATGATAATAATAATAATAATAATAATAATAATAAGCGATAATAATTAATTAATAACAATAATAATAATAATAATAATAATAATAACACGGAGCACCTTTTCTAGTAGTAGTGGAAAACGAAAAGAAATAAAAAAAAAAATATAACTGAAACACAACGAGTGTATACCTATATAATATATATTATAATATACGCGTTCCGGAAGAGGACGAGGATGAGGTGACAAACATTATAATATCATTGATTATAGATGATGATAATTACTATCTAAGACCAATGATAAAATATATATGTATATATATATCAATTGCTATTACATAAGATACGAGAACAAACGATAAACGTAATTTAAAAAATATACAATAAAATGATATATATTATTATGTGCGCGTGTTTTACTTGACTGTTGCAGTATACAACATAAAAATATTTTGTTTGTTTTTCATATAATAATATAATATATATATTCTTATCTAATAATAAAATGACAAATTTTAATAAAATTCATAAAATTGCGGGCAGGCGCAAATAATAATAATATTAATAATAATAATTATAAAAAAAACAATAAATCGTTTTTTTTTTTTACCGTAAAAAACTATCGTAATATAATATACTATATATGTATATATATATATATAGTATACCAATTTAATAATATAATATATATATATATATATATATTATATATTATATATAATATACTCTTTGTATGTATTATATATATATATATTAAAAATCGTATTTTACAAATTTTCACTCCGTCTTCTTATCGATTAATTTCACAATATAATATTACCCCACATCACGTTAAATTTCCTATTCATTTTTATATAATATCATAATAATTAAATTAACGAAAACAAATTAAAACTATTCGCGTATTCTAATAATATTTCATATGATAGGTACATTCATATTATTATATATTACACGTATACATAAATAAAAATACGCAGCCGGTGCCATATTACGATCGTCGTCGTCGTCGTCGAACGACTTGCGAATAAAACACACACGTACATATATAATATGCACTACGACTGAATTTGCCGTGTCACCACACTATTTTACACAAGCGCGCGTGCGCGATGTACATAATATAATATGGTTTAAGTTATCCTATATATTATATACACATAATAATGATATTACTTTAAGTCGCTCGGAGAGAGAAAAAAAAAACAGAAAAAAAGTATTTTGTAGTAGATGACGACGACGACGACGACGACGACGACGACTTTTATACAATATTATAATTTACACAAAATACAAAAACACGTAACACATAATTTAATAATAATAATAATAATAAGAATAATTATACTTAAACGCGAGGTGGCGGCGGCCACGTTTTATTATTTTATATTTCTCTATCTACACGACGTAATAATAATATTATACGCGTATAATAAAATAGGCAGTATAATAATATATATATCCTATAAAATATCGTACCTAAACGACGTGTACAAAATATGATAATATAGGTAATAATGTTTAATATATCGCGCGCGGAATTTATTCGACATCGAGATTATGTATAATAATTAGGTACGACAGTGACAGCTCTATACAAGTGTGTGTGAGTACATAACGTTACGTGTGTATGCGTGTGTACAATACGATATAATAATATGACGTGACGAGTGTGTATAGAGAGTAGTAGTGAGTTTCTATCGATTAATAATGATAATAATAAAATATAATATGTATTGTTTTCCTCGGTTTTTCGTATGAATTGTACGAGTTTTCGAATGAATGGAAAAAAAAAAAGAGTAAACAATAACGATGATAAACAAACTCTCCTCGGCCGCCGGCACTGTTTTTTCCCCCGTTTCTTCGACACGATTTCGGTATGATGTATCATAATAATTATTATTGATCACAATAAACGTATTCGAATCGTAATGATAATATTTTATGACGAGTATACGGCGGGCGTGCGACGGCGCACACTAACACGGCACTAAACACTATTATTATTATTATTTACAAAGACGACAAAAAAAAATCAAAAAAAAAAAATCGAGTGCAACACGTAGGTACGCTGACCGAAAACGAAATTATTTTATTAATTTTCCCCGAAAAAACGACAAATAATACAAACAACAATAATCGTCGCGATACACGACGACCTGTTACAATTGCGCGTGGTATTATATTATTTTTGTGTGTACACTCCGTTTTGTCGATTTATATGTTATTATTATTATATAACGTGTGCGCGGTACGTGTAGGATCGTCGTCGACTGCGATTAACCTATCACCTAAACAAACACGACGAGCTCGATCCGAAGATTAACAGACGACAGAAAACGACGAAATCTTTCGTCCCCCCCCACACACACACACACACACACACATACACACTAGCATGATCTCCTCCCGCAACGGAAATCGGTTTTTTTTTTTTTACAAGCAAAGTTCTTACAATATTTTGAGACCGGGAAAAAATTCATACAAACATAATGTACAATTATTATACCTATTCATTACGCCGTACTTGCGGGGGATTTACGTCCCGTACATATTATAAAAAAATACTATACAACAACAACAGTAATAATAGTAATAATAATAATAATAATAATAATATCAATATTCTATTTCATAAACACGCGATATATATTATATATATATATATAAATATTATGAGACGCTACCTTGTAACAAAACAACACTATACATAATATTATTACATAATTGAATATAATATGTAACAGCGGTGTGTGATCTCGCGAGATTTTGCGACTTTTTTTTTTCCTTTTATCTTATCTTTTTTATATTAAAATATAATATACTAATAATATAATATATATATATATATATAATATATATATATATGTTACACAGCCCGTCTGCGACGACTTTGCTATACTCTGCTGCTACTGATCCTCTCATTGCAGTCCACCGGCCAAAGAGATCACCGACGCGATAACGATCGTAGACGACGAGTCTCTCGCAGAGTCGTCACCGCCGTCGCTACCACCGCTTCCGCCACCACTGCCGCCGCTACCATCGCCGCCGCCGCCGCCGTCATCGTCGTCGTCGTCGTCGTCGTCGTAGCCTTCCTCCTCAGATCAACTGCCGTCAACCGAGAAAAGTTCCTTGTGCAGAGCAGGGAATTCCAAGTGTGGAACCGTACGACGCAACTTGGCTAACGCTTCCATGTGCAGCATTCCCAGTTGCCTGAGGAAAAACAACCAATCCGTTAGTCATCACGAAGTTATGCTGTTATTTGCACATATTTTATGGAGTATTCATATTAGTTGAGTAATACATGTGTGAAGCACACTAGTAAAATTATCCCAAGGCGAGGGGGTAATACACGCCAAATAAGTTACTTTCAAAATAAGTGAAGAGATTTTATGAACATTTCATAAATAATAACGTATCACCTATAATACGAGCTCATATTTATGCGTTTTCCAGGAGCTACATTTTACAACGTTTTTTGAACAAACTGTATTCTCGAGAGCCGACGTAATCGCGGGAACAATTTCGAGTGAATTCGAGGAAACGCGCGTCAAATAATACGAAGCACTTAACTTTTTAATTGTATAATGTTAAGTACATTTAAAACAATTTAATTTCGAAGTATAAATCATTTAAAACATACTATGCACATAAGTATCAAGTGAAAAGAACTTTCAATATAAAACTTTGTTAAAGGTTTATGTCCGAATAAAATTAACCTTACCACATCTATCATGAGTTATTCTGGTATATTATAAATGTACAATTTAAATTTTTAACAACGATAAAAAATAAAAGAATGAGAAATCTTAAACGCTTTACACATTTGGGCAGAATTGATTACAGATATATTAAATATATATTGTATGTACAATACAATGGCCCACCCTGAAATTGTCTAACCCTCTACTGTCCATATTTTAAGTTTTACTATATACGCGCATACACATTACATATATTATACATTATTATATTATTTATATATCATAGTAATTTCTGATATAATAAACATTTAATTTTAAAAAAGTTAGAAGTGTTTCAGATTTAACTACATTGTATATTTACTTCTATAAGTCTTCTATTTATATCAATAGATTGATAGATTAGTTACGTATTAACGACATCGATCGAAAAAAATCAACATATTATAACGTGTATAGATAAATAATTAAATATTAATTAATAATAAATAAATAATAATTGTATACCATAGTAGTATATGGAAGAAGATTTAGGAATTTAATGGCTATGCCATTAATAATTCATTTGAATCTATCAAAAATTAAATTCCTCTTAGTTGGCTCTATCAGAAAAAATCGAGGAACTGCTACTGGATAGAAATTAACTTATTTGCGCCAAATAAGAATTTTTTATATACTTCAAACCGTACGTGTCATACAAAAAAAATGTTTAACTTTTTGTTTAATATATTTTTGTCTATCTGTTTATCTAGCTTAAAATGTATTAAACATAATACATGTTATAACTGGTCAAGCTGTGTATTATCAGTTGTAAATAAGAGAGAAATCACGTATGTATGAGTTTTGAGGTATTGATCAATTTTATAAATAAATAAAAAAAATATATATTATTTTTGATCATAAATTGTAAATGGTTTTCTTTAATATTAACTATTTTGTAAAAAAAATATAAACCCGTATTTCGTTTGTTGTTAAAAATATGAAAGAATAAACCCACGCACCACGTACCTACACCATAAATTCAGCACTCAAAATATGATGAATTTTTATTATTGGAAATGTTAGAAACATATTCGGTATTCCTATTTCTGCGTACTTCTGTGACTACCGCAGCAAAACTCGTATTTATCGCACAAGCAGTGGCACGGCGGGTGGGTTAAGCTGACACGTATCTACAAGGCGGAAATTTGATTCATATACGGGGCGGTAATATTTGGCATTTCCAGTGGTGGATGTAATAGCCTTAATATAATCACCCGCTCCTTTCACACTATATATATAATATATAATATATATGTAATATGTATTGAATAACCATCTACGCGCTCAACTGTATATTTGAAATTCTAAACAAATCGTATTTCCGACCTACGGCGGTACGTATGGCATCGTTGCTGCTATTTATCTGTTCTAGTAGTAGAATATAGACGAAAATGTTTTATTCAGTCGATTACACTCTGTTCGCGTGCAAATTGTACGAGTAAACATTTAAACCACAACCACGTGAAAAAAATCAAAATCAATCACAATTTTCTAGCTCACTGATAAATATTTTGTAAAGAATGCTGACATTTCGATGTTGTCATAAAAGGGCGAGGCGGCTGCTTTCTAGATAAATTTATTTTGCTCTTTCATAATTAAGTGAAGTTTATTTACAAGAAATATTAAATTCGTCGATCTGAGAGTAACTTTATATATCGACAACAAATTAATAATATTAATTAAAAGTTTTATGAAGAAGGAGTGACTAAAGTTAAGAAATTTGTAGCCAAAATAATAAAGCTTATAATTTATTCTACCACAACAAATTTATACAAAACATATTTCAACTTTTACTAAAGGTACCCTCATAAATACCTAGATATAATTAACTAGAAATATGCATAAAAATATTTAATTTTAATAAACTTTTTAGTGGAACGATGATGCTGTATTGAGAAATAATTTGTTATGCTGTAATGAAAGGTAACTAATTTAATTTTTGAATTGATGCGTAATTTTAAAATAATATATCAGTAGGTAACTGGGTAAAGTGGATTTAATTATTAATGATGGAGTATGAGAAAAAACTTGATGCTTTGTTTATTTGTTTTTATTTATGTTAGTATTGAATTATGCAATTATTTGTTATGTCTTATAAATTTAATATATTATTAATTATTAATATAATACTTATACATTTCTTACACTGTTACACTTAATACCAATTAGTGACATTAAAACACGAAGCCGAAGTTAATTTCACGTCTTTTAATGCATAAGCTCAGAACAATTTTGTAAAATTAAATTTAATGTACAATCTAACTCTACATATTATGTATTTGAAGTGTTATTATACATGATACATGATCATAGTTTATCTATTTTAACTCTAGCTTTAGCCTAAATTGTATAACAATAAGTTCTCACCTCAGTATCGGGATCTTTTGTATGAGAGCATCGCACACTTGATTCTGCTGCTGTTGCTGCTGTTGGTGATGCTGTTGCTGGTGTTGTAGATCGACGGTGGCTGCAGTTTTGCCACCCGCAGTTCTATGATCGAGCTCCATACGTAGAGCTCGCAGAATAGCTTGTCTAAGACGACCAATTTCCACAGTGCCTTTCAAGCCTTGCCGATCTGTGACAAAATGCAATCGTCAAATAAAATAATTTTCATGTGAAAATGTTACTAAACGGTTATAGGTATATAAAGCCACACAACAAACTAGATCGCTGACTTGTGATAAGAAGTAAAAACACACTAGTCTTGAATGTGGTAATATTGTGGGGAATAAAGGTAAATATTTGTCAATTTATTTTGTGTAAAACTTCTGTGAAACTTACAGTCAATATAAAAATGTATATAACACTCCCAGGAAATTCGGAAACGTTGCTATTTTAAAGCTAGCTGAAGCTGAGAATATCTTTGGAACTATTTAAGCATATTATAGTGGCTTCATGATATAATAAATATATAATGAGAATACATTATTCCATTACGAGGCCATAAAAATACAAACAACTATTGTCGACAGCGGTCATTGAAATTTATTGGTGAGATTATTCAAATTAAATGTATAATAATAAATTACAAGAAAAGTGTATCAACTATGAAATGTCTGCGATCGACCATTATAAAGATATAAAGTAACTTAGATTGTATAAAAATGGATCCAAATTGTTTATCGACAAGTCCTATAGAGATATGGAGATATAGATATACCCTTCACCCATCAAAATCTCATTTATTTAATCAGATTCCAAACCGGTAGTATATGTCAGGGAATATTCCAGTAGTTATGCGTGATAGGTAAAAGTCATATTCTTAAATACATGAATACGCTAATACTAGCTCTGCAATCTAGTTCATTATATTCATCTACATTCTACAGTGTTAATAATACAATAAACTTATAACATAATATGTATTATCGTTTACGCAAACTACCAACCTGGCGAAAGCAACACGACGGCCGAGTACAAGGCTAGCTCGGTTTCAGTAAGTTTCAACGAAGCAACGGAACGGCTCACTTCGAAAGCCAACGAGACCAGTTTCTTTTCGACCGCATCTTGCGTGTAAAACGCGTCAGCAGGAAGTAAGGCGTCTGCGTAGTAGACACAGTCCCGGTGTAAGTCGTAGTGTCTGGACATCCTCAGCACTGCTAACTCGAAACTTCCTGTTGGGACATCGGAGATATTAGTTTCACAAATGATACGATTGCCAGTGTTTATCACCGGCATAGATATATTATATGAAACATATATGATCTATAGATGAGACTGGCAGAAAATTATTGACATAAGAAAAGTAACCATGTATTAATTTTAAAATATCCGTTGCGAAGCTATTTTATTTTACGGCAAAAGTAATTTAGTATTTCGCCAAAGATTTTTTTCGAATGCCGTATGTTGAAATGTTTATAAGACATAATATATACTCCCGCTAAAGCTGTGTGGGTTGCGTTTGACTTTATAACCATACGATTAAACATCAAAGGCAGGAAACAGCTTCAGCAAGATTGTTTCCGCTTTATCCGGACAGACTCAATCTTGTACGCGTCCCGCTGTTAAGATTATTCCGCTGGTCCATGTAATATTTAAACATATGTACCACTCATAACCAATGTGCAACTTACCCGCTTTAAGTAACACGATCTGATCGTCTTGCGATAGTTTCATGAATCCGGGCACCATTTTGGCAAACTCTATAATCTGCTGGATGACGGACGTTAATTTTTGCGCGCACTCCAACCACAGCTCTTCATGAGGCTAAAATTACAAATTTTCAAAATTAATTACTATTATGATGTACGTCGTGCATAGCTTATAATTGATAATATTTTCAACACCATAGAGTATAAACACTTAAACATTATGTATAATAATAAGTCATGTTAAATTATAATATTATATAATATGAACAAAAATCTAAGAAATATCGTTTTGAGACAGGCTTAAATAAAATATTTATATTGGCTTAAAAATATACACGACTTCAAAATTAATATTTGTCGAGATAAAAACAGCAACAATTTTATAAAATTTAAATATATGTATATAAATAACAATTACAAAGTTTATTAAAAACAAGTGTTAATTTAAATAATTAATTAAGTTAATTCCAAAATTGATTTCTTTAAAGTTCTTTCTTTTTTAATTGATAAACCTATTACTGAACTTTATCTACTAGAGTGCTATTCTGCCTGAAAAATAATGCAAGTGGGTTTTCCTATATAATATTAAAATTTAGTCAGTGTGAGGTTTGAATGGTTTTAACCCTTCTTGACTTTTGTCTTTGAGACAGCGCGAGTAGAATAAACCACTGAGGGCCTACTTAGCCTATATAGTAGAGCGTGTCATGTGTTCTAATGTCATGTATTTTAACCTCGAGTCAAGCATTTGTTTGGTATTAGAAGTTTAAACATATTCAAAATGTAATTTAATTAATTGAATCAAAATTGTTTTTATATTTAGTTAATAAAAATTGGTATGAAAACAGTTTAAACACTGAATAAATATATTTAAGTGAAATTAATTTATAATTTAAACTTGTTATATACGTAGTTTATTATCATGATATTTCATTTGTTTCGCCGACACTGTTTTAATTATATATATTTATATATTATGTCTGCCAAAACTCAATCTATCATTAGAGTTGGCCGATTTCTAATAAAACGCTCTATGGATTTTTAAAATAAAATTCATCTAGACTAACAGGGAGAAATTAATAACGATTTCATATTTTTGATTTAAATATAGATAATTTTCCAATAAAATCAAACATGCAAGATATTTTTGAATTACGAGCACGATGACGTAACAGTCTTAAAAGCCATAAATTTACAACGTCACAGACCATCTCTTGAACTTTGCATTCACGTTGTAGTACATTAATTATATATATATATATATATATAACGTTATAAGCCGGAAAGTTCCGATTTTCAACACTCCCAACCCAGCCCATCCACTGACAGTACATAATATCATACACAGTTATAGCCAACGACAACTTACCATGGTTTTGTACATTATCAATTTGTCGGCTGTCGCCTTGTTGGCCGCCGCCATGGTAGCCGTTCGGTACATGCCGTCGTGTATCTGGTCGAGAGTGTAGAAACACGTACGGGCGTGAGCGTCGGCTATGGTTTTGCTCAGTAGCTCGCTGATCTGGACGGCGTCTGCTGCTGAAATCAGTAAACACACAAAAACGTTAAACACACAAATATACATACGATTATTATTATTATTGAGCCACCAAGATGTAACCGCGTTATACGAGCACTACTACACTGTGGTGCTCTATGAAAGTGTGTGCACAAAGTCAGAGAGCTAACCTACGACTCAACGTGTTTTAAAAGAACAAAATATGTTTTTATATATTTATTTGATTATTGTCACTTAAAACGATCATGGTCAATCTCGGATTTAGCGAAATTTTCAGGAGAAACAAAAAACTGTTTGGTTGATGTGCATTTTGAAAATTAGTATGCTTGAATAATTATTTACTCTATACAACTTATTGGTAATGCGTTTTTTTTTTTTTTTTTGAAAAAAAGGATTTTTAATTAATGAAATTGACGTTGACAATGTCATATTCGCATTTGAGATAAACGATGAAGAAATTATGATTCTCACAGTGGACATTTCGTTCTAACCTCAAAACTAATCATGCTACATGTCGTGATCGTTACATACGTAGGTCGTAGGTACCTATACTTCTCGTGTTAGCGTTTGTTGTACATACTGACCCGAAGAAACGGCAGCCGTAGAACCGGAAACGCCGGCCATTAAGTTGTCCTGTGCTCCGGACGCGACAGCCGCCACAGACGACACTTCCATGTCACCGCCGTAGGTGGACGTGGCCGCGGCCGTCGACGGTGTCGTGCTGGACGCCGCCGGTGTCGTGCTGTCGGCCACGTAGTTGCTGCTCGTTGCCGCCGTGTCGTATGGTGGCGGCACGGAACCGTTAGCGCCGGACTGCACCGCCGACGAGGTGGCTGCAGCCGCGTACGCCGCGAACGTGTCCACCACCAGAGATGCGGCTGCTGCGGCTGCGTTCGATCCACCGTTGCTGTTGTAACCGCCTCCTCCATATCTGCGAACGTCAAAGTTGACATGAGTGAAACGTGTTTATATTATACACGATGTCGTGATATTATAATAGTAATAACCACAATAATATGTTGTACCAAAATGTTCTCATACAGATACTACCGCGGTTTTTATTTTTCGAATCGCTCACCGACGGATAGCATCGATCGCGAATTTAAAACATTATATTTATTTCGCTGTGACCGACGCCACTGCAGCAGTATACGACGAACACCAGTATAACCGAACCCGTTTGCCTGACCGCGAAAATAAGAACATTTTGGCCTCGCGACATCGCATTCGTCTCAAACGATAACAATAATGCACATAGGTACTCTGTACTCACCCGACTCCCGTGCCACCGTTGGCTCCGTTGACGCCACCGCCGGCCGCGGCGGCCGCTGCTGCTGCGGCGGCTGCTGCTGCGGCGGCCGCGTAAGCGTGCTGCACGTTGCTGTTGATGTTGAACTGTTGCTGCTGACCGTGTAGCTGGTGCTGCGGGTGCTGTTGTTGCTGTTGCTGTTGCTGTAGTTGCTGCTGTTGCTGCTGTTGTTGCTGCTGCTGTTGCTGATGGTGGTGTTGCGAGAGATGTCCGCCCCCGCTGTGTAATTGGTGTATGCGTAGCCCGTGATCGGCAGTGCTGGAGGGCATCTGCTGTTGCTGCTGCTGCCCGTGTCCGTGCTGTCCGTGCTGGTCGTGGTCGAACACTGACGAGTCAGCGGCCACGGCCGCGGTACCGCCGTTGCCGCCGCCGGTCGTGGTCGAACAGCAGTCGATGGCCGTGGTCTGCGCGGCCACCGCCGCAGCAGCGGCCGCGGCCGCGGCTGCTGCTGACGAACGCATCTGGGCCCTGTGGAAGCGCACTTCGTCTTCGACCTTTTCGCGCTGTTTCTTGCTCATGCGCCCGAATTTCACCGCTGTACACGAGCAATGCCCGGAAAACAAAAACGGACGTATATTATAATAATATTACATAAAAATCACATTAATATCATTCGTGCGGTCGTTGTACGGGCGTGCAATACAGTGCAAAATACAATGCACGGACGACGGGTCGTGATCTACATTGGATATCGTTTAATTTAACTTCCATCGTTGGAATACGTATTTATTTATTTTTTATGCCCGCAGAGGGTTATCGATGTGTTAAGTACTCCCACAGAGTTTATTCGAGTTCACCCCTTACCCTCAAAGACAGGATTCAATACTTTGTTTGATGTATATACCTATAAACTCAGTAGATATACGCTTATAAAATTATTTTATACGACTTTAATGGTAGGAAGGGGTCGTCAAGATCCGTAGACCTCCCTGGTCGAGCCATCGATTTTCAGCATCGCATTTATTGCATTTTTATATGTGATTTATGTCAGCGCACGACTGTACCACAACTGTGACGATTCGAATTTATTACACAACACGATTTCGATCGATATGCATTTATTATAGCGCCAACGTAGCAAATCTTCTGTAATATACTAATATCGTACACGTCACAGCAGGTAGTCGGTCGAACCAATACAATACATTTTGTAGAACAATGTGTCATAAACAGTGTAAAAATAACATTGCGATTGTGCTTTTGAAAATGTTCAAACAAATATCTGTCGTCAGTGTGACGGCGGGGCTAAGTATAGCATCGAGTATATTTATTGCACTACTGGATGGTAATGGTTACACCGATATTATAACGATAATGTGCGCGCCCACTAGATGAGACGTCGGTGAATGCGTAGGCGTTCGTGTATGTTTGGTTGCGTTGACACCCCGGGTCGAGAGTAGGTTATTGACTCGATTGTGTGTTTAACCCCAGCGCCGACATCGCCATTACACAAATCGCGTTTTACAAAAAGCACAGGAAATTATAATAATATATTATACGCGTCGAGCTATGTATAGATATATAAGTATGGAATACATAATAATATAATACAATTGACCAAATTCGAAACGTTCTCGTGATGGTTACATCGTTTATTTTACGTAGTCGTTTTGGTCGCGTATTCTAACTAATAATTAAGTATAAATAAATGAAACAATATTAAAATAAACGTATAAAAGGGTTAGGCGCGTACGAGTGAACTCGAAGACCTTCAAAATCTGTCCCCCACAAATTCGCCCTCGATCAACCCTCCCACCCCGTCGTCGTGGGATGTAGCCTTAAAATAATAACGAACAACGATACGACGATAAAACGTCAAATCGAGAGTATGCATCACGGTGATGGGCGAAACGAGGGGTATTTAAGAGTCGACCGCCCCTCTGAAGACTTTTTCAGAGATGTGTGGATCATCTCCAGATGGTGATGGTGCGTGGGGTATATCGATAAAAATAAAGAAAAAAAGCCCCGTGAATTCAACCGCCCTACCCCCCCCCCCCATACATGACAGGAGTGATGGTAAAAAGGACATTGGATAAGACACGCTCGCCACCGGCCGGAGCAATTTTCAAAGTTCGTCACGCGGTACCGGTAGCACCGCATTATACAACGCGTCGTAATTAAATAATTGTCGTCGTACACACACACTGCAAACACATCACTCGCGTTTATATAACCACACACCATGTACCTATACGGGTTGTAATGTAATATATGCAAAACTTACCGTCACGGGACATGCCCAGCCGCAGGCATTTCTGGAGCCGGCAGTACTGGCACCGGTTTCTGTTCACGCGGTCCACCACGCAATTCTTGTTGCGCGGGCACTGATAGTTGACCACGGACGACTGCGACCGCCGGAAGAATCCCTTGCAGCCCTCGCACGTGATCACGCCGTAGTGGACGCCGCTGGACTTGTCGCCGCACACTTTGCACGGTATGATCTCGATTTGAGCTGAAACACGAGAAAAGGACAAAAACGATTAGCTCATCACGTCGTATATTATTATTGTCATTGAGTGTATTCGCGTGGGACGGGTAAAAAAGTCGTCGTCTTTATCGTGACATTTTTTTCTAAAGATCCAACGAACTTTCGTTCGATCGTCCGACGACGACGACGACGACGTACGACCGTCATCGTCGTCGTCGTCGTCATCGCGTCCGAATCTCCCGCGTCGCCTAGCGGACGTCGCGATACCGTGCGCAACATAATATATTTGCGATACGTTATTATTGGCAGATATCATAATATATTATAATAATATTATATAACGCGATAGGACTGCACGTCGGATACGCGTGTGACGACGACGAGACGTTTTCGCAAACGATTCGCACCGAAACGCGTCAGCGGACAGGTATCGCCCTGTATACGCACGACGATGATAATCGGTCAACCGTACGCCGCGCGTAAGGTCATACGCAGACACACTCTAATCCTAGCCCCCCTACCCCCCCCCCGTATCCCCTTCCCCGCCGCCGGTCCACTCCCTTTGTGTGAATAACATAATATATATCCGTATATATTATAAATGTAATGTTGCGATACACTCGGCGCGCATACATTACAATAAATAATAATATATATATTATTATGATTTATGATATATTATTATTATTATTATCGTACACATAATAATAATATATTGTAATATATGTATCGGAACGGCCGATACGACGACGACGACGGCGGCGGCGTACCTGTGCGCGTACAATACAAAATAACAATAATTATTATTATTATTATTATGTAAGGATATTATTATTATTATTATCGTTCGTCGACTCCGACGACATTATCGCGACGGCAGACGACGACTGAGCTGTCATGTGCGTCGTAAGTACCCGCCGCCGCCGCCGCCGCCAGCAAAATATCATCATCACATCGCGCGATATTCATCGTTCGCCGCGCCGTTATCTCGAGATTTTTTTTTTTCGTTTTTTATTCAGAAAAAAAAACTACCGATTCTCCGAGTTTATGAAAAAAAAAAAAAACGCTCTCCGGCACAAGCACGTCGCGAGCGCGCGAGACGTAAAAGACGGCGGCGGCTCGCGGCCGAGCGAAGCGATCGACGTAATACGCGTTCGCGCCGCACACTACAGAGGTTCAACGACCTTGTTGTTTGCTGAATATTGTTGTATATTTTATTTATTTTTATATATATAATGTACAACACACACAGACACACACTCGCACAAGAGTGAACTGGCGCGTATATATAAATTATTATTATTATCATTATTATTATTATTATTATTGTACCGAACAGAAGAAAATTTTTATATATATTGACAACGACGACGACGACGACGACGACTTCATACGAGTGGTTTTATATCACATTATTATTATTATTATATGCATGACGTCGTCATAGTTGCCGCCGCCGTCGTATTTAACGAAATCGATTTTACACCGCGCAAATTATCCGTCACCACCGAGAGGTGAAGCGATACAAGTGTTGACGACGAATTTAAAATAATATATACATTATTATTATATTTTATTAATATTACGCGCGACTTATGTGGAAGCTCGAGGGGGGGGGAGTATGTCATTAGTGGATGTTACAAATCGAACGAAAAGCTTTTTTTTAAAACCTGCACTGTCGCGGCGGGCGCCGCGTAGTTTTCCCGTTTGTTTCGCGTTGTTATGTTTTTTTTTTTTTGTTTCTGATTTGTGTACGATATTCTCGCGTGATATTCGTACTCGGAAAAAAAAATAATAATAATAAAAAAACAGCCAACGGTACCACCACAAAGCACCGTCGTCGTCGTCGTCGTCGTCCTAGTCATATAGCCGTATTATATAGTATAGTATAGTCAGCTGGCCGGCCGCGGAGTTCAACGACCTACAGGGCCAACGGCGGCGGCCGGATCGTTACCAACAACACAGACACACATACACGCGTACACTATATGTACGACGACGATTACTGCTTTGTATATTATTATTATAAACTTATAATAATAATAATATAATAATGATAAATTATGCGATGTGTACTATTGCGTATTGTGCGCGCGCGACGCGTAACATAATATAACATTATAATATCTCGAACGTAGTATTATTGTAAAAACGGCGTAAACCGCGCGACGACGAAAATAGACTCCGCGAGACGACGACGCCAGCCCGCTAGGCCGTACAACGCGCGCCGCCGTCGTCGGATTGCGAACCGGATAGACGAACACGATAACACTATTTTAACGATAATAATAATAATAATAATAATAATAAATAAAATAACTACTGTGTTGTTATTGTCGTCGTTGTCGTCGTCGTCGTTATTAATTAACGTGCGGTTGGACGTTGGGTAAACGTATAAAAAACGATCGGGAGAAAAACGAATCGAAAACGAGCTCTGCGGGACAAACGTGGACGACGAGAACAAAACGAAGAGATATTACCTAATCGCGTCGAGATGCGGAACGCGATATACGATCGTGATATTATTGTACTGCGGCGGGCACCGTCGTACACGACACGACGACGACGATTGCGAAAAAAAAATAAATATATATATATATTATATATTAATACGCGAGCCGCGCGAACGAACGAATGCCGCCACACAGACGTTATCGTCAACGGTCGCCGGAAATAGCCGAAAAGTTTAAATACGAACTCTCTCGGGCGCGCGCGCGCGCGACCGCGATCGCGTAGTCCGAAATAATATATTATTTATATAATATATCTATATAGGTACCTACACGCAATATTCGGGACCCGCGACCGTTCGCTTTTCGCCGGACGGATAGACGTCGTCGTAAAACAGCCGTTCGTATAAGTTTACGACTCGGTATACGGATATTATTATACTCTCGTACGCCGTCGTTGTTAGTGCTCACCAAAGTGCGTATTAATATTTTTACCTACTCCATAGAATATTATAACATTATAATATTGTGTATATTATAATAATTTACAATACACATACAAGCGTATCAGATCGTACCCATTAAAATACCGTTAATCCGGGCGCGCGCGTTGTCCGGCCGGACCGTAAACCCTTTCCGGCGCGCGAGCGTTACCACTATATACCGGTATCCAGTAATAATATTCCAGTCGTGTTCGAAATAATAATAATATTGTAATGAAAAATATAAGAAGTATATTATAATGATTATTATTGCAATATAATGACGATAAATATATTTGTGGCGACGTGAACAATACACAACGAGCCGCCCAAATTATTTACGATGTCGACAGCGTACAATAGGAAAAACCCATGTTCTAGAATATTCCACGATGGTCTCGCTAGAGTATACTCGGGGATGTTCTAGAACAAAGCGGAGCCTATAAATACCAGCTGATCAGATGCTCAATTTTCATTCCGTCAGTGACTACGTATCGCGACTTACCGTGTTGTTCAGTTCGCAGTAATATTGTACGCGTAATTGGTATTTGTTTGTTATATTTCATTCTTGTACATACATATCACAGTAATATAGTGCTTAATATTTTATAAATTGTGAGTGATTATTTATTACCATAAACCACAAATTGGTGACCTCGACGTGATGGAAAACAATGAATCGTCAGTAGCCAGAGTCGCGGTGAAAATTCCCGAGTTCATTTCGTCGGATCCTGAACTTTGGTTCGCCATGGTCGAGGGAAGTTTTGCCAGCGCAGGTATCAAGATCGACAGTACGAAATTTGGGTATGTTGTCGGCGCATTACCACCCAAATATGCGGTTGAAGTGAAAGATATCATAATGGCACCACCATCGGAAAACAGGTACGTAAAAATTAAACAAGAATTGGTCAAACGTCTCAGCGCATCCCAAGAAGAAAAAACTCGCCAACTATTGGAACGGGTCGAAATGGGTGATAGAAAACCATCGCAATTTTTACGCCATCTTCAAAGCCTAGCTGACACCTCCATTCCGGAAACACTGTTAAAAACGCTGTGGATGGGCCGACTACCGAAAAGTATTCAGGTAGCGCTGGCGATCGTCAAGGACTGCAAACTCGAGGACCTCGCAGCACACGCAGATAATATTGCAGACGCGTCTGGTCCTATGCTACCTCAGATCGCGGAATCAACTGTGAGTAGTACTCTGGAAGCTACGTTAAATCTTAAGCTTTCACAGCTAGCGCTAGGGATTAATCAGGAAATCACGGCGCTGAGAAAAGAAATCGCTGAGATCAACACCCGTCCTGCACGTGGGCGAAGCCCCGATCCTAGTGCCCATCGTTCAAGATCTCGATCACGAAGTCGTAATTCACACGGTGTCAATGGAATCTGTTGGTATCACTGGCGTTTTGGATCCAACTCCCAGAAATGTGTAAAGCCATGTACATATAAGTCGGAAAACTAGAAAGGCAATCACTGATGGCGGCCAGTGAGCCAATGCCATTTCCACGCCGCCTATTTCTAACCGATCGTGTCTCACGAATACAATTTCTTATTGACACTGGAGCCGATTTATGTGTATACCCACGCAGTGTGGTTCAAGGTCAACGAGATAAATCGGACTACTCCCTATCAGCAGCCAACGGGACGACCATTGCTACGTACGGAACTATTACACTTGCTCTTGATTTCGGACTTCGTCGAGTTTTCACTTGGAGATTTGTGGTCGCGGATGTATCCAAGCCTATCATTGGTGTGGATTTTTTAAACCATTATAATCTTCTGGTAGATATACGTAATCAACGTCTCTTGGACGGTCTCACGCAACTCACTGTACAGGGTCAAGCTGCGAAATGCGACATACAATCCATCAAAACAGTTGTCGGAACGACAAGGTACCATGACTTATTACAGGAGTATCCTGAGATAACCCGACCTGTTGGAGTAATCAAGGACATCAAACACAACACCAAACATTACATCCAGACGACACCAGGATCTCCCGTCGCGTGTAAACCAAGGCGTCTAGCCCCTGACAAACTCAAGGGAGCCAAAAAGGAGTTTGAGACTATGCTAAATTTGGGTATAGCTCGACCTTCTAAAAGCCCTTGGTCTTCACCACTCCACCTGGTTTCAAAGAACACTACGGACGCATGGCGACTCTGTGGAGATTATCGTGCACTTAATACTCGAACTATCCCAGACCGCTACCCAGTTCGTCACATCCAGGATTTCACACACTTCCTTCACGGAAAAAACATTTTCTCAACAATCGATCTGGTAAGAGCCTATAATCAAATTCCTGTAGCAGAGGAAGATATCAATAAAACGGCCATAATAACACCATTTGGACTTTTCGAGTTTCCTTTTATGTCTTTCGGACTCAGAAACGCAGCTCAGACGTTCCAACGTTTTATTGACGAAGTACTCCGTGGACTTGAGTTTTGTTTCAGTTATATCGATGATATACTGGTAGCTTCTACTTCTGAAGAAGAACATATCAAGCACTTACAGATCATTTTCAATCGGTTACGTGAATACTCTCTAGTAATCAACCCTTCCAAGTGCGTTTTCGGACAAAAAGAAGTCAAATTCCTAGGTTACCTTATTTCCACAGATGGCACACGTCCTTTACCTGACAGAATCGACGACATCTTGAAATACAAGAAACCGACATCAGCAAAAGGGTTACGACAGTTCCTGGGTATGATAAACTTCTATCGACGTTTTATACCCGGAGCTTCAGAAGCACAAGCACCATTGAACGTCTTACTGGTTCCCAATCTCAAAGGCAAAACTCCTATCAACTGGACACCTGAAGCTACTGCTGCTTTCGAAAATTGTAAAGAAAAACTTGCCTCAGCCACGTTACTTGCTCATCCTCGCGACAATGCACCATTGGCCATTGTAAGTGATGCTTCTGACACCGCAGTGGGCGCGACTCTCCAACAATTCGTCAACAAGGGATGGCAGCCTCTCGCATTCTTTTCAAAAAAACTTTCAGTAACTGAATCTAAATACGGAGCCTACGATCGTGAACTCCTTGCTATCTATCTTGCTGTCAAACATTTTCGACACATGGTAGAAACTCGCAATTTTACCATTTTCACTGACCACAAACCCATCACTTTCGCCTTTCAGCAGAAACTTGAAAAGTGCTCACCACGCCAATTTCGTCACCTAGATTATATCTCACAGTTTACTACAGACATAAGATATGTGCCAGGTAAACAGAACATCGTGGCCGACGCTCTCTCTCGAGTGGAAGTTCTTTCGGATACACTGGATTATACTGCCCTGGCTAAATCTCAACAAGAAGACGACGAATTAAAAACGTATTTACGGAGTGACACTGGACTACAGCTTAAGCAAATTCAAATGCCCGGCATGGATGTTCCTGTGTTTTGCGACACTATGACACCAACCGCCCGACCTTTCATTACAAAAACTTTTCGACGTGCTGCTTTTAATACTGTCCATCGTCTTTCACATCCAGGCATAAAAGCCACTACCAAATTGGTAACACAACGGTTTGTATGGCCTTCTATCAACAAGGACTGTAAACAATGGGCCCGAGCATGCATCGAGTGTCAACGAGCTAAAATAACACGTCATGTTTCAGCACCACTTGGTTCATTTCCTCAACCATCACAAAGATTCGAACATGTACATTTAGACCTCATCATTATGCCATATTCAGAAGGATTCCGCTACTGCCTTACGTGTATCGATAGATTTACTCGATGGCCGGAAGTGATACCTTTGGAGAACCAAGAAGCAGAGACTGTCGCCCGAGCATTTTATACACATTGGATTTCAAGATTTGGTACACCTCTTATTATAACGACTGATCAAGGGAGACAATTCGAATCAAACCTTTTCAAGTATCTAGGATATTTGACTGGTACAAATCACCTTAGGACTACGGCCTACCACCCTTCAGCAAACGGTATGGTAGAACGAAGCCATCGACAGCTTAAGGCCGCTATCAAATGTCACCAGAACAAACGGTGGACTGAAATACTCCCAACAGTCTTATTAGGCATACGAGCAGCTTGGCGCGAGGATCTGAAGTCCACATCCGCAGAACTTGTATTCGGAGAACCACTTCGTCTACCTGGTGAATTTCTCTCAACAAGATCAGATGACGCTAAGTTTGAGAACGCAGCAGAGTTCATCAAGGATCTTCGACACCAGATTCGCCAGATACAACCGGTAAATGGAACCTGCCACGGAGAAAAAAAAATTTCATATTTAAGGACCTCGCCACCTCCAAACAAGTGTTTATTCGTCATGATGGACCGAAAAACTGTCTACAAATGCCGTACGACGGCCCATACCCAGTTGTAAGTCGCAATCGGAAAACCTTCTGCATTGACGTGAAAGGGAAAAAGATAACAGTGACTATTGATAGACTGAAACCAGCCTACATAATTGCTGATGACATACACGAGGAGGTTAGCTCCAGAAACATGAAACATGCCACACCCGAATCTATCGCAAATAAGGAACCAAAAACAGAAGAACCGACACCAGAAACAAAAGACAGGAAAACGCGTTCCGGTAGAAGAGTCCATTTCCCCGAACGTCTTCAAATAAGTTCCTGCTGACTCCATCACTGGTAGGGGGGTGATGTGGCGACGTGAACAACACAACGAGCCGCCCAATTATTTACGATGTCGACAGCGTACAATAGGAAAAACCCATGTTCTAGAATATTCCACGATGGTCTCGCTAGAGTATACTCGGGGATGTTCTAGAACAAAGCGGAGCCTATAAATACCAGCTGATCAGATGCTCAATTTTCATTCCGTCAGTGACTACGTATCGCGACTTACCGTGTTGTTCAGTTCGCAGTAATATTGTACGCGTAATTGGTATTTGTTTGTTATATTTCATTCTTGTACATACATATCACAGTAATATAGTGCTTAATATTTTATAAATTGTGAGTGATTATTTATTACCATAAACCACATATTTAAAAATGATAATATCTGTAGTAGGTATAATACGTGTGTGTTAAGGTGTGCGCCGCGCGAGTAAAACGACGACTGCTGCCGCGACGAGTGCGGCGTGCTACGTATAATGTGGAAAGAATAGAGAAAAAATAAATAAAAAAAAAAACGAAAAAGTATACGCCGCCGCCGCAATAGAAAGTAGGTCAGTAGTGTTAGCGGCGGCGGCGGCGACTGCACCACTACCGCGGTGGCGGTGATGGCCATGTACGCGTGGGGCGGCGGAGGGAACAAGTCGTGTGGTAGCGCGCGGTAAAAGTACATCGGTGCATGCCGCCGCCGCCGCTGTCGTTTTTGACCGTACGTGCGTCTCCGCGCGGCGGCGAGGACGTTACCGTAAATTAAATACACACACACAGTCTTTGGGATTCTAAGTCGTCGTCGAAAAGGGTTATTGATGTGTCGCGGTTATTGGCAATCGCGACGACGTGAAACGATGTATATATTTATTTCGTTTCCGAGACCTTTTTCGGTCGTTCTCCGGTGAAAAGTAAAAAAAAAAGCTACTAGGCGCGTGTGCACCACAACAAAACCCGTCCGATTATCGTTTGAAAAAAAAAAAATGACAAATGAAAACGCGACGACGACGACTTTTGCACTACGAGCTCGATCGCGACGAGCGCGCGCGCACAAATGAGCGCGATGTAATAACACGATATTAGGTATTATGATATGATATATTATTGTTATAATAATAATAATAATAATAAACGCTGTGGCGGCGGTTTTTGTTGCGCAAAATACACCGCCACCCACCCGTCGTCGTCGTCGTCACGGACGACAGTACACACACGGTGGTAGTAGTAGTAGTAGTAATAGTAGTAGTAGTAGTAGTGTAGTAGTCATGGTGTAGTACTACTACTGACTAATAGTAGAAGTAGTGTAGTGGTGGAACAACGGCACATCGGCCGTTTTCGGCGCGGCACAACGCACCGCCGCACAGTTCGAGTGTGTGTGCGTGTGTGTGTGTGTGTGTGTGTGTGTGCGTGCGTGTGTATTTGCGCGAGCGAGAGGCCAATGACTTTTCGTTGCTGGCGGCGGTCGCGCGCGCGATAGTGTTTCCGCGCGGCCGACGACGACGACGAAACCGCCGCCGCCGCGCAACACTATTATAATACACAACGTGTGTGCGCGTGTGTGGGTATATATTCATACCCATTATTCGTACGCGCGCACAAACACACATGCCGCGATGTCGGTGGCGGCGGCGGCGGCGGCGGTGCTGCACCTATGCCGCCGCCGCCGATAGGAAATTTTTTTCGTTTCGTTTGCCGTACCTACGCCGCGCGCGACCGACGGCGTACTACCGCGACGATGATAAAAAAACATGACGCTCGCGGGAGTGTATAGAATCGAACCGTCCGTCGGGAGCGTCGACGTTTTCGTTTTTCTGTCGTTTCACGGTTTTTTTGTTTTTGCGAGAATTTCGAACCGGGCCGCGCGAAAGAAACGGGAAATAAAACGCCACGGCGATATAATAATAATAATATAATACGGTAATACGGTAATACGGTAATACGGTCGTAACGTAACGTCAAGTGGATGTATATATGTATAATTTATATAACGGGAAACCGCCGGCACTCGGTCGTTGCAGTTCTGCGAAACCGCTATCTCGCGCGAAATACGATGTGCGAGGCGGCGACGGAGAGAGAGTGAGCGAGCGAGACGGAACGACCGGCCGGGGACGGCGGAGAGAGAAAAACGCTCCGTCGACCCGCCGCCGCCGCCGCCGCACCGGTACGCGGCGTACAACAACCGGATGGAGTTTGCGCGCGCTCGATTTTATTATATAATTGCGGTTAAACGTACGTAGTTATTATTAACTTCACTTTCTACTGCGTGGACGACGGACGTGTGTGTGTGCGTGTGTGCGTGTACAACCACGTCGAACACACATCGTCGTCGTCGTCGTCGTCGTCGTTATCGTTACCATTATTATATTATTATTTTAGTGAGGCGAAAATTCCTAATAAATAATATCGATAATAATTACACGATTATAATATTGTAACGGTGATAATATGCACATGCGTGTGCGTAATGCGCTGCTACTGTGTGTATATCATCGTTGCATCGGCGTACACACGTAATAGGTGTGTACGAGAGCACGATGATGATAATAATAATAATAGTATAAATTTTACAATATAAATCGTTCGCGTCCGTTCGTCGTCGGGTCGTCGTGAAATCGAAAAACAAACGTTTTCGCGGGTTCCCGTTCTCTAGACGGGTAAAACTGCAAAATACTGTTAAAAATCATAGTCGTGTACGCCGCGACTGCGAACGCGCCGCGCGTAACTGTACAACGCGTTTAGCGACCGGACATAACGGAGAGACGGCGGACTCCTGTGTAACGAGGCGTATTAAAATAATACGATATTGACGTGGTGTACGCAATACGTACCTACGATATACATTACGTACGTGTTTTATATCGTTGCCGCCGCCGACTCGCCGCGAATGCAATAATGCAGCCCGTGTGTACCTACCCGCGGTCCGAGTTCCGCAGACTTACATAATTCCGCGCCGCCCGCAACAGTGTTGTTTGTATTATTATTATTATTTTCTAACGAATAAAGACTGCGCGAACGATTAGAATCGTCGTGTACGTATAGAGGTGTACATTGTTGTGCGAGCGAGTTATATAATGCGCGGCCGCCGCGATCGAATCGGATTTTTATAGCTTTGTGAATACTTGACACGACAATAATTACAATCTCCGTAATAATAATTCCGTTTTCCCATGGGAGAAAGAGAAAATCGACTTTTACAAACGTCGACAATACTCGAAAAAAATCGGCGGCCGCAGTAGTGCCGAGACTACAGCTGTCATCGATATTTTAACGTTATAATATAATTATATTATTGTAGTTTCGTTGTAGTCATTGTCGTATTACATAATCGTATAAATGGTAGGTATGTGGGTATAATAATATGCACACATGTGTGAGGTGACCAGAAATACATTAGACAAATTGATATTGCTACAGTCTACAATAAAGTATTGAATAGCTAAAGTCCAATAATGAAATGAAAAATTCCAGTGTCAATGGATCACACAATCCATATACATACAAATCACTATCGCCCAAAATGGTCTACACAAGTCCCACTGTAGTAATAATAAATATACATAAACACGTTCAGTGTATTGTTAAAAAAAACATACTCCTGCATGGTTGCATCTTTTCTTTGATTTTGATTCTATTCCTATGATTTCAAAACTTTTCTAAAACTATACTTGAAACATAAAAATAGGTAATAGTTATAGAAAAGTCTCACACGGAACTTTTAGATTTTTTTTTTACTTCCGAGAACCATTACAACCAAACACAAACAATATTTTGTAAGACAAGTAAAACCTAACAATTTCTCTAGGAGTGTATGAAAAACTTTTCTTAAATAAACACTATTTTATTATTTGTTTTATAGAGAACAGAGTGTTAGAGTCTGGAGATCAAAGAAATTACTTTTGTCTATAATAATAAATTAAACCAAAGTTTAAAGTTGTCAAAACTCTTTAGAAACAAATGGTGGTCGGATACGATTGCCACATGCCCACATTACTCGTCCAGTCCCCCCTCCCCAAAAATATATAAAAGCACGTAGCCTTCGTAGCCATATAAGTATAAGTACGATCCAATGATAATAAATTTATGTCTAGTATAGTGTTGGTGTATAAATATATACTATCGGGACCTGATCTAAATACACGTTCGACGTTTCCATATAGATTCTCATGCTTCATAACTCTTTTTCCATAATTCAATTAATGATAGTAAATTGATAGTACTCCTCCAAAATAAACATACAGATTCTATAAGCCATAAGGTCAAGATTATATTTATTAAACTATAACATGTAATATATAATAATTGTTGTCGTATCTCCATACATATAGTGCCCATTACACATACGAACCCGATCGTGAAACCTAACCTCCCAAAAATCACACAATCCGTGATTGCAGGTACGATCTATGTAACAATAAAATCTATCATAATATTATTATAATGTACTATTAAAATAGGATTAAAACACGATTGTTCACGTAGGACTACGCATTTCTTAATGCTGCCTTTGAATTTCACGTTGTATTGCACTTTAATTGTACTTAGTGTCATACACGAAGTACACATAATTTTATCATCGATACATATATGCTTTATACAGTCAAAGGTTTGGTTTAATACTTTATACGATTATATTAGGCACATTATATGTATCTTGAATTAAAGTTACATATTCTGTAATACTGTAAGTCGTATTTTCCGATTTTATAATACACCTAATGTGTTAGCTGTCTGTGACGGTTGTGATGTGTGAACCACCGCGACGACGACGGCTACCGTATGCAGCGGTACGAAAATACATATTATTATTATTATTATTATTATTATCGACATGGAAGTTTTCGGCGTATTCGGTGCTCGGCTCGCCGCGAACGGTTCATTAATCGGCGTGTCGGGCTGTATACGCAATAATAATAGTAATAATAATAACAACATTATAATAGGTACATACGAAAATAATAATAGAACCGAGCGAAAAGAAAACCGTCGCCCGCGTAAAACTCGTGTCCGAGTGCTAAAATAATATTGTTTTTTTTTTTTTTTTTATTATTTTCAATCAGCGGCCGACCGACGTGTCACTCGACCGCCGTCGTGCGCCAACACAAAAAGCACACCGTTGCAGTAGCAGTGCTATAAAGCTGCTGCCACACAACGCACAACTGTACATTATAATAATCATATTATTATGTACATACGCGAATGTAGTGACTAGTGACGGCCTGTCGTTGGAAGTGCACTCCAAATAACTATGACGACGACGGAGTGATGGTGTCTCACGTAATATTATTGTATAGGCAGTAAATATATACAGGGTGATCGGTTTTTTTTCACGTAAGGCTCATTTTTTTTTTTGGTCAATTCGGCGATTTTCGAATTAAAGTCGTAATGGTGTAACTACGCGGGGTTGTACGTACACACTCCTCGTACTACTTATACACTGTCTTTTATCCCCTAGGCCAGTCTGCCGGCATTACACTTAAGGCTCTTTTCGATCCCACTAATGGTTCCATTTCGATATGGATTGAAGTACAGAACACCCAAAAAACCATTATATATATGTTATTATGTTTTATGGTAAAATATTGAAGGACATGAATTTTAAGAATAGGCACTTCGACGTATTATACAAAAACGTTTTTTAATTTATTTTACCAATAATGCAAAAAAAAAAAAACGCTTGTCTATAGAGTTGGAAACATCGCCTTTCATCGTAGAGTCTATACAATATTATTATCAGACATCGGGGCTATGCGTGATGTGCTACGCGAAATAAAAAAACAAAATTGACGGTTCGAAAACGCCTGTGCGGCCTGTCGTATACGTAAATGTACTTTTTATATAGGTACCCGTCCGGCCCAGTATACCTCAAAAAGAATATCATGGTATATACGTATTTATATACTATTACATTATGATAATACTAATATAATGTACGTTATATACAGCAAAACATAATAATAATAATAATAATAACAACGTTATGTACATGCATAATTTATGTGTTATAGGTACAATTTGCGCGAACACGCGATAAATCCTGCGGCGGCGGCGGCGATCACGGGGTGGGCGTGCGAAAGACTATTCCGATAATCATAATAATATGTTTATGTTGATAAAAAAATATTATTATTACATTCGAACCGTTTATCCGTTTGATAAGCTGCATTTCCACGCACGTTGACGATGTAGTACGTGTACGATACATAATATTGCAGTGTATCCGTCGTAGGTGTATATAACAATAATAAATAGATATCCTATGCATCAGGCGATAAGCCAATGTTATAATGCACATAAGTACTTTAACATCATAATTTGTATTCCCGATGATGACAAACTATTACGACTGATGGGCAGTGGCGTAGACAGGTGCAGGGGGGGATGTTTAGGTGTTCAGTCACATATTTTATACAAAAATACATGTACAATATGATTCAAATTTCTACAAAATAATATGTTGTCGTATAGATCTACTGTTTAAACACACCTAACCCCATGAATCGAGTGGACGGGTAAATCATCATATTATATTATTCGCGATGTGAAAAAATAAACCCGATCAAAACCTAACTCGTTGTTATGATGTAGCGGTATTAGTAATTTAATGTGGGTTTATAGAAATAACTTTTTTTAATTAAAATCACTCCGCGGTCCGGCAGTGCAGAAAATAATATTTCTGCGCTTTTGTGTCGAAGAAAAAAATCGTTTTAGTGAACTACTCTTACATTCATTTTTTTTTTAAGTAAATAGCAAACACTGTTATATTGAAATTCTGAAATAATGGCCAATTGCTTCTTGTACAAACAAATGTAATCATTTTTGTGATTGAACTATTATATCAATATATACAACTACGTTTTATATAGACCCCAATAAATATTCATAATACTGTTAAATATTTATTTTAAAAATAACCAGTCAAATTCAATGTTAGGCAAACGCCAAGCATATAAGAGATTCGTTTGTATGTCGATTACATCTGTAAAAATCGGTCAAGTATTTGTATTTCATTAAATTGTCGTATTCGTTTTAGTTTTTATTAATATTTTAATTTTAAGTACACTATGCACAATTTACCAAATTAAAAATAGTTAACAAAAAATGTGTTAAAACAAATTATTTTTTGTTGATAATTTTATGTTAGAGAACATTTAAATGTATTCTTAAATGGTTATACAATTCAAGTATCAAAAATGTATACCTACTCGTATAACTACCGGAAAAATAATTATATATATTAATTTTTAACTGCGATGTAAATAAAAAATACATTTGAAATACTTAAGATTGTAAAAAAATGCATTATATACTTCAACAAAAAATTGTTTTTAAAAGTCATATAAATGATCAACTTGAAAGAAAATAAAGAACGAAATATATATACCAATTCCGTCCCTATATGTAAAAACATTATTTTCCGTTCAATTATTTTATTTATACGTTAGGAGGATAGAAATATTCGAGTTAACTATAAATTGATTGTCTTGTAATATCAAAATTTAGCGCTACGATATTATTTGATTTAGTATTAATTTTGCATACCTAAATATACAGAATAAAAAAATATGAATGATAATTATATGCCACATTATAGTATACGACTATTACGATTTATTAAAGTTAATGCACTAATACTTCATAGTTAAATTACGTTAACTTTATAATATTGTAAGACATAGAGATACGACCACGACCACTAATATCTAATAAATGTTATAATACAATAAAAACATATAATGTAATAGATACAAATTGTTATCGGGATACAATTATATCGTATAATTGTTGGACCGGCTCAGGAATTAACGTGTATCGCTTGCATCGTATTTCAATATAATTACTATTCATATTTACTTATTGAGATACGTGACTCGCGAGTATACGATCGTCGCCGATCATGCCTCACAAATCATATTCGAGTTTAAAATCACGTTCCATAAAGATTGTCTAAAAACAATAATTTTATGAAAGGTATTTACAATACGAATATCACTATTGATTATGCCCAATTTGAACCTATTACCTTAAAATAGATCTCGTAAGTGAAAACAGATTTCCAATCACTGTAATCTTAAGAGATGGAGCAATGTAGTTTAGGTGTCTTATAAATTTCAAGAAAAACTTATACGGGGTAATCATCTAGAAACTGTGTAATAACTAATAACATAGGTGCTAACAACGGAACTTCATCAAACAATTATTAACAATTTCCTTTTGGATTTATTGAAGGATATTAGTCTTCTATATCTACTCTATAGTTCTATCTAAGAAACGATTAAATAAAGTAAAACAAAATATTCCAGTAGTATGCGAGTTTGTTGAATATGCTTCACGATAAGGATAACCGAGATCTACATAAACTTTGTTAAAAAATCCTGATCTAAATAGAGGAGAGGATTTAGATTCTGAAAACGACGGCTATACTAAATTTTAACCGCCGAGAAAGATAACGATACATATATAGAAAAAGTATATGGAAAATCGTGCAAGTCTTAGTTGAATATATAAGTGTATACGCATGGCGCCACTGCAACAATCATATTATTATGATTATTATTATAATAATCATTATCATATTATTGTGATAATTATAATAATTGCTGTTGTTATAATGCATTAATGTGGGGACGATCTGTGCAACACGGCACCGTCCAATGTTCTGTTTCAGAACTAAAGTATTACAATATTATATTATACCGTACAACGGGTGGAAATGATATTATTTAACGTGTATTGAACGCGACGAAACGACTCTAAATCTCTGCTTCCTACCTCCACCGGCTTTGTACCATCAACACGTATTGAGTATTATTGTTTTGGCGATTCGCGTGCAATAAATGTTGTGGAGTAATATGCGAGAGTGGATCGCGGAAATCCGACTGGTGCGTTTCGCGGAATAAAACGAGCGCGTAATTATTTACGTCGTCGTTGTCGAATTACGGCGAGCGTACTACCTACCTACTATATAGTAATAAAATATGTTTACCCGAAACGAGAGGCGCGGCGATGTGAGATGAAACTTATGTAATATTATATTATAAAATATTATTAAAACATTCATTTGGTTCAAATTTGATTCGTTTAACCTGAAGGATTTACATGCACTGGCAACTCAATCGTACACAATAATATTATTGTAATTGCAGTGCAGTTTGTATATATTGCAATACATAATATTCTCATGTAATTAGTATTATTTAGCTATTTTTTTTCTCATTCTCCGTTATCGCTACCGCAGTATAATACGAATTATACGATGTATTTTAATAACGATATATAATTATATAGAGGAACATTGCATTCGTGTTCAAAACCGTTACGTTATCGATAGGTTTATTTTCTGCTTAAATTGTTTGTATTACATCGCAAACATACACATATACGCTTTAGATAGGGACTTGGACGGCCGAGGAATATGATATTAAATACATTTGACGTTTGCCTGCGCTGCACGACTACGCCTTACCCCCGGGCACTTAAATATTATATTATAAAGTCGATCACCCGGAAACCGGATATTATAGCGGATTTGTGAGAATCGCCATCGCTCTTCCTAATCGTATAATCGTCGCAATAATAAAAATAATATATATATATATATCCCGGAAATACTACAGAGCGGAATAAATACGTGACAGCGTAAAATACATATTATTACATGCGTACCTTTACCTATTCCTTTTGTATTTAATTCGGTCCACTGCAACTTTTATGAAAGGTAAGCATATTTTATACTTTGCTCTTCTTCAATTTAAGATTAAGCACATAACGTTAAAATCCATAATTATTGTTAACTAATGTATTGTTATTAATTTTAACTTTTAAATATACCCAAAAAGCATTTTTTTTCTTTTGTCTGACCACCCGATATTGTAGAAAACAATCCACTAATCAAGTTGAGGTTGACCTATCACTTATCAGATTATCAAACCTCCATCATGACGCATAATATACGATGTTATTATGTATATATATATGTATTATATATAGGAGTTGTGGGTGGATTCTAAGGTTTTCCGGGGTGATGACCTAAGTTGAATAGGTGAGGTAAGGGTGGGTAGTAGGAAAAAGGGGTAAAAGTCGTCGATGCCGGACCGCCACCAAGGACAATCGATCGGTGTTAATGTACTTATCGCGGGGCAAAAAGAAAATTGCTGAAAAAACCTATGAATACCTATACCCACATAAAACCTACGACGGTAGAGTATAAAGTTATGGCCAATGGGCTTTGTAAGACAGTTTGAATTGATAAACTTCCCAACTTGAATGCCCACTAATATATTTGTGTTTTCGTGGTACATAAAATTATTCGATGTAATTATAATATGCTAATTATATTACACGAAAAGCAATATAATTTAATTTATTTTAGAAGTGGTTCGTATAACTATAATATGCTCTCAACGGCACAACGCACAATTTACATTTATTATAACAAATTTTTCCGAATACCTACTATTTTTTATCTCTTAGTTTTTCTAGTAGATTACTAGACGAAAACCCCGTAATATTGTCAATTTATTGTAAATTTGCTTTGATAACTGTTATAACCAGAGCCTTATTCTCAGAGTGGCTGAGTTTACACACACACACTCATATATACATATACATAAACTCTAGTACATACACACTACACACACACACTATCGGATCGACGATAACAATAGACAAAATATTGTAACAAAAACGCTGCTGCAGTCGTACAAGGCACATATCAATGCAATCAAAATATAAAATTAAATAAAAAAGTCTCGTCGACTACTACTTTCTAAAACGGTATTAAGCAGAAGAAAAATATACCGTTACCGTGAATACTGGCTACGTGTATATATTTGCTTAAATATATATATATATAGATGCGCATACTTGCCTATCTACTATTATAACTACATAAATATTATATATACATAATAATACACCACCCGCCGTCAATTCGGCAGCAGGTTTCGTGTTTTATTATTGTAAGAAAAAAGTTTATTTAATGATGATAATAATAATAATAAAACGGTGTTACGTAATCTCAGGTATACAGAGTACAGACCACCAGGTGGTATATATATATATAATATTAGCAGTGTGCAACTTTTTACTCGGCGGTTGTTACGAGTACACACACACACACACACACACACACACCACACACACACACACACACACAATACTATATAATATTATACTTGCCTACGCATGCATATATACCCACCCCGACTCTTATAAATATTGTACGAAACACAACAGTTTAATGCGTGGCTGTCGGATGGAGGGGGCCGCATTAACGCGGTAACGACGGCGAGGGAGAGCGCGAGTGAATGTCATTTACGGTTTGAGCGGGGCGTAAAGTGAAAGCGCAACGGTAAAACGAGAAAAAAGCGCTGGGTGGATGCGGCTACCACGAAGACGGCGACTATGCGTATAATTATCATTCGCCGGATGAAGCAAGTGAGGCTGACTGAAATTCTCACACCACTTCGTTACGAAAAGAAAGGAAATATATTTGTATAAATGTTTGGTATTTTCACATCTCTGACGTCCCGTCCGAAAATTATTTACACAATAAAACCATCGGACGTTATAATAGTACACTATACGTATTTGTATACGCACCATAACTACAGATAAACAAACGATAAAACACATAACTAAACAGCGGTGTGGATAATAGTTGTAGGATCAGCGAAATCAGACCTCGGCCTTTGTAGCTTATATATGATCTCAGTCAGTAAAAAACAGGAATTTGTTACAGTTGACCAGTAACGGTGCATGTAAATGGAAATAATTAATACATATGTCTATATCTATCACATTAACGAAAAACTAAACAAGCATATAGAAGCGTGATAAACATAGATGTATTATTGTAAACCCCTTATAAAACACAACTCGATCTTGCAGATAAATAGTATACCCACTGTCCAGTACGAACTAATCCAAACAAAAATTAAAAAACTACAAACTCTTCAAAATAAATTCCCGAGAATAGCGCGGTTCATGCAAAATAAACAGCTTCACGACGACACGAAATTACTATACATCGACATGAGTAGTAAATAAATTAAAAAACTTAAACAGCAGAACCAAATTTAAATCATATCCGCTCCAAAATATATTCCTAGAAAATCAACCGGACACCGAATATAGAAGATATTTTTCTATTATATTATTAAATAATAATAATAATTATTATAAAATTGTTAATGTGACATTTGTAAAAATATTGAGTATGCAGAGTGTAGACACGGTAAATTGAATAATAATATTTTATATAACTGTACAAGACGGGTGTGGTGGTGGCCGGTGGGATTAAAAATATAATAGTGGGAGGTCAGTTGACTCACAGCTTTTTTCCTTAATATTTTGTGCACCTTAATCTGGTATCGCCAAATATGAGAATTTTGCTTGAACAAGTTTGTACATGTACAATAACAATTTAATAAATTTTATACACGCTTCTCTCGAATCTTAATTTAGTTTATCTATGAAAACAGTTATAAATATAAAATATTACAATTATTTACAATGCACACCCACTATATTATATTTGATATAATAGATTATTTTAAACAGGGATATTAAATTTTCAACTTATGGCTGACAATACAAGAAGCTATTTTTAAATTTTCGCCTTCAACCTTTTACTCTTTTTAGTTTTTCCTACAGACTATAGTGTAATATACTATTGATTTTCAAGTGCAAAGCCTTGGATGAAATAAATATAGCTACACTTAATATATATTATGTATAATATAATATTATATTCCGTTAACTAATTATACAGAATGTGCTTATTTATGCTCTGCAATGTGCGTTAAGTTCACAACGTCTAGATTTTTGTACATTAATTTACATTAATAATATTCTTAACTAATATTATTAGAATAATTTTTACAAGTAAATACAACCTTACCTATTAGTCATTACTCATTACATTTGATTTATAATTAAAATTGGTATAACGAGTATAGGCGTATTTTTAAGGTTTGTATGACAATTTATAGAACGCGATTAATACAAATTAAAATTAAATTTCGATACCAAATTATATAAACCGTTTTTAAATAAATATCTAAAATGTTATTTTGTTAGTTATCTAAACTATTCGCTATTAATTAGTAATTTTTTTAACAAGAGTTTTTAAAACAAATTCTGTGTACATCACTAACTACTGACTGTAGTGTTTAACCAATAGAAATTATAATATATAGCGATTGCATTTAAAAAAAACGTATTATTACCTAAATTATAATACACGTATTATGTTCGTTTATCAAAAATTCAAAATTTGTCAAGAATTTATTATTGTAGGAATTTTATTTTTCTCACTTTTTTTTACTTATTTGTAGAAAACGATACGAAGATATTCGATACTAATGTACCTACTGCATTCAATTATTTCGACACTAAACTACATATTTTCCAATGTCCAATCGATAATCTATAGACAGAAACTTTTGAATCTTTTTCAATTCCTCGAATCAGCATAATGTGTTATAACCGGAAAAAACAACCATACCGTTATCTAACCCCACGCAGTTTTTGATCCGCTTATTGAAAGTATAAAAATAAAATCACTGTTCAGAAATACATCGCAGTTAATGAAGAGAAATAAGGTTAGGTATATTCTAATAATTTTTGTCGACACATTATTGGTAAGGTTAGGAATTTAAATAAATCCATTATTTACATGATTACGTCTATTTTACTTTTCTGTACTCATCCTCACACACTCCACATGTAGACCCAAAATAAGTCACAATTTCAAATTTTTAATCATTAACTGAAGTCCTATAGACGATTTAATCGTATAAAATGTTTATTTTAATTTATATACTATTCAAAATAATATATTTATTAATTATAAAATATTTAACTCAAAATTGTTTCGAACAAGATGATTCAAATTGTCTAATACCTAATTGAGAAATAAAAATAAAATACTTGAAAATACTTTGTTGAAAATATTACAACAATCAATAACAAAAAACTAAACTTTGACCAAAACTTTTGAAGTTTTTTTTAATTAATTTAATTATTAATAGCTGAAAGGAGCCACAATGTGTATATTTTTATTACCAACCGATACCTTGGCTATATAAAATATAAAATGATAACAATTTTCTGTAATCTTAAGTTTTACTAACGCAAACAATTATTATTTTCTACAGTACAAAACTTTTCTCAATAGTAGTTAAGAAAATGCCCTACGGAAAACGAGATGGAATTAATAAAATAACGTTATTGTATTGAATTAAGACAAGTAATATAAAAATTATATACAGCAAGAAAAACGTATGTGTATAAAATTCTTTTTGCAGCCACACGCGCCAGAAACTGACAAAGAATGAGATATTAGACGAAATAAAATGCGATTTTCTTAGCGCCCGCGGCTCGCGGAGTACAAATTTGCACAGTAAAACAGGATGATGCTTTTATCGTAAACTATGAAGAAACGATATCTTGGAAAACATGAAAAATTAATATTTATTTTTTCAATTTCGGTATCTAAATATGATACCGATAACGATGCATAAAACGACTAACAATACTATAGTGAATTAAAAATAATAATTAAACCATTTCCCGTTTTTCCATGACAATATATTATTATTGATAGTGTGACACATATGGATCACACTATATAAGCTGGATAACAATGTCTGTGCCTTTGCGATCGCTGTTCTTATTACGTGACTAGTGCCTTTTGTCTTTTATCACAGAGAGTAGTACCTATGTAGTATTATTGGATGCAATTTGCTCTGTCGTCGTGTGTATTGCGTCCATAAAACATATTATTGTAATGCACTATCGTTGCGCGACGCAGACGACTGTCCAACGAAATTGCCAGACACAACAATATTATATTATTATTATTATCATCATCCGTGCGCACTGTGGTTCGGTAATGCAATAATAATACGTTCGCGAAGTATTACATCTGTGCGACCTTTCAGACCTTTCGCAGCTCGCCCGCCCGCAACGTGACTCGCAGCGGTCTCGTACGGTGTACGTCCCGTTCGTTATATTTCGCTCTTGGGCTCCGTCGCTATATTTAATGCATTCACGTGCGGATCACATAGCGCAAGTATGACGTGACGTAAATTCACCACGCGGTCGTGTTAAGCCGTGTGACTGTCAAAATACATTTGTCGCGTAGGCTGCGGTTAAGTTAATATTGACCGTCCCGTTTCGACAGATTGTCTACAACGTATAGAAAATCTACCGAATAATTTGGCGTCATCAGGAATATTACAGACACTTGTTTGACCAAACGAACGGAGAGTCGATTTGGATCGGTAAGAGATAAGTAAAACACGTACCTACATTCGTTTTATCACTCGCCATCTTTACAAGCCGAAATCAACCCCATAGCGTCGCAGTATTCTACCGTTTCATAACTATACCTAGGTGTACGTTACAAAGTCATACATAATTTATGACATTGTACTGTACGAGGTCATTATCGTAAAATGTATATACGCGGCGAGGAGTAAATTTCGGCGAGAAAGGTGTGTTTGTTAAAAAAAACGTATACCTCTGTGTAGTTTCAATTGTCTCGTCGGTCAATTAAAAAGCCGTTTGCCGGGCTAGGGAAACTCTTTGATTTCGCAGGGGAGGGTAAACGTGGGACAGACACGCGTGCGTTCGTCATTATCACAACGAGAATGCGGTGTAAAGCGCAATAATAACTAATAAGACGTGTATAGGTGTTTAACGACCGTTTTATTCACAGTCAAACATTATCGTAACAGATTACGAGCGAGCGAGATGAAACGGCGGCGGCGGCGGCGGCGGCGGCGTAAAGCAAATGTCTGAACTCGGAACACAATATAAACGGTGTGTAGTGTATTATTATTATAATAATAAATAATAATATAATATAATATTAATATAATATATTGTGTGTTGTGTGTGCAGCGTATAAATAATAATAATAATATCATAACGGTACATTCTGTCGTCGCGCGCCGCCGCCGCCGTCGCAAACACGCGTGCGGGGGCGCGGGGAGACAACAGCTGACCGCTACCACCGCAACCGATCGTGTACATATTATTATTATTATTATTATGGTATATACCGTTATGTACGCGCGCGCGGAGCATAATAATAATATACAACAATTTTATCGTTTAGCCGGGTCGGAGCGGATGCGGCGCGCGCGGATTTTCCGCACGATTCGCGATCCGTGAGTGTCGTACGAAATATATATTTAATATATATATATTTTCCCCAGATACGTATCGTAAAACAATAAAATTATTTAATCGAATAATATAATATACTGCACAGTGTCCGCCCAGAGTTCCGTTCGCGTATCCCCGAGGGCGCCGGGGATGAGCGAAATGAAAGTATAGATGTAGGTAGTACTAAGTAATCCGTTGACGATTATTGTGTTTTTTGTGCACCGACGAAAAAAAAACATCAATAATAAACAAACAAACAAAATATAATATAATGACGATGAGTGTCCATCAGAAGTACACTCTGTGAGTGTGTGTGTGTATAATCACCACGGACGGAAGGATTAATCGTGTAACGTGTTCGATCATTTGCATCCGTCTATACACATTACAATATAATATATTATATAGGCTTACATTGTGCTGCTGCAGTTCCACTGCAGCTTTTGTATTGACGTAAAATCGAATATCACGCAGCCGATTCGATCGCCGAATCTATATCGTAGGTACAATACGAAATCGTACAATGATAATAGATTGTATTATTGGATATACTATACTACCGTATTAACCATGTGAAAAGATTAAAATAGTCCATTTTTTCAGTAAGTATCCACATGTACCGATTGATCCATTACATTGGCCGTGTTAGCGTCGGACTCAAATTCTATAACTATAGTATAACATTATACTTATAATAAATAATTTGTCATAGATTCTGCTCAAGATAGACTATAAAATAACTCATTACTCATCATTAAATTATTAATTATTTACGAGAGACTCGTAAAGTCGTAAGAAGGAAATTAATTGTTCATTTTTTTGGACTTTGGACTTTGTAGATAGATAAAGTATGACAGCGAGTAATGAGAAGAAAGCTGAGTAAAATTTATTATTTTAATAGATCTACAACGTACACAACTCGTTTGTATATTATTAATTATTATCACTATTATTACGTTATATAATAATCATGAGGGGTACTAAGAAATTTCACTATGTAAAATCCGGCCTTTGAGCTCTTTGATAACATCAAAAGACGTCTTATCATTTCTGTGGTTCTACCACCGAAGACGATGCCGAAAACTACAAACGCTCAAAAATCAAAATGCAAATTTTAATTACGTGACTGCGTGACTTAAAGCCCTTCCTAGTCACACTATAAAGCTCGGGAACCGAACGCCACGCAAATAGCTAATTAAAAGCTCTCACCCACATGTGTTGTCTCCCTATTACAAGTCTTACTATGTAACGTAGCAAATTTAAGTTCAGCAGTGCTTGTTTATTATAGCTTCATTAATCTTATAAGGGTGAATTTACCTATATTATCAAACTTTAAGGTAACAATAATATATTCTATGGTTTGTTGAAAGTGTACCATTTCAATAAATGCGAGTTATGGGTATCCTTAAAAATTAAAATATAGAAATAATATACTTCCGAGAAAACATAGAATATGTTATTATTTTTAATTTTAATTAGAGGTGAATTTACATTATATTAAAACTAATGAAGTTAAAGGAGAACTATTGCTAAAAGTAAATTTGCTTTGCTTCTTAAAGACACATGATGAGGGTGAGACAAGTCAGACATAACCCACGCGTTTATATGCATACACGAATATAAGATGAAGTGTTCAAATAATACATATAGGTTTCTGCCCAAATATTGCATGTTAAAGATAACGTCTATCGTGTAATATGAATTCTAATAAATATCAATATATTATAATATAATAATATTCAATCATCCAGGGATATTATAATACAGACATCAAAACGTTATACTCGACGTAGAAAACTCAAATAAAATATACTGAAAAGCTATTAAAGCGAATACATAATTATTTTACTATACCACTTATAATATTCATAATAATAAGGAATGAGTTAAATTTTAATGATAAATAATAACATAAATGCATTTTACCTACAACTAAATATCATTGTAATATTATACATTATTATAATATTATGATATGTTAATAATGTTATGCGAAACGAGGTTTTTATAAATTTTTTGCATTGTTATAGTGCCGCCGCCACATTAATATTGCACTTTGATTGATATTGCACCGGAAACTATGTTTTTTTGTATTATACAGTTCACGTTGACCGTGTGTGTGTGTGTGTGTGCATTCGTGTCATCTATATATTTTATTATGTAAATACGACTCGCGTAATATTAATTATATATATATGTATACACGAATAAAGAAAATACACCGTTACGGTGCGGTGACCGCCGAGGGGTTGTATTCGGTGAAAAACAATTCATTTTCCTCGCTTTGTACTAGGAATTGCGAAGCTCACCTCTGATACAACTCCTAAAAATGTGAGCGCATTTCTTTTTACATATTTTATTTATACCCAAACGATTATTATTATTGTTTCGCCTCGTCCGCTGCACGCATATTGTAACACAATAAACATGTTACAATATTATTTGCCTCCATCAATTCGTGATCTAGTGCGAGACTATACGTAAAACGCGAATAAGAATTTAATATATAAAAGCAATATCATGGAAACGTTAAATGTGTGCAAGGTACCTATACCATTTTAGTAGTTCTGCGAGTGGGTATACGTACGAACAGTACAAAGGCAGCGGAAAACGACGACGGCGAATTCCTTACTTCCTAACATAAAACATTATTATAATCGCCGAACTCTGACGGGCCGTTCTTAAAGCGAACATTCATCGTCTTGATATAAAATTGATACGACTCGAGGAAAACTACCACGGACCGAACACGCGGCGTTGGGCCCGATGACTGTTTGCCCGCACCCGCACTCCACACCAAAACAACTAAACTGTAATTTGCTAAACCACTATACTTTAATGTTTCAATAAGAATAGGTATAATATAATAGGATTTATTTTTAATATAATATTTAATTATTATTTTAAAACAAAAAAGGATTTATGTTGCACATCAGCTATTATAATATCTATATATACCTATTATGTTTGACCTAAATGAAAAAAATCAATTAAGTAGGTATAACTCTTTATAACTAAATTAAGTTTATACTGTTCTCCGCGCGTATTAAATTTAAACTTTTTGAGTTGAACACATTTTTTTATTACCTATCAATTGACTTATTACTTAAGTATAATTAACGCAAAACAATATTGTTTCCATTAACTCGACTGCCCTGTATTATGTTGTATACACGTTTTACAATATGATATAATATAACACCTACAGCAACCAACGATCGTTTATTTTTTTCTTTCGCGCATATTATAATATCGACGAACACGTGCGCGCAACGTCATCACACACGCCCTTACCTCGCGCACAATTATTTAGACATAATATTATTACAATACACGATATTATAATATAGTACCACTGCAGGACCGGAAACCATTGGAGGAGTCGTAAAACCGACCGTTAACTATTCAACCGATAACGGCGCGGCACAATAAAAGCCTGCCGAAAAACGTCCTGCGCGACGCGTTCGGTGTTGAGGGGAGAACGCGCGATGTGCAGGTAGGTGATCTGCACGCGTCTACCACGGTATACGACGCATACGATCGTCTGGCACGAACGCGGTAAATCGAACCATATACCTACGTCGGGGGTGGAAGAGGGGCTGTAAACGACAAGACGACTTCGGGGTTATATTATTATTGTATTAACCCTTTCGGGGCAATAATCTCATGGGTCCTACCCCGTACATATTTGGGTTAGGCGTTTTCGGTATACGTAATATGTATAACGTACACGCCTAACTGTACTATCGTGTGACGGTAATAAAACGTACATGCGCACAGACCGCAGCAACAATGACGACAACGATTACGGGTCGCAGTCGTATATAACATAATATGTGGCACAATGTATACATTACTATTACTATTATTATTATTATTATTTTTCCTTTTAATGTGCAGGTCCGTTACAAGTGCACGTATGTCGTATACACATTGTACGCGTTAAGACAGAGTAATACGGGGAAGATATGGGGGCAAACTGTCGTTCGTGAAACATTTTTTTTTTATTTTTTTTTTTATGTATTTTACAGCTCGAGTCGTCGAGAAAAGCTTTCGGTTCAAAGCGCCCCGCGATCCCACGCACTCGTCGCCGCCACCGTTCCAAGGTGGTTAATAATAATACAACGCCGCGTCGGCGTTGCAATAATTATCACACATCATCGTAATATTATACGGTGGCGGCGGCGTCGAACGTCGCGTCCGAAAAATCCGTTGGTCGTACGCTCGCGAAACGGCGAAACTCGCGAGCGACGTTCCGTATAATATATTATATCGTTTATTATTATGATTGTCGTCGTCGTCGTCGTCGTCGTACATTATTTCACTCCAATCATGTCGAATCGTACACGGCCGTGTAAGTCGTTTACGTGTTTTACGCGCCCCGCTGCTATCGTAGTAGTAATAATAATAATAATAATAACAATAATAATAGTAACAACAACAATAACAACAACACAGATATAATATATTATTATATTATCAACTTAGCGTCAACCCCCCGCGGAGTCGTCAGGATTTCGAAAATTTGACAGAGTTTCCCGTAACATCTCGCACGAAACGTGTTTGATACCGTTAAGTGTATAAATGCATTAATTATATAAATACAACTAAGTATATAATATTATAATGTTATTATCGGCGTGAATGGAAGAGGAGTTGAGACGTCGCAAGTCCTAGTAAGTATAGGAAAACTTTGTCGTACGTTCAAAAAGTATAAAACGATTAATTGTTGTTATACGATTATCGTATCGATATTATCACGTGTTAACATTTTCGATGGCTTATCGGTTAGAGTTTTAGAGAAATAAATCATAGCATAACGCTAGAAAATATTTTATATTATGAAATACGATTGGTTCTGTTTTTAGTATGAGGAGGTCGACCGTGTCAACAAAATAAGAATTAGAGTGTTCTAACTATAAATGTTATAAACATAAAAAGAGAAAAATATCAATGACAATGATGTTTTAAAAGAATATTATTTAGCTTTTGAGATACAATTATAAAATATTAAACGCGCTTACTGAAGGGTTAAAAATATACTGTTATACTCGGTTTATTGTTTTATTTGTTTTTATTGTTTGATTTTTCAGAATTATTTTTTAACGACGAGTGGGTGACCTTTTTCAACTCAACTCTATGGCTTATTTTGAACTCTGATTTTCCGAGAGCTCACCATTTAATCCTATATACAGTTACGCCCATGCAGTATTATAATTGGTATTATAGAATACATAACATTTATAGCCATCGGTATGCGTAATTTGTTGTTCGGTTTTTCTTTTGCGGAGATCGCCCGCCCGCCTGACAAGTCGTTTTGCATTTAATAATATTATTATACACGCAGACGGTATATTATATCAGTTCGCAATTGCTGCTGCGGAGAACGCGAATAGTACGATTTATTTATTTTTTTCCAAACACATTTTCTGATGACGGAATTATGCAATCGGCGGCGGCGTCGACAAGACTTTCTCCGCGTAAATACATTTATAATATTATTATACACTATAACGTAGGTACGCAAACCGCAGCGGGCGCCGCCGAGTACCTACTGACTACGACGACGGTGCAAAGGAAACGAAGACGAAAGAGAAAAACCATACGTCACATGCATTATGATAATATTATTAATAATAGATTTACTATACGAAAACTGCCTTGTTACAATAAAAATGTATATAATTTATATGGTGCATAAAATATATGTAATATTATTTGTTTGTGAAACGGGAAATCGTGCACGGGACGTGATGCGAATTTTTAAATTGTCTGCACAACCCTTTGTCGGGGGATCGTATGCGACGGCGTGTCATAAAAGGATTTAGAAAAAATCACGAAAAATTAAAAAAATAAACTGCTATACAATCGCATCTAAATAATATTATACGTACGACGTATCTCGGTATAATAATATTATTATGACCGAATACGCGTGTACGAGATATTTTTATATATTTTTTTGGAATATTTCGCCGCCGTCGCGGGTTTAGCAGGAAAACGTATTCGATTTTTGCACAGACACGCTGCAATGCTCGTTTGGGCTCGCAGTGAAAGATTTCGTGCTGTTGCGGCGGCGGCGGCGACCGGATATAAAACGCGCGTGGAGAAACTTTCGCCTGTTACGACGACGGCCGTTACGCAACCGACGTGGCGAGCGTTCGCGGACATTCTCCTCCGCCGCCGCCGCCACCTCCGCCTCTCTTTCCGCTCACCGTCTCTTTACTAATATAATATATATATAAACACGAACAAGATAATAATATAATATAATATATAATGATATCGAATGAGAGAGAGTTTCTCGGCACAACCGCTCTATACGTATATAATATATACGCAGTGATATTAAAATAAATGCGATGATGTATAATCTATATATATATATATAATATTATTATTACTCTCACACGGGGAGGTAGGTGATGCAAAAAACAAAACGTAACACTGTACGTTAAACCCATATCGCGCTTATTCCCAAACCGCGTTACTCGATATATATATATACGATATATCGGGCGAGTTAAGCCTACCTATATATATGTATACATTGTCGGGACTCGGGATCGCTACTTTGCGATTTTCTCATACCTATAAACGACACGAAACGAGTGTTTGCATACCTATAATATATATTGTAACGATATATAATATGTGCTGCGATATGAGGGGTGGCGGGGCGGGGGATCTCGCGTTTGCGGAAAGATCGATTACGCGCGCGTTTCAAGAACTTAACTCGGGTGCTCCGCATATAAGTATATATATATATTATTATAATTAAATATTTTAACAGCTGGTCGCGACGACGACTTAAATCCATATATACGATTTTACTACTACACTTTGCGATGACTAAGACCACGACGACAACAAACAATAATAATAATAATAATAATAATAATAATAATACGCGTTCGGTTCGCGCCCGTATTAACGTATATGTACAGAACTATATTTTGGTCGGTGCATCATCATATTATACCTTTTCTCAACACCACTCCGCTAACGCTGGACGACGTGCCCGACGACGGCGGCGGCGAACAGCATTGCTGCAACAGCGACGTGGTCGTGGCCGCCACGGCGCTGGCCACCGTCGACGACTGCTGTTGCATGTCTTCGACGATTCCCGCGCCCTGCGCTGGCGACAGTCCGACGCCCGTCACTCCGGCACCCCCCGAGGGCGACAGCAGAATGCAGTTGACGGCAGCGTTGGCGGCCGCCGACGAGCCGCCCGAGTGCAGGTGCTGTTGTTGCAGGTGGTGTTGGAGTTGCTGCTGCTGATGATGGTTGTTGTACTGCTGCTGCTGCTGCTGCTGCTGTTGCTGCTGTTGCTGTTGCTGCTGCTGCTGCTGTTGCTGCTGCTGATGGTGGTAGTACGGAGACGGAGACGGCGAAGACGACGATATGGGCGACGACGAAGACATTTATTATGCCGTCTCGTTGACAACGACTCGGTGCGGTCAAGTGGATGGTCTGGTGTCGGTTGTCGCGGTCGGTGCGACTGTCGAGATCACGTGTCGTTTGACATCACACAGTACACGGACCGATAGGCATTTGCGCTGACTGTTTTACTCTCTGCAGTGCGATAAAGGTCGTCGAGATGCAGACGTTTGCGCGCGTCTTGCGCGATGCGACGACGGTGCGGTTATACTCTTCGCCTCACTGCCGACGGTGAGCCGATCGGCGATCGTCTTCGTCGGTGTTGTCTACGGTCATCGTCTGCAATCCTCGAGCGTATCGTCGTCCAGCGGCTGCGACCGCCGTCGTCGGTTATATAATATTATCGTAATGTTATACTATATACCGTACGACGTCGTCCGTTACCAGTTATACGGTATACGGTCGCTACCCCGTGACACTGTATATCGTAATATGACGGTTTTCCGCCGTTATCTGACACGGCGTTATCGTGCGCGCGGAGGCGCCAACCGCACAATAATAATAACAACAACAACAATAATAATACGGTGTACTGCGGCTACGACGGATCCGTCCGGGACGAGCGAATGACGGCGAAAGGTTACGACGGGACGACGCAAAACGCCGTGCGTATTATTATAATATTATATTCCACCAATCGAAACGCGGCGCGACGTGCTACGGTACGCGATATCGTACGGCGGGGTACGAGTCGCGATATTATACTACTATAAATATAATATATACTATCTATATAATATCGTACGGCGATAATGATGATAATAATAATAATAATAACAATAAATGTTATTAATTACAAAGTATTTATTATTTTATGTGGAAAAAAAATAAAAAAATAAAATAAATAATTCGCGCAAAATAATATCGTTAAAAAAAAAAAAATAGAAAAAAAAATAAAAAGGTTACGCGGTGCCGACGATAATAACACTAATAATATTAAAATATGATACGCGCGTATATCGATGATAAAATCGAGTATATTACGCACACGCGAAAACGATACGTTTTTTGGACGTCGCGGCGATGCACGTACGGCGCGCAACACACACAACCAATACGTCGGACGGCACTCGCTCACTAACTAACCGCCGAGTACAGTGACTGAGTACTGACGTAGTCTGCGGCGGCGGCGGCGTCGGTGGGCGGCGTAATAGCCATTCACCGTCGGTACACGGTCGGTGGAGAACCGCGCGCGCCCGCGTGTGTACCGTAAGACGGATGGGAGGGGGCCAGGGGAGGGTTTTGGTGAGAATACGAAAGAATATTACACACACACACACACACGCGCGAACTCTGGTTAAGTGTATACAACAATATATATATACGTGTGTTGGCGCGATAAGGAAAGAGTGCGAGAGAGAGAAAGCGGCGCGATGTGTGGTGCAGTGTGCGAATAAGTTCGGCGAGGAGTGACTAACGGAAGAGAGAGAATATAAAATAAATAAATATAAAAAAAAAAAAAAAAAAAAAACTGTATGTGTGGTAATGTGAGTGTGTGTGTGTGTGTGTGTGTGCCGAGCGTCGGAAAGAATAGGAAAGAGAGTATTGTGTGCGAGCGAGGAAAAAAAACCGTATACACGTATAAATACAACGGGCGCGACGGAGACGGAGCTATGGCGTACAGACGCCGCGGAACGCGAGCGCGAGCGAGAGAGGTAGACCCGGGGGGGGGACGAGTGAGTGAGGTGGAGGCGGCGTCGAGTCGAGCGCACGACAGCAGAGGCGTCGCGCGAGCGCGCGCGCGCATCGCCGCCGCCGCCGACGGCAGTAGCCTAGGCGGCGGCGGCGTCGGTCGCATTCGCGCGTCGTCGATGCCGCCTGCGCGCTCGTCTTGTGTGTGTGTGCGTTATACACCGTACCCAAATGAGTGTCATAACGACATATCGTTGTTGTTGTTGTTGTTGTTATTGTTATTGTCGTCGTCGTCGTACGACGCGAGGGTGACGGGAGAGAGAAAAATTCGCGTCGACGTCTAATGTGGCCGCGTCGCGGTCGGTCGACCGCGTCGTCGACTTTGTCGCTGCGGCCGTAACGCCACCACCCTCGATCGTCCACACATACCCTCACACACACACACCTACACACGTAGAAGCGCTCCCGCCCACCCCTGACCGCGTCGAGCTGCCCACCTACCCCGTCTCAGACGTCAACGGTCGTAAATGCACACTCTGCCCGCCTCCACCCACCCCGCCGTGGGGAGGTGTGCTTTGTCACCGAAGACGTAACGGCGATGAACCGTGTGTGTGTGTTGTGTAAAGGAAAAATATGAATTTTCCGCAAAGTCGTCTCTCTCGTCTCGCGATCCGTGTCCTCGCTCCCCTCGCCCCGACACGTATTATTATAACGTCGCGATAACGAACCGGCCGACTCTATATAATATTTTATATATAAGGCGTGTATTATTATATACACGCATTCTGCACGCTCTCTATATATATATAGGTATATACGATTATGTTTTCAGCGAAAATCTGCGACGTGTGTATTTTGTTTTTCGGAGATAATTGCGTTTTATTCTCGGAAACCGACGGCACCGGATTTTCTTGATTTTTTCCCCTCACTACCGGGTCCCCCACGTAGTTTACCGTTTCGTGTTCCGTATTATTATTATTATTATATTTTTATAAATTGAATTTGCGACTTTTTGCAACTGTTATATTATTGTGTGTGAAGTATATTAAATGGTTTTTAGTTTGCAGTCGACGCTAATCGGGAAAGTTACTGAACCGATTTTTTTTTTGAATTTTCGCCCAGCGATTTCCGCATAATCTCTTGAAGGTTTTCGTACCAGTTGTATAGTCGTCGTTATCCCCTCCAGCGGCGCCCTCCCTGAACAATTTTTTAGGTAAAAAAAAAAATGATAATTTTTGTTGATTTACCTTGGTAACACGGCCAGATAAATTATTTTGTTATTTTTTATTGGCATGTGTCGAGTTTCGTCAGTGAGTTTTCCGCTATTGAGCATATAGAAAAATGTATGACATTACAGTTGATTTATTAACGTTTTTTTTATAGCGCGGACTACTATAAATATATTAAGCTTCCGCGCCTAGGGCATTATGGGCACATGTCTTGAGAAAAACTTCCAATGTATAACCGAAGGCAACGAGAAACATCGCCAATTATGCCTTTTCAAAGGCTTAAAGAGCAGCGTTTGCGTATACCGCTAGAACACGACATTTATTTTAATTTTTAGGTCTAAAGTCTGCTTTCAATTATCGTCCAGATCTTGACTATTTGAATGAAAATAAAATGCACCTTATAGGGCTAAACAGCGGTGCGATGAGACTTCTGGTTGTTATTGCGCTAAAGACAAAGTGGTACTACATCAATTTGAAGACCCACCATATCTAATTAAAAGTTTGATTGTATAAATTGTACATTTTGAATTTGAATATTTTCTCGATAATTCCAAACGGTACAATAATGGAAAATAATTATTATAATGTCGAGTCCAGATCGATCATTAACGAGTTAAGAAATCTAAAATTAATTACTAACGGTGATGAAACCTTTTTTCATTTTTTCTATATTTTAGTGCAAAAGTGTGTGCACGGGTAAGGCCGTGCGAGACAGCAAGTTTATTTTTATATATTTACAGTTAACAGACACACACGCATAATACGACGAAAAAACTAGTGTTATTTTCCAATACCTACCCACTTCGAATCGGAAAAGAACGACTTCCGAGCGGAAGTAATATCTGAGAAATAGAATATAACAACAATAATATAATATCACCACTGCCGACTCCGCGCGACCCTCCGCACGCCGTCGCGTTTCTTTTTATCATCGCGAATACATTTTTAAAACCTTCCGACACACGCGCGCACATACGACGCACGTTTTAATAACGATATCACGGCCCAAAGTGTATACCCACTCGCTCGCGCACCTACTCGTTTCTGAGAATGAAAATCGATGCCGTCGACGAGACGAATTTACAAAAAAATTAAAAAAAAAAAAACGAAAATACGCGCGTAACACGACGGACGTGCGAAAACGATCGCAATGCCGTTTTCTATAAATATTCCGAACACGACAGTTGTAATAACGCAGTCGGAAACTCGCGCGTGTATTATACACGCGTAATACAATACCATGAATCTGGTCGGAAAAACACCTGTACGAGGCGGGGGGGTTGGTTCGCGGCGACGGCAGCAGCGGCAGCAGCAGCAGCAGCAGTTGGGCCTATAAACAGGAGGGCGGGGTGCGAAACACACACTGCAGGTACACGGTATATATATGCGCGTATAACGTATGTGTACCACGCCGAGAAACGGTATTCTCCCGAACGGAGAAAAAAAAAATAAAACAAACCTTTGCGAGCGCGGTGTTCACCTGTACACACGAGCACAAAAACCAGGTAAAATCTCACCAGCGAGCGCCTATAACGTACGTAGGTATAACCGGCGGGCGGGCGAGCGGTGGTGACAGATGTGCGGGGGCGGTGCGTGCAGCGCACGTCGTGGGGTGAAAAAAATAATGTAAAGACATGTAAACGGCGAGGGGAGGGGAAAAAAATCGTGAGACCCGTTATGTTTTCGAGAGTGCATCGCGCACGAATTCCCAATAATATAAATATATTATATAAACGTTACACGCGTCAGCACCGGCCCGCGGAGACGACGGACGGCGACCGTCGTCGCGGAGATGCGTCGTCGTCGTCGTCGTCGACGCTTCGTCGGTGTCGGGTTGCCTCGATGACGACGACGATATAATAGTCGTACGAACCTTACAGTGTACGTGCATTATAAGTAAACCATTGCAGTGTATAATATACGCACACCTGCTGCGTGCAACGTCCCGTTCCGCAGCCGGGCGCCCGACGTTGCCCCGATATTTTGAGTGTCGGTTTACCTCTCTATACACGATAATTTATATTTATATACATACGGTTTACAATAGATCCGAACGTGCATTACGACCGCGTTTACAATGCATACCGTTCGCGTGTGCGTGTATACCTAACCTACGTAATGATGACGCATATATATATATATGATGGATATTGCCCTAACCCTGCTGCAGTGGCGTGACCTGCAGGGTTTTGATTTTCGGGGTGGGGGCTGGTTATGATTTGTTATTGTATCGCTGCTGTTGCGGAGGCTCAACTTATCACAAAAGTTTTGACGAGCCGATGTCGCGAGTAACCGCATATAATATCGGTATATGCCACTGATATTAGACTTTTGCGCCAACCTTCATACGAATTATATTATACGATTTGAATATATGTATATACGCACGCAATGCGATGACGTACGCTATATTATATACGTAGACGCGTATGTCACCTTTTATAAAACGCTTTATATTATACGTTTTCCCGAAATGTAGGCGAAGGCTGCGATTACACTATAGCCGGAAGTAATGGTGATTTAGGCACCTATACTCGTGTTATACATGCACGTCCACAGGACGTCACGATCGACGGGACCGAATACTGCAGTATATATTGTTGCTGTGTGACGTATTCCGAATGCGTTTACACTTCATACGGTTATTCGTACTTCGTAAATTTGCATACTGACTACTGAGAAATATATGAAATTTGATTTTAAAGTTATAACACACACGCGCGCGTCTTGTAGTTTTAAAATCGTTAACTATGTAAAACGTATTATCGATATTAATGTACATTTAATGTATACACTTAATAGCAATGATTGGTTGAGACTAATTTCTCATCATATCTAAAGTTATACCGTGTGAAACTTTGAAGATGCGTCGATGTAATATAGCTTTAAAATTCTCTTTAAATTAATATTATCGGATAATAGACCAAAAAAAAATAAAATAAAACTATTCTTGGCACCTTTAGAATAGAAAATTTTTTTTTTTTAATTAACCGATTTCTTTAAACATACATATTTTATTATATAGATAAGGAATAATAAGCTTGAGTTTGTAGTGATGGAGTAGAGAATTAACAATTGTATTAAAATATATCGTGCAGCGTTATAAAAGTGTGGAAAATGCGGTTACAAATGAGTTTGTATTATAGTTATATTGACAATGGCTTTAAAATAATTCGAGTAGTTAAGGTTAATTAAAATTTAAAAGCTTGTAATTTAGTTTTTTTTTAATAGCACGGATCACAGACACATGCGTGTTTCAATATAATAAAGCTTTTAGTATGCGTATACACCAAACATCCGGACCACATATACTTAACTCATACAATTTATACGCTGTACATAAATATTTCGAACAGATGATTATGTTATATGTAGTAGTACCTATACGATAAAATATATATACCCCCCGGAGATCGCGGGTACCGTGAAATCGCGGTCATCGCTGCAGGGGTTGATGTCTGCATCTTGCATTTGGAACAACACGTCCGCCACGGATAATACCGGCCAATAATAGAAGTTATTATAATACAGATAGCCGGATTCGGGGTAAAAAGAGAAGAGACGGTTGTCCTAAGCCAACGAGGATTGTTACGATTGAAACGTTCAGCGGAAAGGGTATACTGTTCTCGCGTTGAGAAAGAGGTACATATTATTTGACGTCGAGGGAATAAAGAGGTGTAATTGTTTTATTCATGTTGTCATCGTAAACAACGAACAGAACAAAAAAAAAGACTGTATCAATATCGTATAAATAATATAATATATTTAAATTTTGATTTATCTAAACTGTAAACCATTTAGATATTGTATGCTGATATTATATATCATGTTATATGACGTATTGGGATGTCAATGCACGGCATGACACAATTTGATTATCTACCTGTGTAATACAATTTAAAAAATATCAATACCTTTTTTCAAAATCCAATTATTTATTCAAACTAATTAGCTATCGTGTTTGAGTTGAGAATATGAATGAAATCGTGAATAAATGAAAACCCTAACGTCTTGAACATTGTGCATGCATTTGCATTTTTTTTTTCTGAATGAAACCAAGTAGTGTATAGTGAAACGTTTTTTTCATTATGATTTTGCCTACCTCCCCCTGACAAGCAATGAAACCATTAGAACCCAAAGACGCCCGCTGTGCAGTATTCATCATCGAAATACTACGAAATTTTCAAATCTGCTTACGAATATAATTCGATTATAATTTATAATAAAAACTAATCTTATATAAGATAACTAATGAGGACCTAAATCGAAAGTACCTGTTTTTAGAATTGATTAATATTTTTAATAAAATGTTTGATTTATAATGCACATCGTATAATATGTATAATAATAATTATAACTTCAAAGGAGAGTAGAACTTATAATTCTACAATTATTCCTGCAGTTAAAATTAAATTATGAAATCATTTAAACATTGAAATCAATTATTAATTATACTCTCGACACAAACGGAATAAAATTAACTTTTAAATTTAAATTGAATTTAATAAGGTAGGTATAACACGACTTGTTATTCTCAATAATAATAAATGGACTAACACGACTCTTAATTGGTGTAATTTTAACATTATCATTTCCCGTTACAATTATTACAAATTGAAATGGAATTGCTATTTTAAACACGGTTAATTTCGAATTTCAGCATTAGTAATTTTACCGGTTTACAAGCGTATTAAAAAAAAACTCGTAACATCGACGATTTTTGCATTTTACCTCGTAATAAGCATCGGGGTTTTTTTTTTTTTTTAATAATAATTATTTAATATTTTTCGGATTCGTACGTGTTTTCTGTGACTGCAGGACATGACGTTTAACAATATATTATATTATATTATATACAGTCCCACACACAATCGAACACCGATCGCCGTCGTACGCACACGTCTTGTTTTTGTCGGTTATACGTCTTATACATATTATTTGTCCCGTCCAACTTGTCTTGTACTCGCAGAATTTATACGCACCGCGTCGACAAGGGACAACTTGTACGTAATACGTAGTATAGTGTAATACAATATAACAGTATCGCCGTATCGATCGGTCGCTGTAAAGTTTTGTTTAAAATGTGACCGGGTACGATGACGCGATGACCGCGCGTACCGCTGACACGACTGTCGTCCTCATTACATAGATAATAGATGAGACGTGTGTGTTGTGTGTGTGTGTGTGTGTTTGTATACACTGCTGCAGTGTACCGCGTGTACGTGTATAGTATGGTGACAATAAATTAAAAGGAAGTACACAACAATACGGTCGGGCTGCGGCAGTTAACCGTTAAGACGTTAAGTAAATATAAATCGCATTTTAATGGCTATATTCGCATGTATATTATAATATACGTATTATACACGCACGCACCGGCCACCTAATTATATTTAAACAACCCACTCTGTTGCGGTTAAACTTTTTTGAACTTATTAAAACACTCGAGTTTTTAATTCAAAAGATATCTACGATACCATACACGTACGTATGTGCACAAATGCGTCCGAGAAGGATGTGCAGTTGAACAAATTGGATTATATTATAATATACGAAATTAAATTAAACTCGTTTCCTATACACGTACCTATACTACGTTACAGTATACCTATATTATGTTATTATCGTCGGTCGTTAGAAAATACACAATACGATTTTCACAGCTGTACGCGGTAAGTACCGGAGTGCCTACGTATATATGCAGTACTATTAAAAGGGTGGTTCGACTGAGAAAATTGTTTTCCGATTACAGCCGTCACTGCAGAAACGAACGGTGTCTTATTATAATACGAGAATGAGATGGTACCTATACTGTATATACAATATCACCGTTTTGGTAAGTGTATATACGGAGTGTACACCGCGTAGGACGGTCGGAAACGTTTTTTTTTTTTTTTAAATTGCAGCGTACGGACGCTCTGTAAAAATATAATATATATAATATACATAAACACAATAATAATAATTGTAAGCATAACACAACGTCAACTGTGCGTTATTCAACACAATAATAATATATAATGCACACAGACACACACATGTATATATAAATTAAAATAATATATACGAACGTATTAAATTAGCCGTGTAACGTCGACGGCGGCGGCCAGTTGCAATAATAATTGCGGAAAATATTGAGGAGCGGTTGCGAGGAGTCGACTGCTCGTCGTATCTATAATATTATAATATATACACCACGTCGTCGTATATATATATATGAATATTGTCTAATGTCCTATGGACGGTAATATTCACGAAATGTATGGTATAGGGAATGTTATACATATATTATACGCGCACAGTGCAAAGTCTCAGCGGCAATCTTTCTTATTTCGTCGTCGAATATACAATAATATATTATCTTTTTGACCGGGCACGATTTAATTTTTTTATTTTAAAACTCGTTCGTGGCATTGTTGCGCGGCAGCAGGTTTGGCGGCCGATCGGGTGGCGGCGGGGTGCGACTGATGGGTCAGCGGGTGTATTATTCGCGACACAACCTCTCGCGTATAGTAGTCGGGTTCCAGTTTTACGGGCGCTTGTCTGAAAACTATCCAGAATATATATATATATATTTTTTTTTGTCCTGTCTATTTCGGCGAATATATCAACCGCGCAGTAGTATAGCTCGTCGCGCGTGCGAGATAGAAGCAGCGGGGTGGACCGTCGAAAATCCAATTTTTTGCAATAGAAATTGATGTGTTTTTTGAAAACAAAAAAAAAAAAAAGGTTTTAGAACAAAACCTATACGGTCGGTTGGAATTTTTTCGCTAACGAGTCGACGTATACAACGCGGTGTAGGTACTCTCGGTTGCAGAAAAACTATTGTCAATATAATATGCGTGTTGCACAGGACGAATATTAATAACATTACGCATGCACATAGTATGTAGTTTCGTCATCCAGAACAACATACATACACAGACGCATATGTTTACAATATTCTATATAGGCGGAAGATCGTTTAATTTCACAAATCCTCCAGAGTCCACAGAGTGTAAATGTATACGGTATTTCCAAATATACTTAAATTGTGTACACTATTTAATGAATGTCCTGTGGCGATACAAATTCCTTTTTTTCTATTAGGTACTTATAAGTTATTATACTCTGATAACTTTTACAAAATGATTTTAATTATTATAATTTTCAAATCATCTCTGTTCACATATCTTCCAAACATATTGACTATGTTTATAAAAAGTCGTTTGAATTTCGATTTGGATAAATCAAATGTTTAAAAAAATCATTTGCTTAGAAAGTTCGAAATGTACAGAAAAAAAGTGACTCGTTTGAAAAAAAAGTAGGTATCACCCCACAGGACTTAAATGATGATGTAAGAAATCGACGTATTTGAAGATATGGTACTTAGGTATACTTAAAAATCCCCAAAATCAAAATTTGAATAAATTCGCGTTTAAGGAAAAATAGGGGTGAACACGATTGCTGTGAATCACTCTGTATACGTATAATACATTATAATAATATATATTCTATTCTATTAAGCCAAATGCACGTCGCAGTAGGTATAGTAAATTGTGTAGCTGCAGTGTAGCAGCAGCAACAGCAGCAATAGCATAATATATTGTGTCTATGTGTATTTTATTTATTCGTCCCACTTGTGTGTGTATGTGTGTTATATACGGACGCTGCAACGACGCAATCGACGCGCGCAGGTTAATGATTTTGCGGTTTCCAGCATCGTGTATATACACATATTGTATTACGTAGTACATGTACCTGTATACGAACTGTGTATGCATGTAAATGTATGTAAAGAAAAAAAAATGCAATTTATTTTCCTCTCTTATGAACGAGCTGCACGAAATATTCTTTTAATTGTTCTTATAAACGTTCGTGACAATTTTTGTATACATAATAGTTAAATCCCATAATAAACGGAAAAAGTCAAACATTCGATGATGATGATGATTTTAATATTCATTAGAATCGATATTCTCATCCCCCGCTGTTATGAATACAAATTTTCGGTAAAAGGCTATCATCATTTGACGCTTAGCGTTATTAGCCCTTTCGTATTACACAATAATATTTTATTGTAATAATATATAACAAAAAAACGTTGCTCTTTTTAGATATTGTATTGAACAACTACTAGACAACGAGATCTTTAGTTTTTATTAGGAGAAATTCGTTTTCCGTATAATTTTTTGACACTAATATCGGAATGATTGAAAACTGAGCACAATAATATTATAATCATTTGCTGGGTTACAGTCAATTGATCATTCCGTAAATTTGTCGTCAAAATAAATTGGTCGTCTACAATTATTGGTCATCAAATAAAGTAATAAATATAGCTAGGTATTAATTATATATTAATGTTTTGAAATTAGTATTAATTATTATAAATTATGTTTTAATAAAAATAATAAATTATGAGTTATATTCCAGAAAATATTCATTGAATGTATGTGTAATAAATAATAATAACGACATAGCATTAATATAATAATTAATAATCATTATAAATTTTTAGATTTTTACAAGACGTTCTTAAACCAGTCATAGCAATGAAAAGCAGTGGCGTAACTAGGACTATACTCTATGGGGGTAATATAGATAATTTTCATTTATATAAAAAAAAAAAACATTTATAGATAGCTTACAAATTATAATTCATTATATTATTAAAAAAAAAAGGTCTAGGGGGTGATATATCACCTACATAACCCCCCGTAGTTACGCCACTGATGAGAAGGTCTGCGATTCAGTAATACTTATAAAATTGAAAATTTATTCAACTTTCAAAAAATATCTGCAGAATAGTATAATAGTGATATAATACACGTCTGCCGAATTAATAGTTTTCGTCGAAAACGCGCGGTCTCAACAGCCATCACTGACTGACCCCCCGAGGAAAATGCACGAACGAACACGCGCGGATTTCGACAAGACGTTTTGGCCAAAACAAGCTAGCTGGACCGCTCAGAATCGTCGTTCGCGAACGAAAAGGACGATTAATCACCCGCTCACTGATTTATAGACACTGGCGTATCGGCTACACTCGGCCGCCGAGGTTCACATTTTTTTTTTCGCTTCTCCTGGTTTGTTTAAAAAAAAAAAATTCTTTTTTCTTTTTTCTCGCCACGATCACGTTATTATATTATATACATTGTAAGAATCGCTTTTGTTCTACGGCGAACTGGCCACCTCCACCGCCGCCGCCGCCGCCGCCGCCGCCGCCGAAACGGTGAACTGTATTTTTATTTTTGCCCAACGTTTCGCGTTAGCCGGTTATAGGACGTGTATATATTATGTGACACGGTCTCCACTGTCATCGAGGTCATCGCCGTCGCAGCACACGTACACGCGGGGATCTGTATACTGTACGGAATACTAAACGAAAACCAAAAATAATATTATAATACGCTCGTGGATGTCGGGTTGCAGTTTCGCCGAAAATTCGGTAGCATCAGTCAAATTATATAATATTATTAATGGTAGTTATTTATATTATGGTTTTCGACGACGCGCTATAATATACCTATGTTTGTCTTCGACGTGTTATATATTATTACGTAAAGGCAGTGTAACAACGTTATACCACAACAATTACACGCCAATTTGGTTGTCGATTAATCGTACCGGCTGGTAATTAGTAAATTTGATCTCGAGAATTCGGCGACACTCGCAAATAGATTTGAAGCGATCTGCAATATGCCGATCGGTTATCCGTAATTACTATTATTATTATTACTATTATTTTGAAACCTAGTTAGAAATTGATCTAATACAGTAGTAATACTATGTAAATAATATGTAATTACCTTTATTTAGATGAGACCACGCGTTGAGTTGGTTGTAGGTATTTAATATTTATTTAATTTGTTTAATGAACTAAAAGCTCGATTTGTGATTGCTCTAGAAAAACAGTTAATACCGCAAATTTTCACGTTTACTAGTATAAATTTGCAACTAACGTTTGTATGTATAATGTATGCATGTATATTATATTATTTAAACTGTGTCGTATTTATTATTTAGTCTAGAGACATCGTCCCTAACGAGAAGTCAATTTGGATGTACGAGGTTTTCTTTTCCATTTTCTTTGTAGTCTTCTTCTGCAGTACGAGTATTCGTGTGCGTACGACTTTTGCCGTGGTGTGAAAATTCGGAAACCATTTATACGGAATACCTAATTATAATTCTTATCGCGTCGTTTCGCCGAACGTAAAAAGACGGATATTCGGTGTTGGCGCTGAGTGATGGTTTACCATGGTTACCGACATTATGACACATAAGATTTTTTTTTTCAAATAAATATTTAAACGAAATATTTATGCATTGTTAACTGCTATTACAGTATTTCAGAATATTAAATAGTTTTTAATAATGTATTCCTTTATTGACTGTAGAAATTAATCAAATCTTTTATTCTGAAACGATGAGAGCGTCATAATGTGAAATATGTGTTTTCAGTCGATAAAAAAAATCACCGACATTTTAAAGGGATTTTTTCCGTTTTCAACAAAATAAAAAATTGCAGTAGGTACGCATTCCTTGGGTAATACAGATGTGCTATTGTTCAAATATCTATTAAATGATAAAAAATATGAACGATACTAATCGCAAAAAAATATTAATAATACCAGAAGATTAATTATAAAAAAAAATAAACCAACTAAGCAAAAACAATTAAACATGTTTATTAGACATTTCGCCAACTATTAGTTTATAAATACTGTGTTTTTTTTTTTTGTTCCTTTAGGAATCATCAGAATTTCATAGTCGCAAATGAAATTAATATTTAAAGTCATAAATATGATATTACAATATAAATATTAAATAATTTATATTTTTATCAATGTCATCCATTTATATTAGTTAAATAATGTTCATCAATTATTATATTATACTCAAATGAATTGCCTAATGATCATTGCTCATAATGCGATCATTTTTCTACAAGTAACCAAGTAACGGCATAATATCAATTTTTATCTGCGTAGCTAACAAAAATATTATTAACTCCGTGTTCAGAGTTTATATAGTAATTTATTTCAGCTGAATTTTGCACAGTACATTAAATCAAAATAATTACAGTTTATTGGTTTTATTTTATCAATATTTCTCGGGAGGATATTAACTATTAAAATGATTTAATTTAAAATGTGTTATATAAATCTTATATAATAAACGTATGCTCCTAACTAATAGTCATTAACAATTATTAATTAATATAAGTAATTTAAATTTAAGCCTCTAAAATTTTTACATAACTCTATCACCATTTAAATAATTATCGGTTTTCTTTAGTAGGTACTATTACTATTACTTAAGAAGTATTATCTATTATGGCAATCGATTTATTTTGTTATTAAGTTTTAATAGATTTTGTTGAGAAAATCAAATGTGTAAACTATAAGCCGAAAAATGAAAATATTATTATCCTATGAAATAAGAATTTTAAACAAACCACTTGGATTCGAAAATAAGTAATTTGAATTGACTAGATTTAATTATAGAATATGTATTGTAAATATTTCTCTGGATCATCTTTGATATTCCACAACCAGTATTTATTACGTTTAGACGTATTTAATGGTTTAGTTATTTAATTTTCATCTTATCACAATAAAAACATTAATATTATCGTTTATATTAAATTTAACACTCATAAATTACTTATATGGAACCCAGGAACCCATTGGTATGCCAGTACACTTATACTTAAACTATAATATATACTGAGTGTATATCTTTCCTCACAAAAAACGTCTAATTATCAATAATTACGGATGTAAGCTGTTTGATTTATTTTTTATATATTTTAATATCTAATGGTAATTGTACGGTCTCCGTGCTCGTTGGTCGAGAGTTTGAGCCGTGCGCGATTTAAATTATGTTAGTATAGTATGTAGGTGTTGTATGCACCAGTGCGGTTGTGGTGAATATCGATTCCGTTTACTACAAATGTAAAAGCAAAATTTAATCGAATATAAAAATCCTAATACAAATTCACAAACCTAATATGGATTACGGATCATACAAAAATTGTCAAGCTGTGAACTAGATGTGCGCTTGCTATACGCCTAAGTGTAGATGGTTTATTTTCCAAAACGAACGTAAAAAATATAAAATTTTATATTTTTATTTTATAAAATACAAAAAAAGTATCTCGGATTAAAAAAATAATTTAGTATTTTTTTTTTTTTTTATGGGTGTGTGTGAATGCCCAATTAACTAATCAGTTAAACTAGATGCACACATTGTTTTGAAATTTATTTTATAACAATAGTTGCTAGTAAACAAGTTTATAACAATAGCGATGCATAACCGCCTTACGCCCGAAATGGCAAACACCGACGTGCCTCGTGAACAACTGGTAGCGATGTTTCATAATATTATATTCGTGTATGTTTGGTTGCTTTTACCAGGCGTAAACTATAATGCGTATTTTATGCTGCCAAATACAATAACATTTAATCCGCATCGGACTCCCGTTATATAGGCCTGTCTATATTTCAATGTTAAAAGAAACCGGGAAAAATACATATTATACCGACCAAAATTCGAAATAACGATTATCTATAGGAGGATTTAAAATCGACTGTATCTCATGAAAATTGTACGTGCGTTACAATTTGTAAAATCCATAGAAATCGGTTATACCCTTTCCCCTCAACCGTAAACTAAAACGTTTACTACTAATAATATTGAAGCGATAATTGTTAAAAAAAAAAAAAACTCAGATTTAAGTGGTCAAGTACATGACGGTATATCTATCATCCGGTTACGATATTTTCGGACCTCTGGATGTCGTTTTTGATCATAGGTTCTTAGATATTTTTTTCCGGAGTTCGCGTGGTATAGCAACGTTCAGACGCAAATATTGACGTCATCATTAGATCGTTTGCGCGGTGATGTTGTATAGATACAGAGACGCCAAAGTAATCTGAAACACATGACGAAATACCGAAAACCGACGTTTACCATTTGCTTACCACAATGGAACCACTTAAACTCATTACCGACTCACGCCATGTTTGACTATCGCATTTCCTAACCACACACTTTACAATCAACGACACGTGTCATATAGGTTAAACCCTTTTTTTGGCGTCTGAGACTCTGAGTGACTGCGCGTGTATGAGTACATAGTGAGTCCCTAATAATAAGTATATACGACAATATACATATAAATAGATTGCGCCCATTGTGTTGACATAGTGTGAGGTCTGGACAGACTGGCAGGGGCGCTTTACGATATAAGTGGTAATTGAAAGCTTTGCGGTTTAATCATATTTAACGATATAATGACACCGTCGTTTACCCGCCTATACAGCGATGTGATCGCGGAGAACAGCAGGGACCCGCACGAATCGAATTGCTTGCGCGATTTCAGACCGCTCCCATCCACAGGGTTTATAGGTAAGTATACGATTTTACAACGTTTACAACGTTTTTTTTTTCTTATTAAAATTAAAAAAGGATTTTTGTGGTTTAAAAACGTGTAATACACAAATAGCTATTTTTAATTAAAAACCGGGAATTTTATGTCTCTACACTGCAGTAGGTTAGGTATATTTATAAATATTTTATAATGTAAGCGTTTCGGGCGGAATATTTGATTAAATTATTCAAAATCTAGTCATAATAATCGGGTCGACGACTTTATAATACCTTTATGGTTATATAGGTATACGAAACCGCATAATACGGTTTATCGTGCAGTAGTATAACAGTTTTCTCAGTCGGTGTAACATTTGCATAGGCGCGTATTGTATAATCTGTTAATCTGATTACATTATATACTATGATTACAAATCAGATATTAATTTGTAATCATTGTATGACATGTGTTCACAAACTGTTATTTATCATAATCGACCTATGATACCATTAATTATACATAACGCGTTCGATATTATATACTATTTAAAATCAATAATGATGATGATGATATAGGTACCTATATTATATAATAATATATATATCATGTTGTACAGTGATCGCCGTTCAGCAATAACGCATGTACATATTAATATAATATGTATAATACACAATTAGTATATTATAATATAATTGTTAATTATAATATCTGAATGTTAATTGTTATCAGCTTGTGTAAATTCTTAACACTTACGACTTATGACGGTCGGAATTTATTCTAAAATTATTACTAATAATAGATTATAACAATGTTGGTTTAGTCGTTTCGTTTCGTTTTCGATTATTATTATTATTTATTACTATTATTGCTCAAATATTGTAATAAGCAAACATGTATTGTGATTTACAAGGCATATATGACTTGTAATTTAAATTTGACTATTTTTGTCGTACATTATGCGCGCCCATGAGATTGTACATTATATATTATATAAGTAATAGGTTTTTCTTATAAAGGAAAAGTGACAATGTGACATGCTAAAATATTCAAGTAGGCCTACACGGGTATTCGGGTATTGAAAAAACAATTGAAATTACGCAACTGGATCCAGGCGAGCTCAATTCAGACGGGGGCCCCCTACAGTTCAAGGGCGTGTTCAGGGATAGTCATATCATTGTTTTTTACCTAGTCAAATATAGATACTCGAATACATATATAGGTAATAATGTAATACGCTAACATCAGACATAATGAAAACCATAGACATTATTTATATTACGCATGAATATGACTGTATATGCAGAGTGATCCATTTAACGTATATAACACGTCTTATAATTTTAAAATCTATAAATATTTTAAAGTCATTAAAAATAACATTTTTCTAAAATATAATATTCTCTACTATGTTCAAAATCAGAATATATATATTTTTTTATTTTAAGTGCTTCAATGTAGAAAAATAAATTCCAGTCAAGTTATTTTTTAATATTTAAATAAACATTTTTAGATGAGCGGAGTAGTGGACTACGTATCCCTGTGCCATTTCATTTCGCTTATCAACATTTTAAATACTTTTAAGAGTTTAATTCATAAATTACTTGTCAAAAATTCAATTTTTATACATCAAAGTATTTTATATAAAATTATATTTTGCTTTGGAATAAAGATTTAAGAATTCACGTAGTCATTAAATAAATTCAAAAATTATTACGATAAAAAAAAAAGTATTCGAAGAAAAATGTTGTTTTTTAATGACTTAAAATTATTATAAAAATAAAATATTTTCAATAATGTCAATAGATTTTGAAATAATGAGTGTCTTACGTTAAATGGATCATCAGTGTGTATATACCTACCTAAATATATGTTCCGCCAAAGAAGTAAATTAATGAATTATCGTTAATAAAATACTAGGATTAAACCTTAATAAAAGTAAACTAGTTAATAATGATGTTTCCGACCAACTTAGACTGCAGTTTACGTTAGTGATTAGAAAATAGCGTTAATGCCAATTATTTTCAAGCAATGATGCATTTAACAATGTTTCCTAGATATCAACGATAATTCCCGCTTTTTTTCAGTCATAATTCATAAAAATATATTTTTGATTTTGCTTGTTTTCTAAACCAATTATTGATTTATCTAATCAGTAGGTATAACATACTTTTACTTCTGGTTTTATAATTGCCGACGATCAATCAGTGTTAAGAAAAAATAGCTATAAATACAATTATGTTTTTGAAATATTAAAGCTTCAACATCGTAGGTTATTAGTCTGTCATTGAGTATACACAGGTATTGCGTTTCTTAAAACTATTTTTTTTTTTTTTATCAAAAATTATACATCTATATGATATAATATAATAGATAGATATACAATATTAATCGCAATAACGGACAAATAATTTGTTACACTAATTGTACACAACGTACGCGTGTTATAACATATTGCATAACATACGTATTATAGTACATAATATATTAAATAAATAATCGATCGATTTTTTTCACGTACTGTGCAGCGTGATTTAAAATTTCTAGCCCAATTTAAATGAATATATCTTATAGATATTAATTGATAGTTATTGTTAAAATTATTGCTCGTCTTCCACAAGCCTATAGTTAGCATAATATAGTGATACTACAATAGTATAATATTTTATATCGTAACTACCTATAGTTGTCTAGTCTTCTTAAAAAAAAAATGCTTTTGTATTCCGTGATCGATGTGTGTACAATATACATCTACGTGTATGATTTCCTGCCACAGACATTATATAATTTAATATATTCTATATTTTCAAGTAAAGTCGGAATATTGGGAATGTTATATTTTCATTTTATGAAAATTCCGCTTATTTTTTTTTTTTATTTCGATCTCAAAAGTCATCCACGATCGTTTCGCGCCGCATCGATACGGCATATGGTCGTCGCAACTCGTAATTTACTGTATATTGTGTGACTACTGCTGTACAGCTGTAGGATAATATACGACAACTGTGCGTGCGGAAGGTGTATTACGAAAAGCTTTCTGCACGTTTTCCGCATTAACACAACAATAAATCGCCAATGGGCGATCGAATTCGCCCGGTGCAGACGATCGTGGCGGTGCTATATACAATGTTATATAACGTGTACATGGTTATTGCGTTTGTACGCGAGAAAATCTTCTGCACAATAATATTAATAAATGATGACATGTGTGTATCGTCGTGATGTCCGTAATGCGTGATGAGGATTTTCAATTTCGACAGATTTGATTGTAACGATATTAAATATTAATTTTAAAAATATTATTTTATATAGGACATCGTACTGGCCATAACTTTGAACGTCATTCGGTAAGGATTCGATAGAGCTATATATATGACTGTTATTGTCTACTTTCATACATAGACTATAATAGATACGGATTAACAGTAATAACAAAAATAACATTATTTACAATTTCGATAAGACCACAATAGACCACTACAACAAGGAAAAAACAATAGAATTATATCCGTGTTTACTTCGTTGAGTGTATGATGGAGTGACGCCGGATTAATCAAGATTTTTCGCGCCTCTGCAGGGTATTTACTATAATATAATTTGGGCATTTGGTCGCGCAACATGATTAATCTTAAGGTTTTCCTCGCGTGACGCACGCCGAGGCCGGGGTTCATTGGTGACGACAAAGGAGTGGGTTAAACGTCTGCGTCCAATTCCGGCCTGGGGTGATGATTATAACTCAATCGCTTATTTTTAGAACTAGGGAAAATATCCCTTTTTTAATATAAAAGCTTTAATAATAATCTGTCTGCAGTATGTCTGGTATGACCGCTCTATATCTAATTTTCGACTCGGCAAACATCGTTATTAATATATTATGATATGATAATATAATATTTGATCTTCGGTCATCGCCCACGCGTTACGCACGCCAACTTGCCGATGTATAATAATTCAAATATAATATTATCGTGCGCAAATACGACGAGGCGGGCGGTCATCGCGGCGGCGGCGGCGGCGGCGGCAGCGGCTTTTTACGCAAGATTGCGGACGGAACTCGTCGGAGTCGTCGAACGTCCTTGCCGGCGGCAACACAGAGTTATATTATATACAGTTACGATGATATTATTAATATTATTTATTTTATTATTTTTTTATTTTGTCGATCTGGGCGGGGAATCGGACGCGGCAGTACACTAGCGGGTTTCTCATCATCATCATCATCGTCATCGTCATCATCGTCATCGTCATCATCGTCATCGTCATCGTCATTGTTCGACGGCGGCGCGTCCCGTTATTGTGTGTGGTGTGTGCGCACAAGAGTTCGTCGACCTATAGCCGCCAACAGGTACCCATATAATAATAGTATATAGTCATAACTGCTAATAGAACGGGCGCGGAGGTAAGGAGTAGAAAATAATAGTAATAGTACTACGCACATTACTCACACGTATTCTAATGACGTACAATAATAATATATGTATATATTAAATATTATATAGGCGTTACTATACTTATAAGTACGTATATTGTATAATATTATGCTTAAATAATATATATTTAAATGATAAAGAAAAAAAAATAATCGTTGCGGTGGTTTCGGGGCCTAAACATTATAATTAACCCGCGATATAATATACGAGCGAATGTGCGGGTGGATGACGAGTGATATCGTTATTATTATTATTATTTTTTTTCCATTCGCAAGTATATTATATTATTATACTTGCCGACCACTATTATAGACTGCAGTGCAGTTTTGACGAATTTTTAGATTCATTCGAAAGATAATAATTTTTAACCAGAATAAATTCGTACGACGACCAGATGCCAGTCGATTATAGCCAATACTAAATAACGACAACACTAAATGTTTTCTTTATTATATTATTATTTAGCAATAAGTCAACTCGACACAACGGAAGCGGGCACCGCGCCTATAATATTATATATATTATTTCATAAAATAATATTTGTTTTTATTTTTCGTTGTGTAAAAAATAACTATTGTACGACAGGGCGTAGGGACTGGAAAAACACCAAAAACCCTCGATTATAATTAGTTTATTATTTTTATAAGTAAATTTGATCTATGTTTCATTTATAAGAGAGGACGCACGCGCACAGAACAATGAATATAGTAGATAAATTATTCAAAACATCGTTCGTGCCTAATCATCGATCACTAGCTTAACGAATACGATACGACTTTCCGTGTATTTCAGATGCTATTATTCTTACACTACTAAAATAGTGAATAGTGATATGTTTAGACTTTAAAGTGAAATAAAATCCACAAATATTAAGTATGTAAAATACGGTTTTCATTTGACTTCCAACGTATATCCCGGAGTTATATTGACGTACTGCGGTTCTTTATACACCGGAAAGGATTTTCCAAAAGAAAAAAGGTGCACGTCACGTATACCATTTAAATAGTTTTCTCATTTTACTTATCCTGGATCTAAACTGACGTAACCGTTTATTACTGGACAGACGTACGTTGTGGGATATATCAGGCAGTCAGCGTTCGAAAGACTAAATTTTCGGCCATCGTTCAAATGTTCAATATCGGATTAGGCTTAGACTATATGGGTACATAAATGTATACAATACATCTGACTATAATGTCAATTACTAAATCCGTAGTCTAATATAAATTTATATACCTACATAATAATTTTCAATCTCAAACGTGTTTAAAATATATATGATCGCGAATTGTAAGTTACTATAGTTGAAAATATTTTTCTATTTTATAAAAAATAATCATACTGATTCGTTTTTCATCACCCTATACTTTAAGCTTTAAGTTTTACGTATAGTTAATATTTATATATTTGTCCTTAAAAAACGTATGGCTATTATTAGATCGATCTAAAATTTAACAAAATCGTTTCATGTAAAAGTTTTACATGTTTTAAATTTTTAAATTTAAATGGATTTTAACTTTTATTTATCACAATAAAACGGAATAATCAACATATAATTATTATCAATATAATAATAATAGCTTTATATCCTAATTCTTTATATATCAAGAAAATAATATATTATAATTACAATAGATAGTATTAATTATAAACATTATAATTTAATAGCGGTAGTCGTACCGTATTTTTTTCACTATTATAGATAAAACAGTTCAATAATTTTAATTTTTAATACCATATTACAATTAAAAATTATAATTTTAATTAAATGGTAGACACGGTGGTTTAAGCATTTAGTATTTATTTGTTTTATTGATAAAAACCTTGTATTAAAAAAATCGTGTTTGGATAGTGGGTAAAAATGGTTATGATAATTTGAGAAGTCGGACTTTTAAACTAAAAAAAAATTGACTCATAATTTATTAGTTCCAAGACTACTATGTTAATCATATAAATTCATAACCTATCAGCGATCTCGAACTGAGCAAAGCTATTCATAGAATTCTGTCCAGAGTAATGTAGCTAGCTAAGCTGCCAAGTCGCTTTTATACAAACCAGTTTAATAAGTCTGTACAAAGCAATGGGTACGATTAAAAACCCCGTAAATAAAATAATTTTTAAAATGCATTAAAATACACTAGGTATTAAAAAGATTGTCGACTACGCGGACCCCACCCCCTGGACAAAATGAAAAATCATTAATCATTACTGATTAACCTCCATCTTTTGATACTTATTCGTGTTTATGCGTGATTTTTTAGACCGTACGCGCTTTATTCGACATTTTTAAGTCATCGAATTTGTTCACGAAATTCAAAAGGTTCTGCAAGATAGCTGCATCGCTATTTGAAATTTTGAACATATTATTATACTTCTGGGGATTTCGTCGATACGGGCAATGCCAGGGGAGGGATCAACCCTTACGGTGTATATAGATATCACGTCGGGAGATCGAAGCGGCGGAGGCGGCGACTGCGGGCAGTGCGAATTTGATTTAGAGGCGGATGAGAAGCATATTAAAACGAACGTTTAGCCGCTCGGTAGGAGGGGCGGTAAAACCTATATACACCGTGAATTATTCGCGTAGGAGGCGAAGTCGGGGCGGGTAGACGACGGAGGGGAAGAAACGTATCTTAATGATACGCACAGAACACTGCAGATCGACGAGGCGGACGCCTTCCCCTCCGTCGGAACGCCGAGATAGGTAGGTACCGTTGTGCCGTGCGATGTGTGCGCGCGCGTGTTCGCTATCCCGTTACGTGACCGACCGACCGACCGACCAAAACGTTGGCGGTGACGGTGACGTCATCCGCGGCGAGTTATAACCCGTTATGTGCGATCCTACGTATAATAATAATAATAATAGTAATAATAATACGCGAGAAGAAGATATTTCGGCGGCGATTACCGTTATCCGCATAGCGGCGTTTTTCGGCCGTCCGTCGTCGGCATTATATATATATATGTGTGTATTTTTTTTTATTATTTTTTACGCGTCTCCGTTCGTGATTCGCATATTACGAAGACGAAGACCACCGCCGCCACCACCATTTCCACCGCCGAGACCATTACGGCGACGACGCTAATCGCACGGAGCGGCGGCGCGCGACTCGGTCCGTCGTCGGTAACGGAATTTTTTTCTCGTTCTTTTTCTATACACTATATACCCGTATAATTCTTTTCGTTCTTTTCACACGCGCGTAATATACCTGTGTACATACGCATCGAGTCGACGTGCGGCAGTTGCCAAATTTACAGGGGGGGGGGGGCGTATACGCGAGTTTTACTAAACACGAATCGTACCTACTCCTCTCGGCTGTATTACACAAAGAGTAAATCGTACATGACGACGACGATACGATGATACGTTCACGTAACGCCATTATAATATAATAATAAATAGTGTGTGTGTGTGTGTGTGTGTTCACGTATTTTATACGCGATTCCCACACCCGCCGCACCTATACAGCTGACCGCTGCCGTGTGGAAGGCCAAAACAGTCGGCTGAAGAAATCAGTGACGTTGACGTAAAAAGCCCCGTCCGACGACGAAAAACCAAATCGAATCTTTTATAAAATATGTGGATTCGTGCGTGTAGAGAAAACTTTATAATCCGTTTCATTCCGCATCTATTTGTACGTTACAAGAATATTTTAATTTATTTCAGCTGGATTTGAGCAAATCTCCCGAGCTTTGTCTTTGGACATACTAGCTGCTTTTATGTTAGCATTTTTGCAATACAGAGGATATCGTAGTTACCCGTTTATTATGTGATACGTTTAATTTTTGTATTATTATTTACGGAAATATATTGTAATTTGAAATGATATACGATGTATGAGTATTATGTGATGATATATTATATCGGTATTTAATATTTTAACGTATTTAAAAAAAATTATTTTATTATCTTCCAAAGAAAAACTAGTGGAAAACTTATTTAGAGGTCTAGAGTAAATTAATCATTGTTTCATATAATTTTAAAATATCAAAAAGAAAAATCAAGAAAAAAATTTACTACTCGATACAAATAAGTACCAAATAAAAGCAAAAGTAAATCGAATGGAAATAATTGTGTAATACATGATTAATGAGGAAAGACTAAAATAATGGTAATCAAATTCGTAAAGAAGTTATTTTTACATTTTTATATTGAATTTATTATTTTAGTAACCTTCTATAGGGATTGAATAAACTTATGAATAATTATAGCAAAACTTACGGCACAATATTCATTTTTAACAAACATTTTTTTGTTTTATTTGTTTTATACTCGTCATAAAGATAATAATTATTTAAAAAATATTAAAACTTAGTAGACTGGAAATCTTCGTCGACTATTAGTTATCTATATAAAATATATTATTTTTTTTTATACAATTTAAAAGCTCACTTATTTTGTTTTTGGTTGCAGTTTGTTATATTATTAACATTTAAACATTGGAATTGAAAATATGATTTCACGGTTTTGTCTGATCCATTTTGATTTACGGTTTTAGTAAAAACTTATACAATCAAGAATTAAATTAATAAGTTTTTTTTTCATAAAAACATTTTTGCTACAGTAATATAAACTTTTAATACACACATATGTATAATACTATTAATACTTAGCAAGATATACCTATTCCCGAGAAGTAATTTAACGAATTCTCGTGTAGCTTTAAAAATGAGTTCGTTTGGAGTGAGTTTTAAAATATATATTGTTTAATAATAATTATATGTTAGTTTTCATAATTTTGCGTACCTATTGGTAATCACGCTATGGTAACCGGTAACGAAGTAATAATCATACCTATAGCCTATAGGTAAATATAAGTATATGTGACAACGAGCGATAATATCGCATTTATAATTAATGCATTACAATACGTATGTAATATTATATAGATACTATATATGTACACACAGTGTTGGATTGTGGGAGCTATTATAAAATATTGCACGCACCTGCCTGCTCAAGAGACCACACGGCTACACGATATTATTATACACGAAGACAGCGATTGTTTTTTTTTCTGTATTTTTTTTATTTCCAAGTCCCGTTAATCGTCGACTTCGTGCGCTGCACTGTTTTGCGTATACCTCTAAAATATACACGCGCAGGCGTATTTCGACGGAGACCGAATCGAATTATGGGACAAGTGCAGCGTTAAAAATATACACTTAAATACCTCCGGTCATCATTAGCGAGCTAAATTGTTATTTTTCATCCGTAAATGTTAACCTGACTTTATGTATGCGTAACGTTTGAGATGTGCTAATACAATGCGTATTGACAGTCTATAACTGACTGATGCAAACACGAAATTATTTTCATCAAGACAAATGACGTATTCGTTATGATTTATCTTGGTCGAATCATAATAAAATAATGTGATTAGCGAAATGTAGGTATACATCAATTATTGGCCAATTGTAATTTTTGAAATCAAACTAAACTTAATTAACTTAATCTGCAATAGCAGTATAAATTAAGAACGTTTAAATGATAGTACCTATTATGTATTTATAAATTGATTCATCGGGGGTTAAACACTGCAGTCATTCGATCAACCCTAATTTCCGTTAAAAAGAAATCAAACATCAATATTCCTATAGGTATGGCCCACAAATAATTAGTATAAGTTCCTAAAATGTATTATTTCATCAGTTTCGTCGCTAAATAATAAATATTCATAGTTACTGACTACTGTACGCTTTAGTATAAAACTGCAGTTATAATCATGTTTTTTTAATCATTATAAAGAAAATTAAATCCTATATGAGAATTTCATTTGGTGGACGGGCTTCTATAATATTATGGTAATTTTAATTTGATTTGCCAATTTAATACGATTCAAGACGCTATTATTTTATATATCACGTAAAAAAAACGGTAAAGTTTATTCACATATTATATAGCCATAGGTATATGGCGTATCTAATACCTATATATGATAATGTTTTGTATTATAGAAACCAGTGGCCAGTGTATATTTAGCGTATCTGTGTCATGTTTTTTACTGCCCCGGAAAACGAGAACATCGGGGAGTCGTAATACTCTGTATTTTAGTATTTATGTATAATGCATATTATATAATATATATACATTACATACATACATAAAGTACACGCGCGCGAACGAATGATATGGTTTATGTATGTACAGATTACAGACGTCAGTCGTCGACGAATCTACATGCGGGGTGTGGTAAAAAATAAAAATGATATATACATATATATATATATATATATTCGTATGATATTATATATTCAGAGGATTTTTTCCTATTGCACTGCAGAGACGGATTTTTACGTCTGATACGACGGTATACTCCTCAGCCGGTCGATAACTGCAGCGCGGAGAGTATATTATGAACATTTCAAAAACCTGCAGTAGGTAGTACATGTTTATTTATGTAAGATTTTGATATTTGGTCTCTTCGAAATTAAATTATTGTTTGCGTACGAGGTATATAGTATAGGTGCGGAAATCGAAATGATTAAACGATATAAGATATTATTTCAATTGATCGTGTTATACCCGAGTGTAAACACCCAAAGTCAATAGCAATAATACTGCATTAGTATATCATATTATATTACTGTTTACTGGTCCGATAATTTAGATTCTCTATGTTTGCGGGCGCAACCCGTTCGTTATATTAGAAACGACCGTGATTGAAAATTGCAATATTATATTATTTTCGTACAAAACTTTGGGAGCTCCGTCGACGACGATGGCGTTGGTAACTTTATGGCTGTCCACACACACACACACACATAGGTATTATGTAAGCACGGTCGATAGCGATAACACTGTATAGTGTATGTATACAGTGTGTACACATGTGTATAATATATATATATAATATTAAGGAAAGAAAAACATCGAAACCTCGCGCGACGTACATATAGTGCATTATTATTATTATTGTTATATATATTATGTTAGAACCGAGCGTGAATACGTATATATTGTGTTATGCGGATCGGCGCACGCCTTTTCGGCCACCGATCGATCCGCCGCCGACGAACGAGCGAGCGCGGCGGGGCGGTGTTGACGATGCCCGTCCGCATCCCTCTGTCAACAACACCGCCACTACCCCTCGCACAACGCGTCGCCGGTCACTCGAATCCGCCGACACACACACACGCGGGCGCGCATGAGCGCTCATCCGATTGGCTGTTTATTTACGACGTTCGTCGCTGTCACCGTTATTACGATAATAATAATGTATATAATATAATATTATAATATTATAAGCCATCATCATCGTGTATATTGTTACTATTACTATTATTATTATTATTATTATTACTATATTACGGTCTCATCACAAACGCCATAATAATAATATAGTATGATAAACCCGTCGTCGTCGTCGTCGTCGTCGTAAGACCTACTGCTGCAGTGGTTCAAATATTATATATCGTCAACGAGAGGCGGAGATCGACGAGAAAAGCGCGCGTACTACTATAATATGGTCACACTGTGTAAGGGTTGATTTTGATTTTTACCTGCGTTGATGGGTATCGCGGGCGGCGGTCCCGGAAGCTGTGCGGACGTGGACGCGGCCGTCGACGTCTGCTGTGGCGGCGGAGACGGCGAATACAGCCGCGAGCAGATGGGAATGCCGGGCGGGCAGGGCGGCAAATTCGGATCGTCCGGGATCGTCTCCTCGGCCGCCGCGACCTCTTCCTCGGTCGACGTCTCCGCGTCCGCCTCCAGCTTGGGCTGCACGATCACGACGACGCTGGCCGGCCCGGTGCCCACCGCGATGGTCGACTTTTTCCTCATGACCACTGTGGTCGGTTGCGCGTTACGCGGCGGCCGTGCCGGCGTGCGTCCTCGGGCCAAGTTATGACTTCATGACTTGTCGCGAGCCGCTGCTGACTTCGGGTCGCGTTTCGATATTCTGCGGTACTCTGTGCGCGTACACGACTGTCTGACGCGAGGAGAGTTTTACTGCGAGCGATTTCAAACACTGAGGTGTAACGGCGAAAATTTGATTTTGATCGCGGAGAAGACGAGATCGGCTCTGACTATTATCGTTCGGTGTTTACGACGTTCGTTTGCCGGTCACGCGAGATAAAAGATATACGTTAACAATAAATACGTAGATATACGAGTGTTTACGCGTATTTTACGTATGACAATATATTATAAAGACGCCGCGCTGTACGGACGCGGCCACGGAAACAACAAACGGCGGCGGTTGCGAGACAGGTCGCCGTCGCAGTCGCCGTCGTATAGTCGTCGTCGCCGTCGTCGTCGAGATGCGCGTAGGGCAGTGAATGTAGTGCGTGTGCGTGCTCGGTGCGTCGGCGTAGGCCTGGTTTATCGAGCGCCGGTCGCCGCCGCGACAAAGGCCGCCCGGGCCGGCGGATATGCGGTGCCTGGCGTGGCGGACGCACACCGTCGTCGCGGGGATGACGAGGGGCGGTTTTTCGTATAGGGATGGCGGGAGGAAAAAAGCTCGTGTTGCCTCGACGGGACCGGCTTTTTCGCTCGTCCCTCTCGTCAAGCGGCGTGTTCGTGTTTATAATAATATAATATATATAATATAATATTGTGTACACGTATATAGGTATATACCGCGGTTGTGTGTGTTTACGATTTCCCGCATCCCCCGTCCCGTCACGCGTGTGTACGGTGTCGGTCGCCGAAACGTTTTAAAGACATTTCGCCAACCCTGACCGCGTGTGTCGCCGGAACCGGTGCACGGGAGGTGGTTGGTTTACGACGACGACGCGAATAATATATATTATATATATACACATTACTATAAACTACCCTTCACAGACGATCGCCCTCGCCGTCGTCGTGGACACTATATAATAAAGATCTTTTATAATTTAATTAAATTGTTATACGTCGTAAAACACGATATATACATTGTATATTATTTATTTATTTTTAAACACGAGACGGGCTCAATTACGTCTGCTTGATATTATTAGATGGAGTTAAAATGCATATTTTATAATATTAAAGAATAATTATAAAGCTCAAATATTTAACATTTTAACATTTTGTTATATTTTACAAAAAACTAATTAATAATAATGGGGTCTCGTTGGCCGCCGGTTTCATAATTTCAACAACAGGGCGATTTGTTAAATAATTATACTTGCTAATAGGAAAGCGGGACGGGTAAAAGTTTATGAAACAGATAGCTGCAACCCTAAAGTTAACTTTAGACGACAGTGTACGAGCATTACTTCACCATTAATAAGTTTGTTTCATGAGAAACATTAAGCTACCTTATTTTCTCCTATAATATTGGGTGGACATACTAAGATGTTACAGCACTAGCACAAACCTCTGAGGTATGCATTTAACGTGTAAAATAAAGGTGACGAATTGTGTTGAAAATCCTTTCAAACCGACAACTATAATTTAGTATAAATGGGTTCTAGATGGTCAAATAACTATATTATGTAATACTTCAAAACTTATGGAATAAAACTAAGAATACAAATTCTATCGAAATATCGAAAGCCGATGTGGATCTAAAATATTTAATGACCGGTCAAGAGCAATACCAATATCTACAAATATGATATCCAATATAATGTCCACCTGAAGATTATAGAGTATAATATCATCAATATAGAGAATTTAAACAAGTCAGTATTGTTTGAACGAGTGTAAGACATAAAATAGTGTAATATTATTTATACGCCTTGTTATTCTTTATTTATATATCACTCAAACTGCAACGTACCATAAATAATGTGTTATTATAGGTGTACCTATTCGTCTTCAAAATTACATTCATTTTTTTTTTGTAGTGCAATACATAAACTATATAAGTAAATATGATTACGTTTTATGCTTCAACGCCGCAGTAATGCACACGTTTTGTAAATACTCAATATGGGGGGACAGATATTGTGTGCTAAAACGATTGACGGTGAAGAACGTTATTCACACATTTTAAGATTGCAATAAATATTTTAGTTAATTTGATTATTATTTATAGTATTTGGATGAAATGTTATAATAAATATTAAATTCTGTCAATGTTTATGTAAAACGAATGAATACAAAATAAATAAATTGACATTAGCGTAATAGCGTATCACTATAATGAAAATGAAAATATTGGACTTTGAGTACTGTGATATACCTACTGATACAAGTGTATCACCATATCAGCCGTGAACTTCAAAAACGAGAAATATTATCTATGGACATTGCAAAATTGACATAACATAATGGACACTTTGAATATAAGCTACACATAGCCACCGTGAAAATTATATAGAAACATATATGGCATATTATTATTATTGCACATATTATATCATTATACACAAGTTCTATACGCCATACGCACTATTTGCTAAAAATGCATATACCTACTCATGCGTGTCGCATTATCTAAGTATAGATACACACAATTAATGGTTAATATAATATTAACTTAGCCATACGTCATGCACGTTAGTATAATAAAAGATATTATAGTAAAATGTTGATCATTCTGATATCCAAAAACAAGAGTAAACATTTTAGCGGAGTGTTTCTATGTATGTATACTACACATGTAGTACCTACTTAAAATGAATGATATAAACTATAGTACTATACACTTAAACATAATTTAACCTTTGTAACTATGACTGATGATCGGGAAACAAAAATAAGGTAACTTTCTTTGAAATGTTTTACAAGTTTAAAACCCCATATACGTATACCTATATCAAAATGTTGTATTCTAGAGCTTTTTAGATAAGAATAGTTGTGAAGTTTATATACTAGAATGACTATTGTATAATGAGTAACTTAATAAATATTATATAATATATAATACATAGTATATGAACACACAGTTTCTTACAAGTATAAAAAGTAAAGTTAAAATCGTATTCTTTAAAAATTAATAATAATAACAAAAGCAATATTAATAATAATTGATAATAGCAATAATAATAATAATAATAATAATTGAATAATGACAGACAACTACTGTAAACATAATTTGTTCGTCCGTCATTATTCATTACGCACATTGTTAACGCATATTTTTTTTTCATAAATCGATTTTTTCTTTTACAATTATATCATTCGAAGCCTAATTATTTATTGCTTGCTAATCGCCAACCGAGCATCCGTTACAAACTCAATTTATAATTCGTACATAACAACTGTCGTGTGCGAGTATAATGGCATATTATAATAATATATTATATTACAAAGTGTTCGTATAATCGGTATTAGTTTTTACTAATCAATTAGGAAGAACCTATAATTATGATTTATAAGTACTTGTTCTAAACATATACCTAATATTTTAATATACTTTCGAGTCTTATAATATGCACCATATAACAATATTATAGCCCACCCACACATAATATATACCGGCGTATAATACCGCGATGATGATGATGATATTGTTTCGTTAAAATTTAAAATGTTTTTAAAATACCTATAATAATAGTCCTATATTTTATAAAATATAATGTAGATATGTATGTGTAAGTGTGTGTAGACACCGCGACACGGGGCGTATTGTAATATTTTTTTCTGCGCTTGCATTGTCGAAATCGTCCACCAAGCGAAATTCCGCAAAATTTCGGAAACGCGCGCGTACATGTATCCAGTATAGGTATATATACGAATTTTTTGTCGGTGTCCGCTCGACACATCAGCAAAATGACACATTGTACGTGGTCATCACATAACTACGCGTGCGCGAGTTCGGTATAATATTATAATGTATAATATTATATATCATTTACACTTGGAGTGTGAGTGTGTGTGTGTGTGTGTGAGTATTCTCCGGGCGCGCGTGCGTGTGTGCATGAGTGTACGTGTGTATGACGCCAATGCTATAAAGACTGTATGCGAAATAATATGGAAAAACGTTCGCGTGCTGCTGCCGTGTGGGTCGTCGTACCCGATGCGAAAAAAAAATAAATAAAAAACAATAACAATAACGATGATAGTAAAAAATGTTCAATAAACGTCGGCGGCAAAAGTGCCGACGTCGATAGAAAATCGATTAAAATGCCCAAACACTGAAAACCCGCGACCGAACTACGGGTCTGACGTAATCGGTTATACCTAAATCCATTTCGCGCGATCGATGTATATCGAATATGTGTTATGCATAACACATGGCTAATATCGATAGTATAATATTTGGGTTCGTCGATATCGGTTCTGTCGTACATCAGAGGTACAAAAGTAAAATGCTCGATATAAATAATAATAATATAGACTATATTATAATATTATGGTGTATAAAAGTCGTTGACGCTTACCTCTGATTGTGCTCGGCATCGTGGCGGCCGTTGCGCGATGTGTCCGGTGGTCGCGACGACGATGGTCTTCCGGTACACACCACCAGTGTGTTTCTTATACAGCTCTCGCGCCGCTGAAGACGGTGCGACGGTGTTTGACTGCAGTCGTCGTGCGACTGCGTGAATCGCACGGCAATATTATTATCAAAACGACGGTGTATATTATGATATCACAATGTAGATATATAGTGTTCGATTCAAAATGTTACGTTAAAAAACGAACCGGACGCAATGGATGTAAATTTAAATGGTTTACAATATTTCGCGGAACGACGACGGACGGTGTAATATACGTATTATTATTATTATTATTATTATTATAATAAATATAAACGTCTTTTCGTTGTGGTGTCGCCGGTTGACAAAAAAATAAAATAAAAACGTTCAATAAGTAAAAAAAAAAAAATCGAATAAGAAAATGAAACGAAAAAAAAAATCAAAAACGTTCGTCAGCTAATACAGTGGCTACGAGTTGTCCGCCGACCGGGCTCTGTGGTGGACGACGACGTGATGCCGCGCGCGGGCGGTTTGCTCGGTGGTGCCGGAGGCCTTGTCCCGCCGCAGCGGTTGTTGCTGTAGTCGTTGTCGTTGCTGGTGGCGTCCGTGGTGCCGCGGACGATTAGACGTCCGGCAGACATGGCTGCTGGGGCGAGATTTTCGCTCCTCCGTTGTCGTACATTTAAAACGGTAGGCGTGCAAACGGATTTAAAAACGAAATATTAAAAATAAAAAACGGCAAACGACCGACCGACCGATACACGTTCGAGAGGTCGCGGCAATGGTCCGCGATAAGACGCGCGCTCTCGAGTCACGATATCGATATTGCACCCGTGTCCAAAAACGACACGAAAACCGTATAATGTTGTACGATAATGTACGGAAAACGATTTTGCGAATAGAAGAGCCGCAGCAGCGGTGCAGGGTGCGACCAGAGAGACGTAAACGCGAGTGTCGGAAATTCGCACGAAGACGATCCGACGGTGTCTTGTCGTGGTATATACGCTCAAGTCAGAGTCGTGTCTCAAAGGACCGGTTCTGTGCGCGATTCGCGATCGTCACGGGGCGCGGTATCGGTGTACGACGCGTACAATGATGAGAGCAGTATAACAAAAACGACAACAATAGTTGGCGGACTGTGGCGACTCGCAAAATTTTCGACTACAAATCGCGACGACCGCTGAGGACCACGGCAGACATTGAACTTGAAACCAGTGGCGGACCGCGACGGCCGCCGCGACGGGTTTCCCCCACCGCCGTCATGAGGAGAAAACCGTTTTCTTGCAGACCGGCCGCGTAGGCCATCCGTCCGGGGGACTCGCGCGCGCGATCGACGGTGTGCGCCCCCCCGACCGACCGACCGCCCGCCCGCCGCCGCCGCCACCGCCGACCGGTCGGGCGAAAAAACGGCGAATTATATACCGTAAAAATGGAAAATAATAATATCGTCGTTATTATTATAGCGGTATATATCATCATTAAAATTTCAGTACATTACGGCGGCTACATTATATATGTATAATAATAATAATAATAACGATGATGATAATACAAGCACCTACCTATATACATAACCGCTGCAGGTTAGGAGGATATTATTATAATATCGCATAATCTTACACGGTCGTAACGCGTTTTTGTTGTTGTTGTTGTTGCTGTTGGAAAGTCGGTCAGAGAGCTTGACGCGAGTCTAATAAAATATATAATAATATTATACGAGCAAGAATAATTATGCAGATTACGCTTTCGTACGTCTTGCGGGGGGGTAGCCCCCTCGGGGGATTGTGCGGTCCACGATAATATTATACTGTTGCCGCAGCTTAAACCCGACTTTGTATTTTTTTTTTCCGATTTTCCTGCAAGTATTTAGGTACCCCCGTGCGACCCGGCGGTTACCGCGACTCCCGCGCACTATAAGACACCACGATAATACGTATAGGTATGTGCAAAACGCTGACAAAGAAATCGTCATTAAATAATATATCGTAAAACGGACGCTGGTGATATTATTATATAATAATTATTGTCGCGACACACACGAAGACGATGGTCATAGTAATGATATACGCCATTATTACTATATAATAATATCATACACAGGTAGGTATATAATAGATAATAAGTAATGCCCGTGACCCATCGCCGTCGAGCTGCGTGTGTGTGTATTATTTTAAGACTCGCGGCGGCGGACCGCGCAACAACCGTTGTTTTTACCGGTTGCCGCCGCGGCGCGCGTAGAGGGCAACGGCGGCGACGGCGGCGACTACGACGCGCGACGGCGCGAGGGGGGACCAACGGTAACTCGCCCGCTTGTACCGTTATTACGGTTGTGCGGAGGTTTTCTCATCGGCGGCGGCGGCGGCGACCAAGCGAGAAGAAGACGGCAGTGTGGCGCGAGGAGGAGAGACGACGACGAAGAGTATAATATTATTTTATACGCATAATGTGTACGATATTATGCTCGTCGTCTCACGGCGAATACGAAACAAAAAAAAAAATTTCGCGCAGGTGTGTATTATTATCAATCGCGACGTCCGCACTCGGACGAGTGTGCGTGTGTGATAATGACGGTTACGTATTATATCGTTATTATATTATTATTATGTCCAAAAATTTATGACGATATATTATTTTAAAACGCATCATTATTATTACATAGGTATTATCATTGTCGTCGTGGCTTTGGGGGTGAACCGAGGTGACGCGCGGTCGGAGTGCGCGTGCGCGTTGTTGTCAAACAGATACCTAGGTATGAAAAAATAATAATATCGGTCGAAATAAATTATCATCGATTTTCCCCCGAAATGCGACGAGTTAATACGAACATTGTTTGGCGCGCGTATTATAGTCCGCGCGCATTTATTATTATATATACAATACACCACCGGACGTTTATCGTTTAATATTTGTACGTTACAATATCGCGTTTTGAGGTTCGAAACGTGAAAATCGCTCCACTTCCGGTTTCGTATATCGGGTATAATATATAATAATAGTATTATATTATGCAGATTGCAGACACATGCACTCGTGAAAACCATAAACGCTATGCAGGGTAGTACACTCGCGTGTATAATGTGTTGTACGTAATATATGTTCTATTGTATATTCGTATACGTATAAACATTGTAATGAATATAGAAAACCCACATTATATTATAGTCTTTAGTTCTAAATCGAGAAATGGAAGAAAGAAATTAGGTATATGCTCGAACCAAAGTTTGCGAGACTATATGTCTTTCCGAGACAATTGTATCGTGTTTTTTTGCTCACCGTGTCCGTTTCAATAAGTCGACAAACGTCGAATAACGGAGAACGCTTTAGGTCCAATATTTTTAGGTATACTGTATAGACCTGTTTTTATCCCGTAATTTCCATAAATGCGTTTTAGAATAAAAAAAACCTGTAAACAAGATGATTTATATTGAATTATTGAAATCAATGTAAATAGTTATAATATTATAAACACCAGCTTTTGTTTAACGAGTGTATAGTGTCAACTAACAATTTTATTTGTCAACAACAAACACGAGACAATAATTCGTACTGCAGTATTGCACGGTGTACCTACTAATTACGAATCCGCATGACATTCGCCCATTTCAACAATATATTTACAATATTGATATTATAATAATTATTATCTAGCACTTTTGGTGGTCTTTTTTTCAGAGTTGATCCGAAATTGTTTTTCTTGTTTTATAAATATGGTAATCCTCGCAACAACGTTTTTACAATTACGAAACATAGGTTAACTCGCTCTACTGTGTATTGAAGGTGTAGAGTATACCCGCCGTTATAGAGTAGGTCACTGTAATGGATAAATATTAAATTTGAATTTAATAATTATATCACTGCATACGAAAAATAATTCTGAGTGGAAACGGTGTGGTATAGCATGTTTCATATTTCTAAGGATAGTTATTTTGCTATTTGAATTTTTTATTATTATTATTACTATAAGTCGGCAGGTAGATTGTTGATTGATCTAAACATTTTTAAAAAATCACATATATTATTGAGTAATTATTTTAATATTATTTCATAAAATTATATTACTATCATGACCGTCATTAACTTTAATAATTATAAGTTAATACCGTCGCACCGTAGTGTGTTGTGAATAAGTTCACCGTTACATGTGGTATAAATTGCTTAAAATGAATCTGAATATTTCGAAAATGCCATTGTGCGTATAGTAAATAATAATACCTTGCAATACCGAAAAGTTTCAAGACTCTACGACTAATATTTTTTGAATTTCAACAAAATAACAAAAACAGTTTAAAGTTAATTTTTTATTATACGCTTGAAAATCCAATGTCATCATATTTTAATTAAAAACGCTAAAAAAAAAATAAATAATTTTTCAAACTTAAAATTTTAAAACAATAAATCTTCCTAATACATTTTTAACTATAAAATAATATGCACATTTGATTTGATAAACTTTGTAAAATCTGATTTTTAAATGCTTATAAAAATAATTGTGACCATGTATTTTCAATAAATAATATCTATTTATTGAATGAAAAACTTATGGGAAACCTTGAATTAAATATTCATGCTTTTTACTCATATATAAAAGTTTTGTTATGCGACTGAAATCGAAAATAAACTAAAATGGAGGAAAAGAATGTCAAATACTTTTTGTTAAATTGATGCTTTTGTATGTTTAGTAAAATAGTAAATGCTAATATAATTGATGAAAATTCGAGTCTTTATAGAAAGTATTCATTTTTCAATTATAACAATAACAACATAAAAAGGATTTTATTGATAACTGTTGATTGTGCGGATTTTTATTTGGTTTTTCCAATTATTTTGAAAGTTACTCAGAATTTTTACTCCCAAAAATGTACCAACTATATTCAATTCGATATACTTAAGAAAAAATACTCAGAGTTGATAATGAATCATTACATATACAGATGTAAAAAAAAATAACTCACGTCATTGTAAAACCAATACATTTATCGTTCAAAATTTAAATTTAATTCAGTTCATATAGTGACATAGTTGCAATAATATATTTTCAGAGCACAGATCACTATATAATATTATATTATTATACGTTTCCATCTATATAATTCCATGCTATTACAGAAAAAGAACTCTCGTAAAACTCGACAATTAAAAAAAAGTAAGTATATATTATACAGCAAGTATCCGACAAATCGAAAGACTATAAAATTTATCATATTTGATGTTATTATGTCTCTGTCTTGTATAGTTGAAGATATTCTGCGAAATAAGTATCAGCTTAGAAAAAAACATTAACGGTGTTTCCTTTGTTTCACATAGTAAGAGAAATGAAAAAAAAATATTTACTCCACAGGTAATTTATAATCATTAATTATTTTTATTTCTGCGTATAAGTACAACTATCGTTATTTAATTGTTATAAATCAATTGTTTTCACATCTCAAAGTTAAAAAGTAATATTATTAATTTTTTAAAATATAGTACCCATCTCTTTTATACTAAAAATAATTTAATTTATAAATAAATTTGTACATCTATCATTTACCAATGGAGTGTATTAAAAAAATAATAAATAATAAATACAATTTATAATCTATTTGTATCCTGGATCCTGATGTCGCTTAGTACTTTGGAATAAATTAATACACCAGTTAATATAAGTTTAACGGTGAAACATTAGGTCACAGATTATAAAAGTAATTTTTTCCGTAACTGAACTATAGGTTGTAACTTGATATATAGCTAACTCAACAATAAACGGGCTAAGTCTTGTAACTATTATGTTATGCTTTAAATATCAAATAAGCTTATAACTAGTTTTCTTTTTATCTTGACAACAGACAAGGTCGTTCAAGAACTTATTTTTATTGAAAAAAATATTATTTCAAGAACATTTTTTAACAAACTGCGTATTTGCGTATTTTTCCTATGTTAACTGGGATGAAAACATTTTGCTTCATTGGCTATAATTGAGTAGTTAAACTTATTACAGACATTTTTAATGTATAAAATAGAAAAACTAGACCAATTAAAATCTGAACGATAAAATATATTATGAACTATATTTTATTTTATTTTTATATATTTCAAAGCACTGATAAATCATTTTAAAAACGATTATAAACAATGCTTGCAGCTGACAATTCTTTATTATATTTCGTCGCTTATATGCAATTTTTCCTTATTTCGAAGTATACCGACTAGATAAGAATTTCATTTCATAAAAGTGCAAAATAAAACTGTTTGAGTTGTTTTATGACTACAGGGAAGCGTTCATATAGAAAAACAAATTCACTACATAATCAATAAAATTATATTTAATTTTTCTAAATCCAAGATTAATAATAAGATAATTTATTTTTATTTAATGAATTTAAAAAAAGGGTCATGCGTTAAAAGTTTAATAATATTTTACATAACTAAAAACTTTTTTTTCAAAAATTTAAGTCTTATAAGTTATAAACTTTTAATGAAATATATGTTTTTGTCAATTTTAAAACTTATCTGTTAAACTCTACATCATAATTTCAACATCATATATATCAACGATATTTACACATGCCTTCTATCATTAAAATAGATTTCATAAAAACTCCTTCGACCACCCAAATGCCTTAAAATTCAAACTCTCCTGTACTCTTACACATTACCAAAACCAAACAAACCTTTCTGTCGTTTTAAATGTAAAAAGTAACGTAATCTTATAAATAATCTATAAAATTTAAAGTATAGTAATATCGATAAATATTCTCTTTCCTCACGTTTTCAAGTCTAGTATACTAATTATTAACTTTTTTAGTTATTGTATTATTTTGTATATACAAATTGTAAATTCCATTTATAAATAATAATAAAAATTAAAAAAAAACTAAAACATACCTAAACTAAATCAAAATCCGTTTCAGTAAATTTTATTTTAATAATAGAATTAAAAAAAAATGAAGTTACTATTATTCTCTTGTAGTGTTTTTATATGAATTCATGAACGTTACAGTGTTTCACAATTCACACACCAATTGTACTTCATACTTCTGATATTCGGTAACGACGATAATCATAATTATGAAACACAAACATTAATATTAAAGTAATATATTATTAGTTATTCTGATATAATATTATAAGAAGTACTTAAGTAGGTTATTATAATATACAAACACGTAACATCCTCTTAACTCTTATATAGAATAAATTAAATAGCTGCAAGAATTAAAACTTTTAAGGGATTAAAATTAAAGTAATGCAATCAACTAAAATGGATAATTGGAGTTTAAAGACAAACTGAAAACGTTAGGTAAACTTTGGAAAAAAAAACAAAGAAATTATTTAGCTTAAACTGTGTATTTTTATTATAATGAACTGCGTAAAATTATTTATGTCTATAGTATTCAAGAATATATATTAATATAAATTTACTACCTACATGCTTAATAGTTTATAAAATAGCACAATTCGTCAGTTTTAAAAAAAATGAATAATTTTAGATTTATAGATTTATAGTTTTTGTTTTATTTTTTTAAATCTCTTATACGATAAATAATATCATTAGGTTTAATTATTTTAATTTAATTTAAAATATAAAGACGAAATTAATTTCTTTATCGCTTGCCCAGGTGACAACTTTTATTTTTATAACTTATATACTTTTCCATACTCGGTTAACAATAACAAATTTAAAAACATTACAGAATTTAGAATATACTTCTTTATCTGTTTAATATTTTCATAATTACACTAATTCTATTTCTTTATTTTACATCAATACCAAATAACTCAAGTTAACTGTTAATCTTAACTCTTAAGTTCTTACGTTAGAAATTCATAATATTAATGCAAATAATTTCAGTAAAATATATAGTTTCTAATTTTTACATTGTTTCACAATGACTAAGATTAAGTGGAATATAATACATTTTTGATTATATATATATAATAATATAAAAATATTATAATGTTTTAATAATCATAGTATTACATATTGTAGTGATGATGTTATATAGTTAATACATACTATCTCTATACGTCTCGCTGTAACGGCGTGAGGTAATGTGAGCCGAGAGTGTAGTCGGTCCATACGTCATGCGCATTTCGACTTGCTGTAAGCTTCGTTGAGCGTGGGTGTCGATTGACGTTGGTTTTTTGGTCACGAGTCAAAACACACGAGACACGGAGTGAGGCGTAGCGATGGTGTAATACACGATTAAATTCAAAGTATTAACATTTAATAATATCAATAAGTCATAAATACACATCAAATCAAATTACAGTTACTTACTCGTAATTAAAATTAATTGAGACGTACTTTGTGAAATAGTCAAATGATTTTAATGATTTTATAACTAAAATTTAACATTATTTTTGAAAAATGCTCATACATAAATAATAGGTATTGGTAGTTGAGAAATTTATATTTTGTTGATATAAAAGATTAGTTGTATTTACTACAAGTAGGTCCTTCAACTGCTAACTATTATTAGGTACTGAGTTTGGTTATGATTGAGACTTGAGGTTGAAATTGATAAAAAGTAAAACATTTTGATTCTAGTCAAAACTATAGTTTCGAGTTAACACTAAATCACTATGTTATGCATAATATTATATATACTTAAGAATTTAAAAATTATATACCTAGATGAAGTGGGGTAATATTTCATCTGCAGATAATATCATTAATATCTCTTATTTTTTTCAATTTTAATACTACAATAGTTATACTAGATATAAAACAATAATTTTCTGTAAATAGTTCAAAAATACAAGTATAAAATTCAACTCTGGTTGTCATTTTTATTGTGTACAAAATACAATTTTATTCGTGGAAATTGTTATATTCATTCATATAAAATGAAATAAAAAGATTTATATTTCTTCTATATAAGACGTAACAAGACTATTTAACAAACTTCCATTATAAAGTTTCTATATTTATTAAAAAGTCCTGGTACATTCTGTATATTAGTGAAGAAAATTGTAAAATATAATTTTACTACAATTTTTAAACTTAAAACATTTTTTAATTTAATGTTATCTACGTTTAGGGTCCATTAATATATTAGATTACGTCAAATAAGCAAATTAGTCAAGCCTCATTAAGAGGAGACCACATCCGCATGTGTAGTCTTCGGCTTACATACATATTATAACATGGCAAATTGTTGTTCAGCAGAATTAATTTTATGCTGTTAACTTTAATATTAGAGTCAATTTATCTAATATCAAATTTAAAGGTAATAATTAGGACTGGAATTTTAATTCTCTAAAAAATCTCCAAAAATGTCCTTAAAAAAATACAAATATTAGTTAAAAAACTCAAAAAATTCACTATAAAAATGCATTTAAATTATATTTATTATAGCTTAAAAATTAGAAAAAAGATTTTATACATTATTTTTAATTTTTATAGTATTTATTATTTGGTTACTAATTCAGTAATACTTATGGAAGCCTAGCTATGATAAAATTGTTATCGACGATAACTTGTCGTGTTATATAATTTATTATTCGTACCGTCAGCAGTTTGCAGAAAGTCTCTTGTTAATCACAACAATTATCGTTTATAAAATGAACGAAATTGTGAAAAATACTCTAAAAACTAAGGAAATGCACTAAAATCGTAAAGAAATTCAAAAAAAAAGATTACTTTAGAAAAATTAGTATTACCCAAAATACAGTTTATACTTACGGAGCAACGTTTTAAAACACTAGAATAAATATGCTTTTTCATCAAAATCCCAGCCTTAGTAATAATATTATCTAAGGTATGGCATAAGTTTTTATTGATATTTTAATTTTAAAGTGAGTTACGAGCATTTTAAAGTTTTAATATTTTGCATAAGTATATAACTCACTTAAAAATTAAAATATCAATAACAACCTACGAGATGCCCTAGATAATGATATTACCTTTAAGTTTGATATTAAGTAAATTGACTTTAATATTATAAAGCTAACAGCATAAAACTGATTCTACTGAACGAATATTTGCTATGTTGTATACCGTATATACGTATGTAAGACGGAAACAACACATACGAGCGTAGCGTCCTTTTAAAACGTGTGGAAATGTATATTATAATTTCCTCAGTGACTATTAATAAGTAGTAGCTTTCATAATGCTCTATGAAATGAGTTAATTGTAAATATGTGTATAATTCATATTTATTTAATAATAATTATGAACTACACAAAATATATTATAATTCAGGAATTCAGGAATCGTTTATATTTTGTACTGAATTGAAACCTCCTTCTCAAGATACAATTACTTGCTATATATAATAAAGAAAAATCGTACTAATATACCCCCCCCCCCCCCCCCGAAAAAACACAAAAATAAATCATGGGGAAATAGCTAGTTTAATATTGATTAAAAAAATAAAATTTTTCTCTCTCATAATTCATTTTTTATTTTAAGTATAAAGAAACAGAAATAGGACTAATATTCAATTTTTTTAAATATTGCATTACTATTTATAATTTCTCCACTTCATCCTAATATTGTATTGTTTATGATTAATTTTGTCTATTGTATTATTATTATTTAATATTTATTATTGAGGTTTTTTTTTTTTTTGCAAGTCACAACAAGAATAGGTAATACTAAAATTAAACTGTTGCGAAATTATTGGTTTTTAGTTGTTACCTACTTATACTTTTTTCTAACGACATATAGGTACATCAAATAATTAAAAATTGTACAAGGTTCATCAATAAAATATAAAGGTATTGTTAATTGAATTCCCTCTTTGAAGTGAAAACACGGTTGAATTAATTAAAGAATTTAATAATAATACTTAATAAAAATAAAAGTGTACGTATTTGTTATTAACTAAAAATAAAATTCAATTTTTAAAATGGTTTTAGTTTCTGATTTACGCTCTTAAAATATAGAAATAAAATATTTTTATTTCTTGTAAAGTTGTAATTTAGAGTCTGTAAAAATCTAGTTTGATTCATACTATAATCCATAATAACTCAGAGAATATATAAGTAATAAGTACAACTAATTATTTTTGTGCAGATCTAAATATTTGGTCTGTGTCATCGAGTGTAATATTAGTTTGGTCTTCGTACTTTAAGGATAAAAATTAATGACTTAACATGTACAAACATTTTATGTACAATACACCACAAATATATTTAAAATAAAAATCGTTAATTTTAAACAATATTCGTATACAAACTATTAAACAGCTTATTCTATTTAGTATTAAACATAATATGAAGATAACTTATTAGTACACGTACGATGTACATTAAAATATACAATTGTATAAGTTATGTATAACCATTAACCATTTACCACTGTTGTCTATATTTTTTGTCATCCCTCATTTATATCCAACTTCCTGGTCACATGATTTGTGTTGAATTTGCATAATCCTGTTAAAAATGTTTTTCCGTTAGTACGAATAGTTATAATGTTTCTAGAGGATGTCAGCTCACTATTTATTTTCTTTATGCTCCAGACACTAAACTAAACACGTTCATACAAAATGTTTTTGAGTAATTTTAAAGTAAAATACTAAATCAATATAGTAACTCTCAAAAATATTATTCTCTGTTTTTTTTATAATACGTGATTCTACTTTAAAATAGTTCAAAAATCATAAAAAAAAAAATTTATTGAATGTTGAGTGTGGGTCAGATAGAAAAAAAAAATATGCATTTATCCTCTTAACTCTTTATTTTAATTTTAATTTTAAATTGTATACAACTATTTATAGTAGGTTATATCGGTTACAATACGTAAATAGTACCAAAATAAATTACTCAAAATAAAATCTAAATTTTATTATTAAAACCGCAGTAGATACGTGTTTAAGGGGCAAAATATAGGCAAATAAATATGACAATGTTTTTTTATTTTTACTTATTGTTAGGATGTACAGGTAAATTAACATTAGCATATTCTAATCAAGTCTGAAAATGTCATCGTATGAATGAATAGATTTATTTAATCTGTGCTTCAATACTTAAATGTTAATGTTAATTATTTTAATTTAGTAAAATCCATCAAACTAAAGACTAGCGAATTAAGATGTTGGATTTTGATTAATTTATAATTGACCATGTTTTTTAATTAAAGCTATTTTTAAGAATTAAAAATACTATTTATGTTATAATTTGCATAATACAACAATTAAAATAAAAAAATATTGTTTTTCATTAATTCTTACCATAATTTAGAAAGAAAAGAAACACCTTCCTGATTATTGCTTACTAATAAAAAAATCAATTTGCATTAAGTCCATTTAATTAAAATAACAAAATAATATCGAACTATAAAGTATAATTCTTCATAATAAATATTCATTTATTAATCAAAAATAAATGTAAATAGTATAAATTATTATTATAATTATAAACATTTTAAGCCAACTCTTCTACGTTTAACGTAGAACAGTGTAACTAGATTCGAAGTATAAATAGGCAAATAGTATAAAATTAATCTAAAAATTTGGAAACGTTGTTATAAATTTAAAATATAATAAAATACGTAAAAGTTCAAATCTAGAAAAAAAATGTATTTGAAATGAAATTTGTACTGATCTAAAAAGTGATGACCGATGACCAAATGATTGCAAAAAAAAAACAAATTGTAAATGTAATAAATAATTAAATAATAATATTAAAAAAATGTTTTTTTTTTTTTACATTAAACCATTAAAAATACAATTTAAAAGGAACTATGTACTTATTACTTATACATATTTCAAGTATTTGACTGAGTATAACAGTAATAATAACATGTCTGATAGTTACAATTATTTTTGTATTTTTTATAATTATTTAAATTTTTTTGGGAGTGGGGAGATGATCGAAATTTCTTTGTGGACTAAAGTAGGTACTATACATTCACTGTTGATTCAAATATTCTTAAGTCAAAACCAACAAAAAAGTTGTATTGAACTGGAAAGCTGCTGAAAATTAGAAAAACCTCCGATGTATTATATAATTATATTACAAAATAACAAAAATGATGTAATAATTGTTTAAATAAAAATTGTAGTTTATATGATCATTGCAATTAGCAATCAAACAAATGTAAGGGTATTTCTGAAATCAATAGCGTATCCGTATAAAAATTTAATTTTAGACTTTGAGAAAAATAAGTTAACCTTATTATATGATGTCTATAGGTACATCGTTTCAAGAATTTTACTCCAAAAAAATTCCCCAATTATAGTTATTAAAACTTCGAAATAGAACGATTCTGTTACAGCCTTAGTAGATGTTTAATTGGAAATTGAAGCATTAGAATTTCTTATAATTGTTTAATTATTTTTTATTTTTCTGATATAAATTGTCTTATAATAAAAATAACTGCAACACAATCATCTCTCTACTCAGAATTTAAAAAAGTTTTTCATGTTTCTCATTTTCTTGCTGTTTAGTTTTCTTAATCTTGTAACAGATTATGTTTTCACAACAATTTGTACTATTTAGATAGTTGTATAGGATATTGTCCTGATTGTTCAATCGAAATAAAATGTATTCAAGCTTATGGTTTTTAATTTTTTAATTTTTTAATATCTAATTTAATTTTATACTTATTATTTATTTATAATAATTGATTAAGAAAACTGTCTTAAGTTAATAACATTTTTATAAACAATTTACAAAATTAATTTGTACAATAATTTAATATTCAATGTGCGATATTTATTTCCATTTAACTAATCATAAAATATTATTTTTATAAATGTGTAGAGTAAAATGTCTATTCTATTGTTGTGATTTTCAATACTCCATTAACATTATTTAGAATGGTTTTTGAAATATAAAAATATAGAAAATAAATTGAAATAATAATAATAAAACAATAATTTTAATAGATACCTATTTAAAATTCAAATTTTAACATAATTGGATATTTACTTAATATTGACATATTTAAAAGAAAACAAAGTTATTAAGGTATTTTTCATAGGTAGTACTAATAATTTTAATCCTTGGGAATCAATATGTTTTTTATTACGTAAATACATTTTTATTTTCTAAAAATATTAAAATTTCTATACTAATTTTTAACTATTTAAACCATGTGGTTTAAGTAGTTGATATGGACTTATAAGGTTAAAATAATCATTTATGATATAATATTATAATAATTAATAATATATTACACACAATTTTTTCAGCAAAAATTACATAGGCCTAGCCTATGTGTTAGGTACAAAAATAAATTATTTAATATAGTAATAGATAAATTTATTACAAAATATCCTTAGAAAATGGAAATGTTGTTATACTATCTCTACTTAAATCTTATTTTCGTATACTTATATTATTTAAGAATAATTTATACCAAATTTAACACGTATCATAGATATCTATACTGAACGACTGGACATATCTAAAACCTACTTTACAGCAGAGCTGTATTTTAGAGCTGTTATTTTATATAATATTATTGTATTTGTTATAGTCATGTTTAGTTTGCCCTTGTTGATTTTTTAACATTTTAATTATAACATGTGGAACATTTAAAATTACTTATCGTATTATAATATTAAATAAAGTCTGTATACATATTTCGATTTTCAATAATAAGTAAGAAAAAAAACTAATTTTTTAAATTATATTAACAGTTTCATAGTTGATCAATTTTTATTTTAGAATAATTAAATTCTAATCTAAAATACATAAACAAACAAAATAGTCGTAGGTACTAAATAAGATAAAAAAAAAATTTAATTAAGTAAAGTTTTTTATGTAACGAAATCTAACCTTAATTTTGTTATTTTTTTAGTGTTTTATTTATGACACTAATAGTTACAATACAGTAAATCAATAACATTATCAATTTAAAAAAATACTATATTCATAAATATATTAAAAATGTATTTTAATCAATTATTATTTAATTTATATAATTTGTTTAGTTCAAGTGTTAAATAAGATATAAAATTGACAAATGTATATAGGTATTTTTTATTTGAAAATGTTTCATTTTTACCTTAATTGAATTAAAAAAAATGTTTACCAATATAAGATATAAACATATGAACGCCTTTGTTTAGGTGTATAAATTATTTTAATAAAGCACTACTTTAGCTTTACTTTTCAATATTTATAACAATTTTTCATTATTTATATAATATATATATCGATATACCTAATACATCTGTGACCTGTATATTATTTTCATTATATTATAATTATAAGTATAACAAAATATAATATTTAAGTACCTGTCTTTTAAAGGGTCTAAATAGAATGAAAAAAGTAAATATAGTTTTATGGTTTATTAGCTTGTGAGCTAATATTTAAAACCAAAATACGTAGGTAAAACACTATAATGTCATTTTCCTGTTTGATAAAGACGTTTATTCATGACAAAATTTAATATACGCTTTACCCACCAGCTAACGATCAAAAAGCTTACCTATTTTGTAGACCTTTACTTTTTCATCATTGTCCATTACACATAATACGCATTTATTATTACTATTATATTTATGCGAATATGCCCACTGTATTTCAATGAATGAGAAAAAGTTATCCCTACCCCCCCCCCTGATCCTGAGTACACGTACTTTTAGGAGCACACAGTGTTTGAAACAATGATATAATGTACACAGATTTTTTTTTTAAGACAACTCTCTAAATTCTGACTATAGATCAAAGTTTAAAAAGTAAAATAATAATGAATTGTTAAACATTTTAGGTGTGCCTTTCGTAGATTCTAGTTTAGTGCCAATAGCATTTATTATTTACTATCCTGACAACCAATTTCAAAATTGTTTTTAATTATTTTTTATGGATTTCTTTCGTGCAGTTTATATAGCCAAGCTGACGCTATTATTTGTTACAATTTGAATTCAATGTATTTAATTATTTATGTACTTCCTACCATTCTACCAACTATATTTGCAAAATTAATTGAATTATTAAAAAATATCGGACAATGAAATTTCCTTAGTCTCGTTCGATTTGTGTAGATTTTAATATTAATGGACAATATTGTTTAATAGATATCATAGTATTTTTTTTTCATCAGACGATTTATTTTAATTCACACCTTAGCTAATTTTACATTCAAACCTTACGAATAATTATTATTAATGTTTAAATGAACGATAACAGATATAATTTTTCATATAAAGATGCGCAATCGATATCTATGTATATTCTTTTGTTTCTATTAGTTATAGCCCCGTCTAAAGATATGGTTCAATTATATTCAATATTCATATCAACTGAGTCAAAACTCTAAAGAAAAACTGTAATAAGAAATTCACTGACATTTCCTTTACTTTAAACGTAATAATCCAAAACCTTTAAGTAGCCACGGTTACGATCAAATTTATACTTTCTGCCATCACAAAATCCAAATGCGTAGCTATACGATTAGAATGCAAAGAACTGACACTTTGTTTTATAGTTTGTAAATAAATTAAATTAACTATATAAAATTACAATGCGTACTTATTTTAATTTTATTTTAAAATTTTAACAATTTAAAATCTGTATTCATACTTTTTGTTTGATTCGCGACAAATATACAAAAGCGAGAAATGTTGAGTTAACTTTTATGCTTTCAGTAATAAAACATAACTATCACGTATGAGTAATTTATTTACCTAATCTCGTCTGGTTTATTGTTCTATTATGTTATTAAAGACTCAAGTACTTATATATATATAATGTAGTATCACCAAGTAGTAATCTGTTATGGATCTTTATTCAACTATATAAAATTAATACGTCTATAAAACCCGAATGATTAAAATAATTTAATATATATTTTTATACTTATCATAGTAACCAGTAAATAAAAGCGACATATTATCCTAACAATACATGTATACTTCAACGTAGTACTGCAATATGAACTAAGTGTGTTATCCTAGTTATAAGTTGTTAAAATGAATATGAAATACCTATAAAATAACTTAAAAATTAGCGATTTATAATTATTTTAAGTTACTGTAAGGCTTATAATCTTATCGAGATCAGAAGCGGCAGCGGGAGGTACATAATTCAAGACTCGAGTACGACGATATTAATAACTTCAAACTGTCCGGGTGCGAGGAAATCTAATTTCGCGACCGGAAATATTGAATACTATTATCTAATAATATTATAATATAATATTATGATTGTAAACTGGGGTAGAAAACGATTGCTTACGCTTGTCCTTTTTAGTAACTCGATTACATATATTTCTCGGTAGATTAAACAATCCAAAATATCAACTCGATTGTATATTATGAAATATATTGTATGCAACGCTGTCAAATTATCAATAACTCCATAAATGCCTTATAAATATCGAGTGAAATAATTTTGTCAAAAATACTAAACATATTATTAGCAATAATAATACAATATATATTAATAATTATTTCTCGTATAATAAGAATAATTAAATAATCATAAAATAATTAATAAAAAAGTAATACCTCGTATGTAGTCATATTTTATTTAAAATACAAAAATTATCATTTTTCTTCTGCTGTAAAACTGTAACTGACGTATGGTATCATTTTAAGAACTCGAAAACGTGGGATGCAATGTTTTGCTCCAATCATACCTATAACAAGCTGCTTTTCGAACTGAAACAATGTCTTTCATTTCAAAACCACACCTAACATAATATTTTCATTATTTCCTTTTGGCTTTCTAATAATTTTGATAGGTAGAGTTTAAAATCCGTTTTCTACTTGTCTTTTACAATATTCTCGAAATATTTGTAATTCGATTTTTTATACGGGAATTAAGTTCATGTATATTATCATGTATAACAATATGTTCTTCAAAAATTGAAGTTCTATGGGCGTCATTGACTATGCTTACGTAGTACGTTTTTACTCTACAAAAACCATTTTTGAACTCCGTCTTTCTATAATCTTATGTAATTATAATTATTTAAATTTAAAGGAATAAATGTTTTTATTTTTAGGATTCTGTAAGTTCAATTGAATGTACTATATTGATATACTATTATATAACTATTTCTAATTGACTTGTGTAGATGTGTGAAATGTTTGTTTTTGAAAAATTGATTTTACAAAGTTTAAAACTTTGTAGTTTCGTACGCGATTGTGTACTTAAAATTAAGTAATGACGATAACGAACATATGTAAAAACGGTGTTTACCCGAGTAAAATTGTAAACACGAAATCGTTATAACTTATGATTTATTACTATATTAGTTATTACGAGTAAAGTCTAACCTATGTAAGTGGGTAATAAGTAAGGGCGCCGGTTAAAATCGCGAAAAATAAATAGCGAAAATAAAAATTACAAAATGTTTTAAAAGCGAAAAGAATAATAGAGAAAATTAAAATATTCTTTTCGGAATATTTTTCACAAACTTACAAGATATAAGATATAAACATTATCATCACACTGCTATAAAATAAAATTCAATAAGTAGGTACCTAAATAAAAAGCGTTATTATCACACTGTTATAAAATTAAATTCAATAAGTAGGTATATAAAAAATATTATCATCACATTGTTATAAGACAAAATTCAATAAGTATATAAAATACACTTTAATCACAATGCAGCGAAAACATTTTTTAAAAATTGAATAAAAAATATTAAAATGAAAATACTATACTATAATATAAAATTTAAATTTGATATGATAAATTATAGGCAACACCCTTTATTAGGTTTTCTAGCCATTCCCTATTTTCCGTAGTCATTAACTAATTGTTTATGTGTATCCCTTTTTCATTTTCTGGATGGTTCGATTGTGCCCGCTGTATGCTGATTTATTTTCATTTCGTTTAAACTTTGTTCCTTTCGAATTGCTTCAATAAATTTTCATATTGGTGGATGACATAAACTCAATAAATTAATTAAGTCTCTATGCCAACCTTTAACACGATTATTTGTTCTAGGTAAACCAAATGTATAGAAGACATAGATTGTAGAGCAGTTCCGCACTGAAATAGGAAATACGGAACTCCTTCTTCCTTCTGCGTCTATTTAGACGACCAATCTATGTAATCTTAAAATAGGAAATAATAGTAGTTCTAACACGTCTTCATTATTAGTGCAATACGCACTTTCACACAATGTCTCAAATGCGTCAATTACGTTATTTTCCGGAACAAAATCAAAGTCAGATAAGTAACGGACTTGCAATGAAAAATCCGAGTCTATACTTTTCTACCATTCCAGAAATAGTTTGGATTTTTTGCCAAACGCATTGTGTTTGATGAAAAAAAAAACCGCCGTTTTGTTTGGTATTTGGAAACTGTATTTTAAATGCGTTAATGGTATTACCAAATTATGATTTATAACATATATCTATATTTATGTATATAATGGAGTATTTGACTTGAAAATTCCATCTGCAAATCGGTGATCAGATTTAACCAGTAAATCTAAATTTTTTTTCGTAGCAAATTCTAAAATCCAATTTCCAACTGGTTCAATATCATTCATTAAAAATTGATGACAGTCAATATTTGTATGTGATTCATTTGCAATTTTTATTGAATTGTAATTTGTACATTATCATAGTGAAAAATGTTTTATTTTACTAATGTACCTGCACACAGTCTGCTGTATATCGTTACCAATCTGTAACGTTTTACAACTAATGTCCGGTTTTAGAATGTTTTTACTATTTTCCCCATCCTAGGAAGATGACGAATGTTGACAATGACCGTCGAGATCTACCCTAATTTATTGTTGCAATAACGGTAATAATTATTATTGTATTAAATATTTGTATCATTAATTTAACATTTAGGACAATTGATCAATATTAATTTAACCATATATACACAGTGCCGGATTTACCATTAGGCTAACTAGGCTATAGCCTAGGGCGGCAAAATTTAAGGGCGGCAATTTTTTTCCCCTGTTTCGTCTCTATAAACAGATAAAAAATTATTTTACTTTTTTATTAGCGCTTTCTTGGCCACGTCGACCATTGGGTCATATATGAAGCTCTTATTGGTTTTAAAAAAATAATTGTATGATTTTGAGGCGGCATTTTCCTAATAGAGTAGGGCGGCTGAAGAGGTAAATCCGGCACTGTATATACATGCACATATATACTTATTTATATATATATATAGGTAACATATATCTAAAACCTTAAATGTATATCTAAACGAATAAAAATGCACTCCAAAAAATTGAACTACTTTATTTTAAAGTTTTCAAAAATTACGGTATATTTTGAAATTTATCTCATATATATATTCTAAAAATATTAAACAAGGATAATTTTTTTTTTATTAATTCAAATTTTTAATTAATGAACAAAAGTAAATGTATTTAATGTAGTTAATAGGAATCAAAATGTTATTTAAACCTTTTAATTTTATTAAATATAATAATAATATATTATACACAAATAAAATAGGTATTATAATTTATTTGAAAATGTTTATTCGGTGTTATTATACTGTATTCATTAATATTTAACTTAAATATAAAAATAAATGTTCAAACTATTAAATTATATTTTTTTTAAAAAAATTATTATTTTACCTTAATTGTAATAAAAATCTTATCGTTAAATAATTTTACATACATGAGAAGGTATAATTAATCAATCAGTAATGATATAACTGATATTGTTTTTTATCAGATGAGTCTAGATAATAATTTAGTTACGTGTACGCTACTACGGCCAATATAAGAGCAAAATTGAAAATTTTCCCATTGATTAGGACTTACAATCAAATATTGGTTCCTTAAAGGTATTAATTTATGCATAATTAGGTATAATATTGATGGCTTAATGTGGATCAATCTCCGATGAAACTAACGAGCCAGATTTATAAGTAAATCTATACATCTCGAAAAAAAAATAAATACAATTACTTAAAGAACATACTTTTTTACATCTATTCATGGTCTAAATATTTTTAATCTTAAATAACAACAAATTAAAAACCGTATAATCACATTTTCAAAGAAACAAAGAATTGTCCTATTCATTCAACAGCGATAAACAGATTAATAAGAAATTTTTACTGCGTAGCAAAATAAATGTAATATTGAAACCGTGATTGCATTTTAAAATATTATGGTAATTCATTTTTTTTTTTTTTTTTTACAAGAAAAAACATATTGAATAGTAAATATCTATCTATTACCTAGTCATTTTTAATAAGCCCTTGCAGTAGTAATAATACCCATACTATGTTTAGATAAGTGTAAAAATAACAAATACTAATAAAAATATTTTTTAAACAATTTTTTCCACACGTGCGCAGTAGAAATTGAGATCGAATTTGAAATAAATGATTTTTTTAAACAAACTTCGACTTTTGAAGTTTTAGTTTTTTGTTATCTAAAAATTGAATTATTCAAAGAGTATTTGAGTTTTGACTCGTGCAAGCTGTATTTATGGTATTTTTAACATTCAATTTCTACAACTTTATAAAGATTCGTGTAATTTTATATAATTTTTAAAGATTTGGATGTGAATACGTGATGATGTTAGTATAAAATCGCATAGAACTTTTTTAAATAGTGCATAGATAGTTAAAAAAAAATGTTAAATGCAACATGTATAAATAGAAACTTTAACTAATTCCTCAACAAGTGAATTTGTAAAATAAAAAAAGACACGAGTCAATTATGTTGTTTAAAAAAAAATATTAATTAAAATCAAAACTCAAAAAAAAGGGGGTACAATTTAAATATAATTGTTTTACAACGTATGCGAGGAAAACGATTTTTTTAAATTTAATTTTTTCAATTATAAATGTGATATTAAGTATTTAGTATGCAGTAAAAATAACACACAAACAAAATTCAGGGTTTTACGTTCAAAATATTTGTATTACTTGTACCGTTGAACGTAATATACTCGTATATTATTTGATGAAATATAAAATTTATTTATTAGATTTTATTAAATTAGATAACTTTTATTATAAAAACTAAAATTCATGATTTGTGTACCTACTAAATTTTGTTTTAAAATTAATCAAAATGTATTCGTATTATAGTACAAGTACAATATTTTAGTGTGTGTAAACTATTGATTTTGGATAAATAAATACATATATAGAGGTATAGTATCTCTGGAAAATGTTTAAGTTTTAACTACTATTTACTAGACATCTGTTTTCAACGCGCAGTATTATTACACCCCGAGAAGTTAAAATTCCCATTTAAAATCAATAGTATTCTCTAACATTCCCGTCCAGACTCTAAAATATAGTATAACGTCTTATATTTAATCAAGTAATATTTATATTTGTATAAACGTAAAAATATTTTAACATAAATCAGAGAGAGAGAGAGAGAGAGAGAGACAGACGTCATGCATCAATATTGTATATTGCTTGCCAATAGCAAAAATATCTCAGAATTAAACACTATGTGATCTTAAACAAAAAAAAAAAAAAACGTCTATACCTATATATTGCGATGTACAGTAATTATAATACCTACCTACGCATTAGTACACTCGTAAGTACAGTCATATAATTATAAAACACTCGAATACTCGATTGGTATTTATTATCGTCATTATATTCTATTTGAATTTAGTTCCGTACATTATACTGTCCTTATATCATTATGTAGTAATATTTTCGGTCGTAGGTATATCTACAAGACGCATGTAAGCACATGCAACCGCGGGTCCGTTGACCTCTACGCTTATTTTTACACAACTCGTGCAATAAATTCGATGGTATTTTTTTATACGTTTTTGTCGGAATAACGCGAGTTGGCTGGAGAACTTACGTTAAACTGTTCGTCGTAGTACGGTGAATGTAAACGGTGTCTGGGAAACAAATGTACACTATATAGCACGCGTATTATATACATAAACTCGCCTTCTGTTTCTGCAGATATTTGAAAACGAAATAAAAATACGAAGTCGTAATTATTATTATTTTTTTTAATAAAGCAAATAATCGCGTTAACGATTTTCACTCGAGGGATTCAATATATACCAACGCAGTAAGAATAAAAGCTACCCGTGTTATTTTCTTAAATACCTACTCATATTTACTCGATTCGAATATTAAGAAAATAATATTCTAAAAACAGATTTGAATTCCAAATAACATATTTGTGTATTATATTATTTACGCTTGGATGATTGCTTTCTGAGCGTAGAAAACTATTTATATTAACTCCTTAAATTGGTCATTATTTTTCAACAAAATTGCAAAAAGCAGACATGCTTCCAAAAAGAGGGCGGATATACAGTATACGCCCACATTTACTTCGTCCGTCTACCGCATGACATCACATAACTTGCGTTTGTATTTCCAAGAAAGAACAATATTCCTTCGCGTTTTATTTTAGACAAAAAATACCTGTGATGAAAAACAGAAAAAAAGACAATGTCTGAACGTCCGTCATCGTAATATGTAAATATAACATGAACAATGTATAATGTAATAATGTGCTTGTATATTATATTCAAATTATACAATCTAAATTATTTAAAAAAAAAAACGTATTTAAATGGTATAGATGAAATGTTCACGAGTGTTTTCAATATTTTCACATTTTTTAAGTTATAAATCGACGATCAAACATTTGTTTTAAAGGTATTTACTATTTACCATTTACATACCTGCCTTAGGCCAAATAAAAAACACATTTACAGAAAACACGAAAGCTACAGGTATATATGTATAATAATATAATATTATAATGCTATATGTACATACCTGTGTAGAATAAATTCGGATAGCAGTAAATAACTAACAGTGAATAACGCCCTCTTCGCTGCTAACTATCGGTACCCACCTATTTCACGAAATTCTTACAACACGAATTACGTATTTATAAAGTTCCTTCACACCTGTAATATTTTTCGTTAATACAGGGTACACAATATAATAACATACACGAGCAGCTCGGCGAATTAGAATATATTGTGTTATTAAAGTACTATATTTTTTAAATAGACACTTATTAAAAACTGTTCATTTCAGATTTTAAATTTCTATTGAACACATACACCTGCACAACACGGAAACTAAACAATTGTATAGAGTTTTTGGTCATGTACACAATAGGTATTATGACTGAACGGCTTATTATTATTTCTATTTTTATAAAATTGTAAGTATGTACATGGTTGAATTGAGAATCTTTCAATAACTATATTTATTCGAATTCGGTCTTTAAATATTTTGTTCGATTTAATAAGTCGAATTAAAAAACTCTATAAAGTTACAATGCATTACACATTTACACATAATGTGCAGTCAATGGTAAACTGACGTATTATGTGAAGTTATGTAGCCTAAAATCTGTAGATTATGGTCACGTCATTTTTTTTGATTTTGAGATTACTATTCCAATGACAAAATATTTATTTTAAAAATCTTATTCGTGTTTATTATTTTTTAGTGTATTTGTTACTTTAAAAATTAACATAGGATATTATATGCTAAAATCAAATTTATATTTTAATCTGTTCCCTCGCAATTTTCTACTCGTTTTTTGTTTTTGTTTTACTCACAACTTCTAATGTATCAATATATACAGAGAGAGACAGAGAGAATAGGTAAATTTTCAAAATGTTTTTCTTTCTCCCCAAACTGGTTAACCACGTAAAAAATTATGCGTAATCGGTGTAAACCCATTAGGAATCCGTGGAACTGAGTTCGTCACTACACTCATAAATCATAATCGAATCAAGATTTAACTAATAGTAATAATTTATAATTAATTATCTTAGTCATAGTGTTATAATAATGCTTGAACTTGTATCGTATAAATGAATAAGACGAATAAAAAAAATAAATTGAATCATCAAATCCATTATAATTGTTAAACGTAAATAATAAAAAAAAATGTAATTCCGAAACCTCATTGCATTCTCATGCATTGTTGTTAATCCATATTATCGCGATGGCGCATATAACAATGTACTTAAATTTTGCTTAAAAAGACACTACCTTTAAACATGTGTCTGTCTTATAAACGTATAGCATAGCAAATTTTCGTTCATCAGGAGTCGATTATGTGCGTTTTAATGTTTATTTTAACGTTAGAGTGAATAGTTGCAGGCACGACCATCACAATATTATGTGCTTAAACGTTGGTTTTTTTTCGTTATTTTAATTTGTTAGCTATATCCGAGCGAATAAAAAACTACCCAATTTAATACGAGTGAATACATGAGCATCCTCATAAGTTCCAGTTATACTGTTTTATAACAAAAAAAAAAAAAAAAATTACCGTCCGCATACACAATTCTATCAGCCTATTTTTGAACGCAGTGCTGAAGCTGTACGGAAAATAAATTAAAATCAATTTATATACGTAATTTAAATCGTTTCATTTTGTCTTCACGGACACGTGAGTTTTTTGATCTATAGCCGACCAGACATCAATCACAATTATTTGTTCGTTATTAATCGTGTTTATTGTAATTCGTATCTGCTGCAGAAATGGTATATAATAAGAAATATAAACGTACGACTTCGCGATATGAAATAAAAAAAATTTCGAAACATAAAATATTATAAAAGATAATAAATTTACAAGCTCACAAAATGTACGGCACGTGCAGTTATCTCGCAGAATATAATGGCTGCACATTGAATAAATCAATAAACTCTATGCTATTATATTACAGCGCAGCAGTTCCAGAAGCTATATAGTATATATATTGTGTTATACTATACATATACCTATGCGTTCAGTGGCGATAGCGTGGCGCGTCAGCTATATAGGGGATGATGTATACAGACATAATTGGCTCTGCCGAAAAAATCGAAGTGTATCGTACCAATTTATTATAAAACAGAAGGTACCCGTTTCGTCCACATAAATTGTCGTTTAAAATCGCATCGGACGAATTCTCATGTGTAGGTACAAAATAAAGAATAGTTGTTACCCATTACTACTGCACACACACACAAATATATATATTATTGCTGCAGCACCAGTGTCGTGTCTTATACGAATGCGAGTTCCATTTACTATTGTTATTCGGACCTTTATTATTCCTACACCGCGCAGTTTACCGTATATTAATACTATATACTACGCTTATAGGTGCTCGGAAACAATCTGCAGTCGATAAATAAAATAAACTTAAACTCTGCCCGCGCAAACGTTGCAGTGTCTTAAAATGTTCGAAACGTACCTATATATATATAGGTATCGTCTGTATAGGCGATAACAGTCGAGTTCACTGCGAGCGCCGTAATTCACGTTAAAACGAATTTCTGGACCGTTTTGTGATGTAACTATATTGAGTGACGCGAAAGAAACACATAAACGAAGAGCGCCTCGGCGGTGTTAGGTATTTCGGACACGTCTAGTCCGTCATCTGCGAAATTTCAGTCATACTGTAGTCGATATAGTCACACAGCGCGTGCCTTATTTACACAAGCGAACTGCAGCAGCAGTCGGTATATAGCGTATTCATAAACTGACGGTAATTTTATTTTCTGGCGTCGTAAAAAACACCGCGGTCGCGTCGAATTCCATAATATTTACTTTAAGCATAGCTATACTAGTAAATTAAATAATAATAATAAAAAAAAAAAAAAAACATTATTTTAAGTCATACGTCAATCTCTGTATATGAACCTTTTCCACAAAATTACCATCCCTGCGGTGCAACTTCCTCGTGCCACGACTGTTAAATAATTAAATAAGACCCAGAACCCGATGATTTTCATACCCAGCATATACTCGTAATCTACTGCAATATTACCAGAGTGGCTGCAAAATAACCGATTTTGGGTGTTGTGGTGTTTTATACAATCGGTACACTTCAACAAGACCTTATTTTAATATTTTAAAATAGCTTAACAACGAAACAGTAGATCGGAAATAAATATTAAATACGATATAAATATAAACTCCAAAATATAAGATTGGTTTTTGATCGAAAACTATATTTTATTGTGTACAATATGAGAAAAACAAAGAAAAATATAACGTACCGAGTTGTTTTAAAATTGTATAATGTAATCTGTTTAAGTGTCTACACTCGCGGGTCACATTCATTACTTCGAAAAAATACTATTTTTACATAATTTTATGTCATTGAAAAACAACGATTTTGAAAAAAAAAATAATATACTTTTTAAATTTAATTATTTATCATTTTAGAACGATATTATTTTTTAAGTTCGTAATTTTTTTAGTAGTATCATTCGTTTTTAATTTCATACTCCGAAACAAAATATTTTTTGAAGTTTATCTATAGTCTACACATACAAATTGAATTTAATAAATAGAGCTCAGATATATAACATAATATATACCAAATATTGTTTGTAAAAACAATGTTTAAAAAAACAAAGTGATTTTGTTTTTAAATTAATACAAAAAAGTTACAACAATGCTACTTTGTTATTTTATTTATTTATTATTGTATTCTTAATTTCAATTCCTTAAAAAATAATATCAAAATAATAGTAAAATTCATAATAAATATTATTTGGTAAAAAATAATAAATAATAAGTGAGCATAAATAAACTTTGAATTTATCTATTTTTCTTCAACTAAATTAGCAGTTTATAAAATTTGCTTTTATATAAAACTTTTTTTTTCGAAACTATACGTTCATTTTTTACTTAAGTTATAATAAATAAAGTAATATAGTATAAAAAGATTAAATATGACATCAAAATGGTAAAATATGTTCTAAGAACTTTATAATTTTGAAATATGCATAAATAATATGGTCTAAAAAAATTGTACTTTCAATCCTACTTTTATGGCACATATTTTACACTACTTAACACATAGTATGGGACCTGTAAAAATATACAAATTTTATATTTATAGATAAATAATTATTATTTAAGTTTTAGTATAATTATTTAAAATTTAGATGATTGGATTAGAGTATCACAATGATAGATGTTTCACAAAATATGTTTTACAAAAGTGTGATCGAAAACACGAATTATTTTAAAGCATTATTACAAAATATATTTAAATGTTTTAGAAATTGAAATACTCAAAATCTTAACTGCTTAGAATATAAAATTAAAAATTGAGAACCTACTTTCCCACTATTTAATAGTAAGTATCTACACTGTTGATAAATAATTGCATAGGAAAAACTGTACAGAATAATCTGTAACCCAATATAAATATAATTAATAACTAATATGATATATTTCTAATTTATATTGCTATTAAAGAATGTACTGCAAGTTAAATTTTTCGCCGTCAAAACATTACATTACAAAAATGTCATTGTGTGTATAATATATTAAAATATAAAATGTATAATAATATAGGTACGTTAAAAGTTTGAAGAAACCATGAATAATATTTTAAAATTAAGCAACACAAAACAAAACAACTAAAACCGTTATTCTTTGTTTGAATATTTAATTTCGTTTCAATTTTAACTTGTGTTTGTATATTTTTGAAGTTGTTGGTAAACAGTATACATTTTTAACTAACAAAATTATTACGTGTTACCGAGCGTAGAAAATGGTAACATAAACATTTAGCGAAAATTTCATTTATGTATTATTGTAGTTCGTTTTTAAATTATAACAAAATTAGGAAATGGGTTGATGAGAAATTTTTACAAAGTACTTTTAAATGGGTTTCTACAGTGGTAATCATATAATAATTAGTCATACTTATACCATTATTATATTTATCGGTTAAGTATATTATATATTTTGAGCTAATGTACGAAGAAGAACCGCTGAAACATTACGTAGGTACCTCATTATATTCATTTAGTTACCTAAAGCCTAAATATTTAACAGAGATTTATCATTTAAGTATCACAAAAAATAAAGTAAAAGTTTTAATTTATTTCATAATTTTTCTTTACAAAAGATTTTTTTAAATAGATTCATTGTGCAAAAAATTCTTAAGTTCCGTGGTTTGACAAGTAATTATTATTCATTGCATATATCCCATAATATGGAATATAACTATAAGTTTAACTTTAGTGGTTTACATCGATATAAGTATTTAATTAAAATAAATTGTGATATTTCCGAGTTTCAAAAGAAAAAACTCAAAAAGCAATGTGGTGAACTACATTAAATATTTTTGATATTTTTAACCGAAGGAGTTTTTCAAGAAAAGCAGACGATCGGCAAGACTTAAACATTAGTGACATGAACATGAACTTCTTAAGATGTGCACCGATTACTTCAGTCAGAAAAGTTTTTCCGCGTTTAACCACATTTAAGAACCTTCTAACTGATTGACGTTGCCATATTTTGTTCGTAACTTAGATGAATAAAATTAAGAAGATAAAAAACAATTTCTTTTTGTTTAAGTAATAACATTTTAGAATAGTTTATAATTAAAAATATATTTTCTAAAAGAAACGCATCAGAAATTTAAAAACAAAACTTATAATTAAAAAGCGGGTACCTACCGTTCTGCTGTATTTGAGATGTCGTGGATAATTTATCATATATATCGATAATAAATTATCATAGATAGATGAATTAAATTCGAATTCAATGATAGGTATATCATTTTTATTTTAGATAGCCATTAACCAGGATGTAATGAAACTCGTGTCGGGTACTATCAAATAGTTTACATTGTCGAATATCATCTATTAGGAACACAGACAATTCACAAAAGTTTTATTATATTGTTTATACAATTTTAAAATGAATGAGCCCGTTGGAAACAAATATGTGGGCGTATACTTGTTGTACCTATTCTATAGTTTATACAACAATAAATAAATAAAACTATTGAAAAAGTTAAATTATTAAATAAGTATGAAGTATTCACAAATCGTTCGTAAGACTAAATATATCTTTAATTTTTATAATTTACATTTTACACATACACATATTTTATTACTTCAATCGTGTACACCACGTGGACATTGCCTATAATTGTTGTTTATATATGCGCTTTAGAAAAACTCAAAGTCATATGATATATTTTAATTTAAATTCAAAAAATCATACCTTCGTAACGTGTAGACGTTAGCGAATAGCGGGTAGTAAAAAAAAAAATATTAACTTTAATGTATATCAGTTGTAAAAATGTAATTCAATATTTTTAAATATGTTTTCCAAGTAAAGGTAAGTACCTCTACTTGGAAAAAGTATTGGAAGAAAAAAAGTATTTCGAAAAGTCGTAAGTAGATGGAACAGATTAAAAAAAATAATAATAACACTTTCATTCGAGTCTATGATTTCGAGTAAGTATTATATGAACGAGCTGTGAATTTGTTATTAAAAATGCAATTTTTAAACTTATATAAACTACTGTTTAACTATATATCATAATAATACTCGTAAACTTGATTTATTTTTAAGTTAGGTATGCCTATCCTATTTAATTGAAACTTTAAGTACCTATATAAATGTATCGATAAATCGTTTTTTTTTCTTTTTGAATAACGAATGAAAACATTTTTTATCAACACAAATTTGGCTTACTATTAACATATTATAACGTATCGCGTAGGACGCTAGAAAATATATAGTATTGACACACAGCTATATAGTCCTACATAGAGTTGATTGATAGTCAAGTTCTATTATAAGCACCGCTGCAGTATAAACCGCGTATTTGAGATTTGATTGTACAAGTTTTTTGTTGACTGTTCAAGCGCACAAATTTATTATACAGTTTTCGTTTGAAAAAAAAAAGTCATCGAATGATTTGTACGGTGGTAGCGACAGACAATAGCATATTGTTGTCGTACATACCTACCTACGAAGTATATAGTGCCGCACAATACTGAAGTTCAATAATTTTCTAAAAATTCCATACCATTATATTATATTTTCAGTCTAAGTATGGTCGACGGTTTGAAATTGTTCTAAACATTATATTATATATACGTTACACACATAGACGCGTATAATGGAAACAACAACGACCATCAGCCGGATTAAGTGCCTTTCTCATAGAGCCGGGGTACGTGCGGGGGGGGGGGGCTAATAACGTTAGAGCGACTATATGCCATCCTATCGTCTGCCATCAGACTGTAATATCGATCCAAAGCACTGCAAGCAATAATAATAATAATAATAATATATTAATAATATTATACAGGTACGTTTCGCGTACATAGCTTTAATTACATCAACGGTGTGAAATAGAATAATAATTATTATGTGTATGTAATGTGATTATAAATTTATACTTAGAAATATTCACGAGCGCGTAATAATAATAATAGTAATAGTAAAAATATTGAACTATCTCACATTCTCACGAACGTGTCACACCTAAAATAAACAGTTGGACTATTTTATGCAAATGTGAGCACACACTTAATACCTACGCCGATCCGTGGGCGGAATAGGTACATACACGCGCGGCACGAGTACGACTCGACGGTGCGCCGGTGTGCAGATTGCTGCGGAGAGCCACCGATTATACTCGCCACGCCGACAACGGTATAAAGTGACGAATGTTATCTGAGTCAGAAAATATTCGACTACGTTACCATAAAGTTTTTATTTTTATTTCGAATAAAACAAATCGTTCACAATTTATCGCTCCACGTGTCGATGTATCGTTTCGAAATTGCGATCTGTAACGACAATAAATAATAATTATTATTGTATATAAACACATAAAAGGATTCCACCGAGACAAAAAAAAAAACAAAATGCAAAAAAAATATATGAATATTAAAATTATAATCAGAACGAATGACTCGAGTAATGTCATTAATGAATGCGCTTTAATTGATTACATTCAGGTCATTTCGCAGGGAAAATATTTGTAAAATCATACAATATTCGTAACAAAAAATGATCTAAATCATATGTGTACAGACAACAGAGACAGAATGCAGTTGGGTACCATATAATATGATCAAGTCATCTCTTAGATATATTATTATTTTTGCACGTGTCAAAACCAGGGCAGGATATTGTTTACAATTTGAAACTCGTGATAAATCGTCGCGATTGAAAAACGATTCCGAGCCGGCTCGGTTTACCGTAGTATGTTTTTTATATGACGTTTCGAAAAATTTTAAACTGCGTATAAAAAAAAAAATAAAAAAACAAAATTACTTAGATTTTGCAAAACATTTTCAATACATTATATATTGTACAATATAATGAATAGGATATATTATACTTCAGTAACCTTCTATTTGTATACAGTCAGTAGTCTTAAAAGCAGAAATCAAACATTACATCATACCTAAACAGCATACACGGATATGATGTTTTTTTTTTTTTTTGATGTCTGAGTATATACGTTTGTATTTATTATTTAGTCGCAATAGCTGGATAATATAATCGTTTCCGTTTTTATTTAAACTTAAAACTCGTGTACAATAGTATTTAAACTAAACGCAATCAATTTAAGTGATTACGAAAGTAGTCGATTTCATTTCAGAAATCATAGTTAATTATTAAAATAATTAAATTTAATATAAAATTTTAAATTACGTCTACGTGATTTTTGAAATAGTATTTCTTCGTGTACGTACGTATATAATATAATATTATACTATTATAGAATATCATATGAAAAATATCTACAATTTATATGATGGAGAATATAAATGGTACAAATTGAATAGGAATAAATCTGATTAATCTGAATGACAAGTCTTTTATTTAAATAAAAAAAAAAAAATCATTAACATTATTAAAAATTATTTCACATCTCACAGTGAAATATTATACAGTAGAACAGATCTGGTCTGTAAAAAATTATTTTCACTATTTGTTTAACTATAAAACAAAATGACCGAAATCGATGCCGTTAAAACGAGTTCATCTTAGATAAATGTTGCGAGTTGTACGACTGTACACAATTTGTCGGTAGTTTTCCTTTATATACGCTCAGTGAAGCCACACTGAAAAATGACCTCTCCAAAGTACCATCTAAATGAAATTTGCCGTCTAAAAAGTTGCCACATAAAACTTTTGGAGCACTGCTCCTTCTGCCCTAATTCCTAAATAGTATATTATCGTGGTCGCTGCGATGCTACTGCGCACGTTGTATAATATATGCATAATTAATTACCCGACTGACTAAAAAATACATACACAAACACACTCGAGTACACTACTCGTTCCCTCGAGAATGTAAAAAAAAATAAATAAATAAAAAACAAATTCAACCTAAATACCTATAATATTTATTTAATTGTAATAATATGTATATTATATAAAGTAGGGAACTATTATAATAAATTATATTGCGCTGTAGTACGATTCGAGTCGCTCAATTGCACTGATACTACCGATCGTGAGATATTTGCCATTTAGTCTGTCGATTGTCTAAGTCACTTGGATTGTATAATTTATATTTTATTATTGTGTTTTCTATACGTATAATCCGATGATCGTAACGGTTTAAGCGATTTAACTTATTCCATTGCGCCAAGCACAGCTGCGCAGTACAATAACATAATATATAAATTCCATGGGAGACATTATTATTTTTTGTATCGATAAATTCGTTCATCAGCTTGTTAATAAAAAAAAAAAAAAAAACAGAGTTAATTTTGAAGGTAAAATAAAAACTTAAATATATCTGAAACAACAAAATAAATTGGCAAAGTTTTTTAAAACGTAAAAATAAGTCACCTCTCGGTTCAGTTCTCCCGAACCTGCAGCCAATTAGTTTGTAATTATTTTTCTTTAAAACATTTATTAGGTACCTATTAAAATATAACACGCTTCAAAGTATCCAAACAGCCAGTAGGTATATAAGTGCTCGTAAGTCATAATAAATGTGTACATTATTTAGCGAATTTAAACGATCCGCGTTGACAGTCGTTTTGAACAGACGTAATTATATATGTCTCTTTACAAGTAATTATATTTGTAGTGAATCACTAAAAGTTTTATTATTTTTGTTTTTTTTTTTTTTTAGATATTTTCCACTCGGTTATTTTTATTTAAAAACGGACTTTTTACATTCTCCAAATCAATTTTCTTTTATAATCTTTTTTTTATAATATATGTTTTGAGCTATGTTATAGTGACCTACCTATTCTAAAAACTATGAATACTGCAAAATATTAATAATATTTAGTTTATTATGTATAGAAACTTGTCTACCGACTAAAATAATTAAAATAATAGCTGTTGAAATTAAAAACTACATAATTAAGCAAATGGATATTTTTAAATAATTATAAGCAAATTATGTCAATAAAATAGTAGATATACCTAATAAATTAAAAAAAATAATGTATGTATCTATCTATTCTGTGTTTTTCTGTTAAAATTGATAAACATAATATCTGATATCATATTCAAAAATGGCATAATAAAAAATATCTACTTTTTAAATATCTTTAAATAATTAGAAAAAAGTAGGTATTTAAAATATGTATTTGAGTTTATTACCAAAAACGAATTTAAAATATTTACCTAGCTAAATATTAATAACGTAAAAAGTATTATTTTAAAGTATTCATTATTAAGTGTTTTTTTTATTATAATTAAAAACATCTATAAATATATATTTCTATTTTTTTCCACAGAAGGCGATGACAAAAATTTGACTTGAAAAAAATGTATTATTAAATTATTATATTTACATAAATGTAAACATTACACTTATATTTTCATGTAGACATATAAACAAAATTAATTTTTAGCTTCTTCGCCTATTGTACCGAGACTGAACGAGGGTTAATCCAGATAAAAATACAAACTTTGTATTTCTTTTTAACTCAAATATCTATCAGATATAAATTATTATATTCAGACAAAATATAACAATTTTTTAAATTTTTTTTTCATATTTTACAATAAGTATTCTGCGACAACTATAAAAACGTGAACTAAATTCCAAAAGTATATTGCAACGTAGTATTATTCTGCAAATAAAAACAGATTACTCGTATAATTTAACGCGTAAAATGTATCAAGGGTTATCTCAGAAGTCAAAATACTACAACGGAGGAGTTTAAATTACTGTTGTCCTAAATAAATAGTAATTATTAATTACCTAGCCCCTAGTTATTTGATTTTAATTTAAATTTAGGGTTGATTAAATGAACTGGCGACGTTATCCATTTATTGAATATTTTAAATTAAGGTTGATAATATATATGATATATATATTATGAATAATATAATGATTGATGAACTTTAATTTTACAATCACTAATTATTAAAATATTATATATAAATTAAAAATTGGCTTCTTTAATCGATTTTTCACTTGATTTCAATTTTCTTTATGCATTGAACAACATTCGTTTTCTTATTATTTAATATCAGCTCTTCCTTTGGCGCCAAGTCCTGAATACGCCATTGTAATAATAATATACCGTTCGGTCCGCGACTATTATAATAATATACTTAATACGGACAATCATTAATAATAACGATGGCAGCGGCGAACGATGTGCGCAACCGATGGCGTGTTTGTGCGTGCGGAGTTGCGAGCAATCAGCGCCGGCGCTGGGAAAATTAAACCAAAAGAATAAAAACCAACTGGTGTTATACAACAGAGAAAGCGTCCCCAGTAAGTAAAATAGTCCAAGCACTTGGCAATTCCGCCGATTACGACCTATGTGACCCTTTTTTCATGTAAATTCCACTGGTACCTTTTTTTACCTAAAAAATATGTTAATTCCTCTTGAACGTTTTTTACACATAAAAAATAAATGTATAAACTTATTTTGTTTACAAATTATTTTTTGAGAATCATTCGAATTAGCTAAAAGACACTGTAGGAGATGGTTCAAATTATCTTCCGAAAAAATAATAAATATTTAATCAACTTTTTTATGTGCAGATTCGTCATAAACGTATAGAGTTGTAATTTCTTACACTAATTTCGAAAAACCAAAAATATTACAATGACCGTGAGTTCATAATTGATTTATAATGATGAGATGCAGTCACAACGAACCGTATCGTGGTAATATTATATTTTGTTCGACTGTTTTCAGAATTAATAGTAACAGTTCTGGATGCTTTTTATTTTCGCTACACCACTTCGCCAAAATTTAAGTTCGTTTGTATTTGTAACTCAAAAGTTATCTTAACAAAGCAAAACTTTGACACGTTCTCAGACTACTTCGTTTAATGCACTCGTCTCGAGTTGTTCTACGAACGAACTAAAAATACTAGGTATAGTACCTACAGCATAGGTATACAACAGTATTTGATATACATTCGTACCGCGTTTGACATTATTTATCATTCGACAATTACTGCAGAGTGGCGAGTTTAAAGAAAAAAGGAAAAACTTGCAAACATTACAAAAGGACTAACTTATTAATTCACAGGGGTTGGAAAACAACTCAAGTTATTTAATAAATATTTTTAGTTAAATAATCTTTGTGCGAAAAATTATTACAACTTATAATTAAGTTATACAACAATTAACAATAGGTAACTACGAATTAATTAGGTTACCTGTCTATACAATTTAACTTCCGAGAAGCTGAATCTGTGGGCTCTGTACATGTACGACTCATAGTCCATTTATAACTGTCTATACATTTTGTTCTGTTGATTCTTCCGCTGACTGATTGGTTTAGATAAGACAATTGAAAGTTACTAGGCATCTATATATTAAAAAAAGATGAAATTTACATTTTTATTCAGTTAAAAAAACATACCTATGGAATTTTTATTATTTATTTTTTCTATAATACAACTCATCATACAAGTTCTTATTTTAATGTTTTTATTAATATTATTATTGTTATTAATTTTTAATAACATTGAAAAAGAAATGTATTATGTAATTGTTTAATCCTATTGATTTGTGTTGAAACGTAAAAATTCTTCAATTATTAAATTTAATGTTTGACTTGTGATTAATATTACGCCAATACCTACAATATTATAACAAAATATATAGCGATATATTATGTACAATTTTTAGCTTAATTTATTTTTAGTACCCAATATCATATTATACACGCCTTCATAACATTTTAAAAGGTGTAGTTTAACCTTTACCAACACTTAACAATGGGACACAATCAAAACATAAAAACTTTCGTTTACCTAACTTTAGGGTACAATCAACGGGTCTTCGACGACTTTTATCATAAAATCGACTACCCACTTGAAAATCGATAGCATTTACAATATTATTAACCATTGTCGTCATCGAGACACATAAGTACGTCGTGTGGGAGGGATGAGTGTATGCTCTCGCGAAACCCTAACGGAACGGTGTAATAATTGTAGGTTAGGTATAACTTACAATACATTATAAACGACCGATATTGCATATTATAATATATGGTTTCCGGTCGTACGAGCGCCAAGCGAAATCGACGAGGTGTGACAGTCGATACTGTTACGTTATTAATTTTGTACGAATAGTAAACGATTCCGTTGTTCGAATTGACCATTAAAAACGGGGTTGGAACAAGTGGTTTTGTTTAAAACGTTTGGTACACGAGCAACACACAAACAGCAACACTATTTTTCTTGATTGGCTCGACAATAATTCTTCATACGAGATCACCGGTCAACACCCTAATATCCTTAATTATTCCTCCAGCACTGCACATGGGCACCGTACAACATACTAAAATCAAATCAGAGAATTCGTGCTCTCGTCTAGCTGCAGTTACAACGGCGCAACCAATATTTGTTTAAGGGGGAGGGGGCGAGTACCTTTATGGGCCTTAACATGAAAATGTCTTCCACAACACAACTGCACGACTTTACATGACATTTAATCATAAAAATATACGAACGTAATTTAGCTGTAAGCACTTACTAAACTACACATACCTATCACAATAATAAATCAAATAATCACGACATTATTTACATAAACGTTTTATACATATTTAGTTTTATTTGCGTGTTAAGGCACTGCTAGTTATCTCCAAAATTAAGTTTGAAAAAAAAATGTTTCGGCAAAGAACCTGACGCGGATTGGTATAGCAATGCCCGACCGCTGTGTGCGTTGACGGGGACAATCGTAATAATTATAGTGACGTGGCGTTGTTCGCAAAAAAAGAAATACTCAAGTTTGACACAAGTTGTACACCAACGATCACAATTGAAGGTTTTCGTGAGTGGACTACCAGAAAAAAAGGTTACAAAAAAAAAAAAAAAGGAAAACAGAAACCGTCATACCACGGTGTGTAAGAATTGGGTTTTTGACGTCGGTTGATTTCGTGTTCAGAGAAGATCGATGTAAGTACTTGATATAGAGCGAATAGCCTTTGCCACCGACGGTACTTCGTACTCGACGCGATCCCCCATACCACCTTGTATTCGGAATGGTGGTAGAGAGGGGAGTTCGAATCGGTCGCGTTGTTTTGTGGTAACTCTAGGCCGCTCGTACAATGAATGTACTTGCAAATATTGCGGTTCGCGACAAACCATTGTTTTTTAAGAGGACACTACCCAGACGAATAAAACTGTATAAATGGTCATAGAATGCACTGCTCTAAATGTGACGTACCTACCGCACTTGTATACTTTGAGTGTTTTATTTTTCTAAACAGTTTTAAACGAATCAATACCAGTGTCTTGGAATCGATGAAAAATCACCGAATATTCATAGTTTAAAGAGAACCATTATTTGTCGTAAATTTTTTTTTAAATAATAAATTGATCCACTGATTTTTGATATTTTTTTTGTAAAATACGAAATAAAAAACTGTAACTTGAAAAACCCACAAAGAAAAATTATTTGATCAAACAAAAATTTGTCATACTTACGTGAAAAGGTTCTATTCTATTTTTCTACGAAAATTTAGTGATTTTAGTACTGTCAAAGCTTCTACAGTAAAATGCACAATACAAAATACAGGAGAATAAAATAGTTTAATCAGGTTTATTTGTAAGGATCGTCATATCTGCGCTGAAATATACATTTTGTGTGTAGATGTTATAATTATTTAGTAATATAGATAATTAAGTAATAATTTTAAGAGAATTAAAAAAAATTGAAAATTGGGTGTTATTGGTTGACTTATTTGTTAAATATAAGTTAAATTTAGTTCTGATTATAATGCATACCAAATACATGTATATTAAACATTTTTATAAAGTTTAATTTTTTTTATTTATCATGTTTAAAACAAAGCATTTATAATTTAAAATAATTACCTATTTTCGAAAAAGTTAACAAAGAAACAATTTATTGAATGTTCCAAGGAACTAATATTAAGTATGTGTTAATTTCTGTAACTTAAGAAATACTGCATTACATTGTACAGTGCTTACTAACAAGTATGATCCTATTTATAGTAATACAAGACAGTATAATTTATTAAGATTGATATTATACATGACAGTAATTAAGATGCTATAAAAATGTTTTAGTTTTAATATGTTTAAGAAATAGTAGCTTTCCTCATCTGAATAATATACCACTTAAAGAAATTAGACAATTATTTAACATTTTTAGTTTTATTTTTAGTGCAGTAAAAATTAGTTGTTTTTTTAATTTATTTATTTTCTACTAATATTATCTGAAGTTACAGTTTCAAACATTGTAATACATATTTATTTAAGAATTTATAAATAATAATTCATAAGCATTTAACATTTTATTTAAAATATAAATTAAAAATAAATCCTATGTCAAACTACAAAATCAATTATTATTATTTGCAATTAATATTTAACATTCAATTTGAATACAATAAATTAATGAATTAAATATAATATTTTGTTAATGCTATAGCAGCAAGAATCAGAATTAAAATAATAAGAAATATTTTAAGTGTTAAAAAAATCAAATATTTTAAAACAAATGTGTAATTGAACAATAGCTAAGAAGGTATATAATAAATAATTAAGGCAACTTCTTTTACCTTCTGAAAAGATTTTTATAGTTACATAATATACTGTTTGTGAATATTATTATATTAATTTTCAGTGATCATACTAAATTAATACATGACAAAGAATATACCAACTAAATAGTTGGTTTATCTCTGAAAATTAAATGACCACCATTTATTTGATCACAAACACTTTGCACTAAGTTTTTGACAATTCCTGATTATTGATCATTGTCTTTTCACAATATTTTTCAAAAAGCATTGAACACAAACCTTTCATTTTAAATATATATTGCACTTTGTAATTTAAATAGATTATATAACCATTGATCTCACACTTCATTTTAATAGAGATTTTTAGGTTGAGATAATAACCATGGTAATAGAAAAACCTTTACCACAGTTAACATGAGTTATACTGAAAATGTATTCAATTATTAAGATTTAAATAAATTAACCACAAAAATTATTTAACACATTTGTTATAATAATTATAATAATCATTTATATTACATTGGAGTGGCGCATCATAATAATCTTAATAATAAAATGTACAAAAAAAAAATATATATCATTAAAGTTACACGCTCACTCCCTCATTATTGCTGCTGCTGTATTCAAATTGGTGTACAAAATAAATCATTTGCGATAATTTTATATTAATAATAATATAATAATATAATAATGTATAATAATAATAATAATAAAAAAAAATAATAATCATAATAATTATAAATTATTAAATTGTAATGTGGTGGTAGAGATGAATTATTTGTTATTTTTCCATTATAAATGGTCACGTCTATACAGTTTTAGTATATAAATATATATTATATACATATATATTTTAATAATACTTACATTGTATACACGTACAAATTAACTATTTTTTTTTCTTACATTATTTTTAACCTTAAATTTCAGGGTGTTATTCGAAAACAAATTGAATACACATAAAAATAATTATCTTTAAGGATTATCAGTCTGCTGTTAATCTTATACAATTGGGAGGCAGCTTAAAAAAATATAATTAAAAAAGGGAGAGGATTAATAATACAACACACATAATTTGCTAATATAAATAATTGTTATTGCTTTGGAAAAAGTCAAATTATTGTTATTTACTTAGAGACAAAAAATTGTTGAGGCCCTCCTCCGCCAGGTCCTGATGGACCTCCTCCTCCACCTCCACCACGAGTATTAGTGGCATATAATTGTTGCTGGAAATTATGAAACTGTTGGGCATAATTAGGATCTGCTGTAGTTGGGCCAATAAATGAATTTGAAGTAGGTGGACCACCTCTAAAACCTACAGGCCCACCACCAGGTCCCGGACCTCCTCCACCACCCATTGATGGTGGTAAAGGTTGTGTAGCATCTGGAGGACCTGGGCCACCCATCATTCCCCCGCCTTTATGTTGTTGAGGTGGAGGGCCTCCTGAACCACCTCCCATCATCATCATTTGCTGTTGTTGTGGATGACCTGATGATGGATGATGAAGAGGACCACCACCACCAAACATGTTATCTGTAGGTCCTCCATTATAGTTACTACCACCCATCCCCATTCCGTTGTTACCACTTCCTAATCGTATCATACCTGCCGAACTACCACGCATCATTCCTCGACTATTATTTGGTCCACCAGGTGGCATACCTCCCATACCACCTGCTCCAGGAGGACCACCGCTACCACACATCATATCATTAATTCCAGTTCCTCCATTACTATTATTGTAACCACCACCACCACCGGAATTTGGAAAATATTGTAAATTATGAGTAGGTACTTTTCCATCAAGATTAGACAATGGATTTCCACCATTACCAGGTCCACCAGAAAATCTTTGCAAAAAATCTAAACCCGGTTGTTGTTGTTGTTGTTGATTTTGAGGAGGCGGGGGAGCACCTCTAGGACCACCACCCCTAGAGTTGTTAGGTAAATATTGTATTGTATTGGGTGCACTAGGTTTAACCTGTATATTAGCACCACCATTATATAATACTCCAGGTCCACCTCCTGCTGGTATCCTAGGCATTAACCTTTGTTGTTGTTGCTGTTGATATTGTTGTTGTTGCATCATTGATGATGATTTTGGTGATAATGGACCACCACTAACACAGGAATTCATCATCATACCACCATTCCTACCACCGCCTATTGGAGGCATTCCCATAGGTAATCCACCTCCTGGTCCCATAGACATTCCACCTCCATTAGGACCAGGTGGTGGTGGCCCTTGTCCAATCCCCGGTCCAGGTCCATACATCATACGACCACCACTACCAGGAGGACCACCCATTCCACTATCATGCATTCCACCACTGCCCATACCCATTGGACCACACATAGGATCATTATTACTACCCATCATGTGCATTGGTGGACCACCTCCTCCGCCAAAAGGTGACATCATTCCACCTCCAGGATGATGATGTCCTGGACCACCAGGGTGGTGTAAGTTAGGTACTCCACCACCATGGTTAACAATCGGAGATGATCCTCCACCAGCCACATTATTAGCCAATTGTTGGTTCATTTGAGCCAAAGAAGATATTGGATCAAAATGTTTCATTGGTTGATGCTGTGATGTTTGAAGACCAGCTGCAACAGCAGCTGCTGCGGCTGCAGAAGGGTTTAAAGGCATATCACCAGGACGAACGATATTATAAGACTTCATATTAGAATCTGTCATTATCATGTCCATATTGTTTTGAGATGAAGAGACTCTAAAAACAATAAAAACATAATTATATTAAAATGATTTACTACAATTAGCTTTATTAGATTTAACTGTTAATAAAAAAATTAATTCAAATTTATAAATATTACATAATTAGATACATATTAATAATAGTTAAATGTATTGCAAATATATACAAAATAAAGTTATTATGATAATTAACAACCAACAAATAAATGCCTTGATATTACAATTAAATTTCTTTGACTCAAATCTTAATAATAAAATGAATTTTGAAGTAGATTTAATTGTTTTAATATTTAAAAAGTATATAACAGATATTCCAAAATTTTTCATTGAAATTAAAATGTTAATAATATTTCATAATAAAATGTGAGTGAAATCATATACATACAAAATTACGAACAAGATAATAATAAATCAATTATAGAATAAATTGGAATGAATAATAATAATAATTAATAAATGTTTATGTCAGTAGAATTTGAAATAATTGAACAAATGATGTTGTTACAAAGATTTTATCGTATTTTATTATTTTATATACAATGTAATAACTAGATTGACTTACGAAGGGGACATAGTTGAAGTAGTTGTAGTAGTAGAGGATGATGAATCTTTTAAACCAGTATTAGGTTGTTTTTGAATGGTAAGTTCTTGACCATCGAATGTATTCAAATATTGAATGTGTTGAGGAGAAGGAACGGGCATTAGATTAGGTTCATCTCCTCTTTTAGATAACTGTTTATTGCTATGACAAAATAATCCATCTAAAAATAAAATAACAAATAATTAGTTACAAAATAAAGTGTTATTTTATTTATGTATATACCAGGAGATTGTTGACCACCACCACTAGGTTGACCCGGAGTAGCAATGTTAGATGAGGGTGAAAATTCATTGGACATTGGTCCTTTTTGTTGTTTCATAGATGAACAAGAATTGTGGCCAGGCGACATATGAACTGGTGTACCTGGATTACTGGATTGTAGTCTTGATCCATTGCTACCAGGAGATCGTACTGCAGTTGGACTCATATTTGATGATGGTCGACCACCAGCTGGAGAGTTGAGTGCTGAACATGTGCGAGGAGATGGCAATGATAAATTGCTATTTGTTACTCCAGTACCATTGCCAGCTAATGGTGAATTTGGGCTACAACTTGGCACAGAAACAATAGGAACGCTAGCAGATCGAGCTACTGTTTGATGGTAAGAAGGTGGTGGACCACAACGTCCCCCATCTTTTTTCTTCTCATCTTCATTGCCAAACATTGATTTTGGCCAATCAGATGAACATGATGTTGGTGTTTTGGGTGGCAACAAGAGATCACCTGCAGAGCTAGTTGCTGCAGCTGTTACAACAGCATCTACATCCAAATCATCGTCAATGGATGGCATTAAGTCGTCCATACCACCACTCCCACTGCAATTATCTAATGGACCTCCAACAGAAGAAGATGACGATGTAACAGGAGGAGGTTGCTGCTGAGAAGGTCCTCCACCACTATTTGAATTTTCAGGAAATAATACTAGTTGAAGTTTCCGTAAAGTTGCTTGTTGTTCTTCACGATGTTGTCTTTGTTGTGGAGTCAAATTTTCATCAGGTACTTGAACACCTAACAAAATAAAAATATTATAAAATATGTGTGTTTAAAAATAACTGTGAAAGGGTAACTGGTAAGTTATTAGTAATAACTTAATTAAAAGAAAAATGATTCTATTAAAAATACATTAACTTGCAATAAGAAAAGCTAACAAAATAAGTAACAAAAATAATTTAATTACTTAAAGCTCATTTGTAGTATTTTTTCAACATTTTAAATAAATAAAATATTCTATATTTTTATGTAACTTTATATTTTGGCTAACTCTTTTATGCTTCTACAACTCTTATTGTACTTGGTTTTATGAATATAATTACACTATAATGGACTGTGAAATTTATTGGTAGATCTGGCGTATGTAGTTTCAAATGAAAAATACTCACCAGTTAACGAATGGTGTGATGTTGCTCCTAGAGATGAGTTTCCACTACCTATAGGATCATCAAAGTCTAAAGTTGGCATCATAGAGGCTAAAGAATTGTGGCCACCTGGTGAATCACCTGGGCCTGAAGGTACTGGTACTGGGGGTCCACCAGATGATGACATAAGACTATCCATTGTAGATGGTTGACATTTATTAGGGCCACCCATTGTCATCATGTCAGACATACCATGATGGTGAGGAGGCCCACCCATTCCTAGAGAACCACCTCTATGGTGAAGTGCACCAGAAGGATGATGAGGAGGTGGATGATGAGGATGATGTGGACCACCACCCATCATTGGTCTATGACCACCATCTATCATATTAGATGGATGATGTGGATTTGGGTGGTGTTGTTGATGATGTGGGTTGTGATGATCCATTAAATCTAAATCCATACCATTCATGGGCATACCACCACCACTACCAGGTCCCATAGAACATAAATTTCCTAAAATTGAAAATTAATAATAATTAATAAAATAAATAAATAAATAATTAGTAAAAATACTTTAAATAAAATAATTTCAAATAAATACCATGCTGATTCATCATTGAACCAGGACCTGATCCCATCATTGATTGATTTGAATTATTGCTATTCATTAACATTCCAGGACCCATTGATCCTCCACCACTATGATTTGACATACCCATAATACCATTATTACCAGGACCACACATTGATCCCATCATATTATGATTCGGAGGATGTTGTAGCTGCTGAGGTCCAGAATCATTGAGATTATTTCCCTTAAAAATAAAATAAAAATAAAATTGTGATTTTTTTAGTGTTGACAAGCATCAAAAAATATATAATATGTAAATACAAATAAAGTGGAGTATAACCATTATTTACGATTCAACAATAATATTTACCCTAAAGTGTGTTAGACGTATAAGTCACCTAATATTTTTTTATTTATTAAATTATGATTTATTAGTTATCCAGGTTCATAATAAACCTATAAAACAAGGATCATTTAACCTTCCGTAGTCACATAATATAAAATATAGTTATTATATAATATACATAATTATTATTTTTATTATTTACACATACTACTTAATTGATTTTTAAAATATTTATTATGTATTAATGTTTACTTATTTTTGTAATCCAAGATTTTATATCAACAATTATTATCACAATAATAATTATTTATTTTAATATATATAAATATAATATGCTTAATTTTGTTTTTAGATTCTTCAATTTTATAATCTTTTATTATGTTTATATATTGATTATTTAATTACAAAAAAAATATATAAAATGAAAAGTACTTATTACATGAACATTAAACTGAAAGAAAATATGTCAATTCTTTTAATTCTAACATTAAATTAATCAGATTGACCATGTAATTAATACAAAAGCGTTCAAATTCTGATCTAATCACTGATATAAGAAGTTTTTGAGTCACCAATTATACAATTGATTACTGTACATAGTTATGAAATGGAAACTAGAGGGTAAAAGACTTATAGGCAACCCGAAGAAAATATGGGTAGACATAGTAGAAAACGATCTTAAAATTAAGGTAAAGCAAGATAAGAAATAAATAATTTAAAACATTACGAAAAATGGGGGGATATAGGATATAGGATGATGATTACTTTTAATTATAAATAAATATCAAAAATTCATTAATATATTAAGTTTAGCTTAATATAACCAGAGGCTTATAAAATCAAAGAAAAAAAATTAAACCAAATTATATTTTTTTAAAGTTAATTTAACTGCTTATAAGTAAACAATCATTATATTATTGAACCATTTTAATAACTTTTAGTAGTCAAAAACAGAGCTAATTTTATCATAACATTAGATAATTATTTTTATGATGAATAATAACAATAAATATTATTATCCATTATATGATTAAAATATAAATCATACCAAAGTTTTTAGGTATTGCAAGTACCATTTAATTAACCAATTATCCACATATGTTTTAATTTTAAGCTAGTAAGAGAAATAAATTATGCAATGTTCAAGTGAGGACAATTATTGGTTATAATTATTGATTGTAAATCAGAAGACAGAAATAAACAACTCAAAATTACTATGATAATAATTATTTGAACTAAGTTAGAGTAACAATTAAAAAAATAAAAAAACAATTATTTAAAAACTATGTAATAAAAGAGTTAAAATATTTTTAATATTTTATTTTAAACTGAACTAAAATAATTTATTTTTAAGATAAATTCTCTATTTCTAAAAAATTATTTCACAAACACAAGTGATTTGTTGCAGTTTATTTACTTACACAATTCAAAACATAAAATGATTTTTTTTTTTTATAAGAAAATTATAGATTTGTGCCTTCAACATTTCTGTGCCCTCGGATTTTGCCTATATTGCAAACTTCTAGATACCCATGGCTTTACATATTTAATAGTAACATAATGATACATTCATATTTTTATTAATATAAATTAACTTAAATATTGCACATAAATTAGAAATCCATAATTAAAACTATACCTGGTGTTGATTCCACATTGGCATTCTTGCTCCAGGTTGTTGTTGCATCATGGGATTTTCCATCGAGGCACCTGATGGACTATTGCTGTTTTTCATTGATCTTGAATAAGGTGTACCACCACCATATTTTGGTTGTCCACCATGAGGAGTCATACCTTTGTTTAGTTGTTGTTGATGTTTCATTTGTTGTTGAGATGCAACCACATTATTCATCCACTGTCCAGGATTCTGTCTATTAAACTGGTTTACTTTTAATGGATGTTTCTAATAAAATTAAAAATGTATTAAATTTTTTTAAATTATATGGTATTTTTACATTGAACATTTAAAAATATTTCACCATACCTCTAGGAATTTTTTTGTTCGTGGTTGAGCACAATGATAAGCTATAATAGTAGGATATTGGCCAGCTAATACAGATTCAGCTGATTTATTTGCTAAACTCGTGGAAAATACAAAAATCTGACTTTGTTGTTGCATATACTGTTGTTGTTGGGCATCCATATTTCCACTAGTTGTATTTGATTGTTTGTTTCCAGCAGCATTTGGGCCTAAAACATTGCTCATTAATGGTTGTACTCCACCAGAACCATCAATTAAATCTGATGGCCCTCCACTTCCACTATTCATTGAAGATAGTACAACCCGATCACACGATTCTAAAAAGATTTAGTTTAATATTTAAAATTAAATAAAATCATAAATATCATACCAAAGTCAGATTCAACAGTAGTTGTGGTTGTACTTGTAGTATTGTTATCTTCTACTTTAATGCCACTGTTATTACTGGAATCTTCGTGCTTAACTGAAGAACCCAAATAATAATTTTAGTATTGGCATTTTTTTTTAAGAAAATAATCTAAAATTATTTACTCACTTTGACTAAGACAAAGATCATTTGACATTAGCTGTTGCTTTTGGTCAGTGTTAGAAGAACCTGGTGAAGTATTGCTACTAGCATTTCCACCAACACCACTTTTATTATCAGCTACATCCCCGCCAGCATTATCTATTAAAGCTGTCATATCAGATTCGGTTTTGATAATTCTGTCCAAATCGTGATGAAGTTCACCACTATTATTATCTGGTGTTTTGATCATTTGGTTATCATCCCCAGCACTAGGGTCTCCTTCACTACTAAACGATGAAGACTTTGTTTCAATGTATTGCTTCTCCTTGATCATCACACGCGTGAGCTTGTGATTAAAATTCTTGTGGAGCTGTTTAAATATAATATTAACTAAATTAATTTAAGGTAGATACTAATGGTAATTGGTTAACCAAAATTGTAAATGATATATTAATGATTTAGTATATTATGGGTAGTATGATGGGTAACATTATAATTAGTGAAATATAATTCTAAAATCACATTCATTAAAACAGATTTAAAATTGTATTAGATATTTTGTTGTTTATATTGCACAATTTGATATTTATAAGCATCTAAACAAATCATATTTATTTTTACATACTATAGAATATATTTATCTCTCAAGCTTATCCTAAATAACACTTAATACCATCATAAATCACAATTTATATCATTTTTAACATAAAATCATGAATATATTAAAATAATTGATAAGACAAAATATGTTTCATAAACTTAATATAGGTACCATCTATATAGATTACATTTTAGAGTTCAGATACCTAATTATGAATATAATAACAATGAGGCCTAAATTTGTATGTAGTAGTTAATTCATTTTAAGTTTAATGATACATAAATTATACGCATCTCTAGTTCTTACAATATCTCCCAAAATGTTTAAATTGGAATAATATAATAAATTATTTATAAAATTAAAAAGGGCAAATAGTTTAATACATAATATAATAGGGCAGTTATATGTAGTTACCAAATATTAAAGCAATTAAACAAATGAAAGTGATACGTACTAGAACTAGGTATTTGAAATAAAATTATAGTTTATCATTGAATTTTTATTCTAAAGCACTGTATAATTATACAGTATATTTTAGTATACTATAATAAGTACTTAAAGTACATCTTAAAATCAGCAAATTTAATAATCAAATTATGATAATGATTATAATAATTAAGTATATAGGTTAAAACTTATTAGAGCTTGAACTTTAATGCATTGGCAATATTTTAGTACTATGATTTATTACTCTGTAAATTATAAATATTTTCAGATTAAATTAAACTAAATTTCTTTTTTGATTATCAGGTATTTCCTTTTTCTTTTAAGTACCTAATTGTTTAAAATGATAATTTTTCAAAATTGTACATAATATGTTTAGTGTGACAGAAGTTAAATTTTAATTGTTGTTAAATTAATAAACCAACATCCTATTTAAACCCAGTTTTACTGCAAATAGGGTACAGAATTTAAAGTATTTTGACCAGATTGTAAATAGAAACTAGATGTAATGGAACAAATAAAATAAAAACCATATGATTATTATGTTGTATTTTAAATTGAATTACCTACCAAAGGTGAATCTTTTTTGTGAATAAATTAAAAAGTTAATTTTATTTACATTTCAACATACAATTAAGGGCTAACTCCAATTTATACTTTAACTGCTGGTATTACTTGTACTATTGGTTATGGTTATCTTATCATATACACTCTAGTATGTAATTTAAATCTTTATTATCATAAATTAATAGAAACAAAGATTAGTACTGTCTTTCCTTACATGTAATAATTTTTTACCCATCATATATTTTGTCATTGGGTGATAATCTTTGGGTTCACACATAGTTTTCTATTTTACTGATACATTTGACAAATTTCTGAGGGACAAGGTACATATATTTTAATATTTATAAATATTAATGATAATGAAACAAATAATGAATATTGAAGAACTAGATGATGATGACAAACAGTGTTGATACTATACAATAATTTATAATGATATAGTACTTATTTATAAAAAATTTGGTTTGTCATTGTAACCAATTTTACATTATCCACTTATCACTCGACTTATCATGAGAAAATATCATCTAAAATCTAAATATAGTTGTGGAGTGATAAAACTTGGTAGAGAGCATACTGCAGTCGCAATGCTGCTGGTAAAGCATAATATACAACAAAATAGCTTTGGTTATCATTATGTTTAGTAAATATTTTAATAAGCTATTTCCAGTGTATTCAAGATTATTAATCATACCTAAGTAATTTAAACAGTCATCATCTTGATATACTTAAAATATTTTACCAATTTGAAATACTTTAGAGTAATTTAGTGGTTTTTGAGAATAAATCTGGGAACTGACAAATATATTTTAAAAATTAAGAAGTTTCTAATTAAACGACAAACCTAGTAAAATTTAATATTTTCAGGTTTTATAGTAATAAATTAATATTTTTTTTAGTAAATAATTATTTTATTTAAAGTTTGCAATTAGTTTAGATTAATAATGATTCTTGAAACTGAAAACCAAATATATACATAGTGATTCTTTTATCAAACAACACTTATTATTTCAAAATCCATTACCTAACGTGTTTGAAAATATATTGTTTTATATAATTTTTTAAGTATTTAATTTTTTAAAACAACATATATTATTAATTTTATATTCTGAATTACCTATAGGATATATTTCAAAATTGATTAGCGTTAACTTGTATTTTAAAAACCAGTAATAGGTACCCATTTATTTTAACTTAACGACTGTAACTCTTAAACAAAATTGAATGAATAAAACCATTTTAATTTTTAATTTAATTTTTTTTTTGATTTATTAAAAAATCTATTATTTTTAATTTCATACAAATTTAAAAAAAATTATTTTGTTATTAGTTGATGTGGTACAATATTTGCTTGAATATTATATTTGGTATTCGTTTAATATAATATATACCAAAAAAAACTGTATGCATGGAGTATGCTTCCTACCGTAGTTATTTTTAAATTGATTTTTGAAAGTGGAAAAAAGAGACAAGGCAACTTTATTACCAATCGTACAAAATGAAATATAACTAAGAACAATTATTTATTCAAATCAATGGCAAACATGTAATAGGTATCTTAAAAGATATAAGTTATCATCATGAAACCGCCAATCATTCAGAGTTTTTTGTTGATCCTACAACGAGTGCATAAACATAAACGACCGAGTATAATATACATGGAGACATGTCAAAACTAAATACCCAAGAAATAACGATTTGATAAACCAACAATTAAAAGAAGAATGGTGGCGGTCAATTAATACGCAACATGGCTAATTAGAAATTTTCTGGAATGATGCAAAAATAATAGGTATATAATGACATATTATAACAATATTATAAAATACTTGACTATGATGATCATCAGTCATTAATATTGTTAATTTGTTATTAATCAAAAACCAGTAGGTAAACGGTTTTTGGTAAGTAGCGTACTATCCAATATTTTAAGGATAAAAAATGTATTATATCAGGTATGTTTATTAAAAGCTTAAAGTTATTTTAACTAATATAACCATAGATAATGAATTATATAAAGCTATTAACTTATAAAAATATTATTATTAATATTACAAGGTATATTCAAAAAGTTAGTTCCATTTTCTACTAATTCTTGTAGATTTTGCATAAGAGCAGTTTGATTATCCTTCCTACAAGATATAGGCATCTAAAATCAGGCCACCGAGAGAACACTTCTGGGCGGCAATCAAAATTTGTCCCTTCTCGCGCATTCCCACCACTAAACCCTCTAAAACACCGACTGCCATTAACACGTGTCGCCAACATCATCGCCGCTTTATGGCGATTAGACAGTAGAGTGGGAGAGATTTGGGTACGAAACTGTAGAGCTCTATAATTTGTACGTGCGAAAGGTTAGGTACGCTCTCGGTGGCCCGAGTATAGTGATTTTTATCTTTATTTACACATAAAATCATCTATGGAAGGCCAAAACTTCAACAAAAATGATGAGGTGAAAGAAGCTGTTAATACATTGTTACAATCGCAGAAGGCATTTTTCTATGAGGAAAGATACAAAAACTAGTATACTAAATGATAAGTGCCTAAATAATGGTGTTGACTATATTGAAAAAAATAGTGTAATAGATACATGTAAGTACTTTATATTCAAATAAAATGTGTTTTAAAAATTAATTATGACTTCTTTTACATGTATTTATTGCCCATAGTAACTTACTTTCTGGGCATACCTTAAACGTTATTTTTATAAATTATTTTATTTTATTGCTAAGCAGCATTGGTGGAGGTCAGGTGAGTTAACGGCGATCAGTGTTTTGGAGGGTCTAGTGATAGGAATGCGCGAGAACGAACAAATTTTGGTCCCCGCCCAGAAGCTTTCTCTTGGTAGCCCGATTATAGCAATGATCATGAAATTAAGTTATAGGTTTATTTCTGTCTGACTTCAGCAAAATAAATAAAAGAGTAAAATTCTGGTTATGCAATTGAAGTACCTATAACATATTATAATTTATTGATGATCAAATTAAATATTCAAAATCAAAGTTGGTTTAACAAAACTCTTTGAAAAAGCATTATTATGCCTAAAACATTATATTAGTAACAAAAGATAAAAACTAAATAGTAGGTAAATATTAAAATAGTGTCACAAAATAGAATAAAAGTATGGTTGATTAATGATTATACATGGATAACCCATATCACAAGTAGTCCAAGACTAAAGGTAAATAATAATGGTATCAGAGATAACTGGTGAGATAATTAATAAGTACCAAATTAATTTTTCGAAAATCATCAAAATTTAATCAATTATAATAAAATACTCATTAAAATGGTAAGACATATTATTGTAATACTTCAATTAGGAACAAACATTAAGATAAAATATGAAAAGTATGCTACCTAATCAAAAATAGAATTAATCAATGTTTTAACTAGACTTTAACCTTTGTCCTTAGCAATTCTACGAAATAATTCTTACAAAAAAAAATATATATATTAAAAATCTTATTATAGACGTTATAAAAACAACATTGAATTGATTGCGAGTACAATAAATACATCTACCTATGTAATCTTTATTTTGTTTAGACATGATTAAAAAATGTATCGGTACAAATACAATACAATACACATTTCTGTTGTTCAAAACCATTAAATGACCTACATCGTTTACATTTAACTTCTCGATGGGGCAGGTTAAGAACAAACAACATAAATAGGTAGAATAGGATCTATCAGACTTCAGATTTGATACGGTAAAAAAAACGAATGCGACACACAGAATTAAGGGTGTTATGTTTTGTTTTTTGGAGGCATAGCAAGTGAGTGATATTTGACACTTAAAACGTCGGTCGACATTAATATCGTAAGAAGAAAATGATTTGGAATGGCGTTCGCAACGCATGTTCAACGCCTGCAGTGTGAAACACATCACGGCTGCCTATCGAGAGAGAGACACTGACGTGACTCGGTGCTACTCTACGGTACCTACGACTACCTATTACAATAGACGGACGTTAAGACACTCACTCGGACCAACTATAACCACTGCGGCGTACTACAGTCGGTACTGGACGACGAACGCGCGAGCGTAGTCACCGTGTGTTATGGGACGGTCCTGCGTTTGTTCCGGCCTTTTCCATGGCCACCGCCAGTGTCGTCCGATTGCAGTCGGGCTGTTTCTCGAGGCATGATCTTCACGGGCCGCCGCCGCCGCCAACTCTGGACGCGCGCGACCGGACCATCGGCAGACGGAAACTGGGCTGGACCGACACGAATGGACTCGTCGCCCCCGGGATCTCACTGTACAGCGGTCATCGACGACGAGAGACGGTCGTGTGAGGAGGTAGACGGGCCGGCGACTAGAGCGTCGGCGGCATGTCGCCGAGAGAACGACGACGTTCGGTCAGACCAAAGAGGCCGAGTGTTGACGGGCGCGCGCGAGTCCAAACCAACGTGCGACCGACGGACGAGACGGAGAACGCGGCGACGGGTGCCGGACGACGGAAACGTTGCGACGTCTGTTGGTCGTTGCTCGTAAATCGCGACGACGACGAAAGAGACGATAATAATAATAATATTGTTACCGGACGAAACGGCACGGATCGACGGCGGTGTGCTGGTTGGTCGATGTCGCTGGTGACAATAATAAAACCCAATGTTACACACGCACACGCACACACACACACACACACACACACACACACGTACGTACGCGAGCGCGCTCGGACACACGGACGACGCACACGCGCACAACCGCGAGCGCACGCACGCGCCCCAATTCTCGCGCACACGGACGCACGCACACACACGCACAAGCGATAATAACACGCGCCGGCACTGCGACTATTATTGTGTGGCGGCGGCGGCGACGGGGGGTCGGCGGCGATCGGCGGGGCGGGGAGGAGGGGGGCGGCCGACGAGATCGGACCCGTGCGGCGCGCGGACCGACGGGGGGTCGAGATAAATAAATAACAACACGGATACGGCGACGGCGCGCATCGGCCATTTTGACGGCGCGTGGAGGCGAAAACGGCGCGCCACCGCGAGCCGCGGTGTGCGTGTGTGTTCGTTCGGTTACCGCGTCCCCGTGGAGGTATCGCGATCGGCGTAGTTGTCGACGCCGCCGCGGCCGCCGTACCGCGTACCGTCGTTCGCGCGATCGGCGGTGCTCCGAGAGCTGATATTCTAAACGATTTTCGATTTTTAACCCCCGGTCGACGTCCTATTTTCTAAAAAACGCACGAATTTATCGTTACGCTAACAGAAAACGTATAACGACGTCATGATCGTCGGAAAAACGTTTACCCAATTGTACCGTTGAAATAGGATTTCGAGATATACATACCAAACGACACTTGTACGAAAATTAAATTTTTTACGTGCTCGTAATTTATAAAACAAAATATAGGTATGAGGTACTTTCGAAAATAGAAATTATAGGTAGGCATATGAGTTTTTATGATTTTTTTGGTGGTGCAATAATATAAACTTGCACTATCACGTTTCAAATGTGGTAATGCAATTATTATTGTTTCATTTACGCCACTGCGTACGATGAAATCCTATCGAAAACGATAACGGGATACGATTCAAGTATTAATACGGGTTGAAACGGTGTTTCAAACCGCGAAACTGTAAAACACCGATATCACAGAGTGCTACGTGATATTGTACAATAATATTAGAGATTTTATATTTCGAATATTTATCGTTTAAAATCGCTGAATAATATAATAACATAATGAGTGGCGGGCGCCACACGAGACGCGTAAGGACACGACCCTACGTCGTAATCGATTCGCACGATAAATCATTACTTTCGTTTGTCGCTGAGTTGTAACACGGAACTTTTGATCGATACGCCTAAAATGGTGGTCCCCTAAATTTAATTTAGTGCGGCACAGAGTTTAATTTTTTACGTAACCCGTCGTGCTTAATTACCTATACCTAGATAGATATGATAGGTACTGTCGTACTGATTACTGATAAGAGGCGGTCACGAATTCGATATTAACTTATCTTACTTAGGTACCTAGTAGTGGAAAAGATACGGATAACGGTTGTTGAATCGTAGGTATAAGTCAAACTATACGCGATATTTCGTTTTTATTCAATGCTGTTTTAATAAATAAAAAACATTTATACGGTTTTACGTCAAATTGTTTGTAACATATTATTTATATTTTGACCGTATCGTAATTAAATAGGTAAAGGCAATAGAGTCACCAGTGACCAGTCATGACTATTACAACACGACCTGTTTACGTGAACTTGACAGAATAAAATTAAAAATAGTTTTTTTTAAATAAACAAACCCACGCAAAAAAAACTGCTTTAGAAACTTACAAACTGCTTAAATACGTTTTTTTCTTTTATCAAAAATATAATCTATATAATATTTTGCAATAAACATATTCCTATTACCTTTAACCCACGTAAAACAATAATTAAACACCTGTGTATAATATTTCTGTAGGTAATAAAAAAAAATGTATTTAATTATAACTTTTTAGATACCTATTGAATTGAGTGACGATTGTATTGATTTTACAATGTGTGTGTATTTTTTTATTGGAGTTTAAAGAAAATTAGATCTAGTTGGTACTTTAAAAGTCAAAAGTAAAAAATTCTTAGCACTTTTCTAAATAATGGTAGAAAAGAAAGTTAAGCAAAATCCGAAAATTTTTTTTTGCAAAACCAGTGTATGATCAAATTGATTTTATTTTACGTTATAATACAAGTAGAAATTTTCATTCTCTTTATTACCATTTTCTTTAAATGATAACATTTTCAAGATTTTTTAAATCTTTTTGAGATATTTATAGACATTTAAAATTATTGTTTGATCTAATATGAATATTTTTATAAGTTTTAAAATTAAAAAAAGAAATGAAGAGTGTAAAATATTTTTATAAGCGTTTAGAATTAAAATTTTAACACATTTTGTGAAAATCGTGGAAATTAGCAAATTATTTTACAGTTAAAAACTGATAACATTTTTAATATTCCAGTAAACATTGCAGGTTTATAATCTACATTTATAATAAGGATAACTTAGTTGTATGTGTATACGCAGTCTGGCAGTCATAATTCGTATAATAATGGTATAATATAAGTTAAAAAGATAGATTTTACGTTGACAATACACATGTACGTATTTGTAAATTTTTCATGATAAAATTACGTTTATTTTATTTGGCTTTTTGTCTTTTTTTTTTGGTTGGTCGATATTATGTCAAAATATAGGTACGGATTTACGTGTAATTTACTTCTAGTTGAGAATTTGAGATCGGTTAGTCCGCATTTTTTTTTTTATGATTGAACCAGTGAAGTGGTGAGATCAAAATTTTTTGATAAAATATTGAGTGATACTAGTAGTAGGTAGCCTACCCAAGGTAGGTAAACTAAAATCTTAGCTCCTATTAACTATTAAGTACCTATTTTATTAAACACACACAAATATATATATATACTTACCTAAAATTTCAAAACGTAGCATAATGTTTTTTATGAATTTTGCAACTCATATTAGTCATTTTAACAAAAATTTACAGAAAAGTCATATTAATTTTTTACAACATTTCATATTAAACTGTGTTCTGTAAAATAACTGTTTCTCCTCATTCGATTTTTATTACTTTATCGTTAAGAAAATTTTCAAACGTCAACTATATTAATATAAGTTGTAACAATCAGCACACATTTAAGTGTAATTAATGTGTAATGTCTTATCAGTTTTATTAAAATGATAATTTTATTACTTAAATATTAAAATATAGTATTCGTACACACAAATAATTGTTCTATATCAGATATGTATGTGATTTGATTTATGAAGTTAGCCTCTTCTTATTGCTATAATCAATCCAAAGTAATGAAATTATTGTGCAAACTATTGTTTAACATTTTTTAGAATTTTTTAATTAAAATTATTATTTTGATTAATTGTTTATAAATATTAGAAAGTCCTCTGCTAAAATAAAAACCCGAATTTGTGAACAAGTAGATAGATGGCAGTAATTATGTTACACTAAATTATAGGGCTAGGATTTTAAAGCATAATAAACAACAAATAAAAACACACCATTGTTTTAAAAAAGCAACCGAGAAGCATATTTATTAAAAAAAAAAATAAACTGTGACCAAAACTTAACACAAACTAGTTATAACAATGAATTTAAATTTAAAAAAGAATTAACTACCATGTATATTTGTATTTCCATAGATCTGCAGTACCTAGTCAAATTGACTCTATATAGTCTATATTGTCCGACAGAATGTTTTTATACAGAAAACGAATTCTGTACATCATACTGAAGTTATCTGTGCATACTTAATACAAGACGTTTCAAATTAGGTACAATACTAGATCTTGAATTTTGAAATGGTCGATATCGATGTTATAGGTACTGACCTAAGACACTGAAGGCTGTATGTAGGTTGGTAATCGATACGCCTTTAATACATTACTAGTAATCAAGCCGATAACGAAAACAATAATAATCCAATATAAACATCTAGGTACCTATGGTTTTTACATTCCTTATTAATTATTTATTATTTTTTTTTTTAACACAATATAGCATAATAAACATAAATATAAATGTTATATTTACTGTTGTGTTGATAAATGCCATAGTTATTATGAATAGTTATTATATAATTACCATTTCATAGTTATTATGAAATTAGATGTAGGTAGGTACCTAGGTATATGTTGTTTAGTGTTTGTTTTAACATTTTATCTTGGTTTCTCTAACCATCTAATATTTGTACTAGTTTAAATTACTGTTTGCAAAAAACTGTTGTGCTGTGGAATCGGTTACCCTTGCTATAAATAATAAATGAGTCGGGCGAGAATGACAGTCTCAGTATTATTCTCAGCTTTTTCTTTGAATAATGGTTTGTCGCTTTTACTTATACCTAAAGAAGAGGACGGCCGTGGCCGGGTTCGAACTGACGATAGTGAAAATACGTGATGGTATAAATTGGTGATCAAATTCTATCAACTTCTCCATCCTGTTTGTCTCAAAATTCAAAAAGTGAGTTTCAATTGATTCACTAAATATATTGTAAGATAAGGCTTATCGAAATTAATAATTTTGACTAGTGAACTTCAAAAAATAATATGCAATTAATTTGCACTACTTGGGATTAATTTTAATAATAAGAGGGAGATAACTACATATTTATGTATATGACATACATAAATATAACATAATAAGTCATAACCATATATAAATAGAATAGATATTTGTAAATAAATATTATAATTAACTATTTAATTATCTATTTATCTAAGTAATTATTATAGATACAAATAGCTGATCTTCAATTTACAAGATATTACTAACACAATAATTATACATTTACATTTAAATAGAGAAAATGTGTGATGACTGTGAATTGTAACAACTTTCTTGATATTCAACAATTATTATAATGTAGGTAGGTATGTACTAGACATTTTAAAAATAATATCACCTACTTGCCTGGCTGCCTATATATTTCATAATTTAAATAATTATACCTAATTATGATAATGAAATTGTTTAACTACATTTATATTTTATAATAAACTTGATAAGCCATTACACATAAACACATTTTAACTTAATTGAATGTGTACTAATTTTTACAACTTACTTTATATTATTGATTTAATGATAATTAATAAGTATTCATAATATAGGTACCTATAGATAACGTATATCAAATAATATTAACTTTATATTTTATAATTTATAATTATAATAATTAAACACACTTAGTTAGACCACTATAAAGTTTAAAATATGTTAACCATGTTAAATATGCTAAATATATTAGTTAGTAAGTAATTCTCTGTAAGTAATTTTACATCACTTCTAGAAAAAATTATATAAAATCGTATTAATATTTTTGGATTGACTGTAAGAAAATTTGAAACATTTTCTACGTTGACTTTTTTTTTAAGCTCATTGGTTCGTGTTTATAATTTATATGAACCATATTTATGCACAAGCGTTCGTGTAACTAACAAAATAGGTACAAATTATATTCACAAAAATCTAAAAATAAATATGAATAATCAAGCCTTAGCTTTCACGAAGATGTTTTACCTACAATAGAAGGGGATATATTATAGTTATTCTGAAAATACGTATATCATATTTTTAGATGGTACTTAACACGGATAAAAGAGAATGAGTCGAAATCACTAATTTTGAGGAAACGAAAGAACAATCTAAATAAAATCAAATATTTTGATAATTTAAACTATATACTAACTAAAGATATATTCTATAGCATAACGTTTCCTTAACTATGGTCCGCGGACCCCTAGGGGTCCACACTTGTACCGGAGGGGTCCGCTAATGTATATTGAAAATACTATATAGTATATAGTATATAATATTATAAGAACGAAAATTTTATTTTTATTAAAGGGTCCGTAATCGTTTTTATTATCTCTAAGAGGTTCGGCAGAAAAAAAGTTTAGGAAACGCTGTTATAGGACATTTTTTTTTTTTTACAAAATACATCTAATAAGTATTGTCGCAGTAGCAGTTTAGCGTAAGTACCTATAGGTATGTCTTAATAATCGGAAAAATAATCAAATCGACTTATTCTTACCCGCACGACCGCACGTCAAACACGAAAACACAATATATTATAACTTCGTGTTCAATATGTGACGTGGATGATTTATCTGTATATACCGATGATGCGTATACAAAGTATACATCTATAAAGTGTTGGAAAGTAACTTAAGTTACAAGTTACTACCTATAACGAAATTACTTCTTAAGTAATTTGATGGTAATTCAATTACATTTTATTGTAATTAATTTATATATTATTTGAGTTACTGTTTTGTAGTAATTATTACTTAATTACTCGTTACTTTCTTTGATTTAATACATGTACTAAAAAGCAATCTAAAATTAGTGATTGCAATTTTGAAAATGCACTTTTGTTTAGAATAAATTTGAAAAAAAAGTTTAATATTTAATGTGTAACAAAATAAGTATTTATTAATAATTTTATATTGTTGATTGTCATTATTTAATATTTAGTTTATGTATTGTCGTATTGAAAACGTGGTTACATTAAGCTCTAGTGATATTTTTTAAAAATGTAACTTCTATTTTAATTGAGTTATTTTTTTAACTCAAAATAAATGTAACTTGACCAAATAAAATAAAAGTAACTTAAAAATAATTTAGTTACAATTTTGACAAGGAATTAGTACAGTAATTTAATTACCAAAAAACAGTAACTTCCCCAACACTGCATCTGTACATATTATAAGTATGTAACTTTCCAACTTACAAGAAGAAGATTTAAAACCATAATAAGCAGTAAGCACTATAGCCTATAATATAGACTCATATTCACACTAGGTATTATATATTATTACTTATTAGGATATATAAGTAAAGTGTCTTTCATAATTTTTAATACTTTAATTTTCTACATATTTTATAAATACATATATATATATATATTATGCGTCATACATACACATATCGTATATTTAAACGATATTGTATAATATTCTGCGAGGGTCGTGTGTTACACAAATAATTGAATTCGTATACATAATAAAATAGTATATGGAATCGCATACTATATACACCTATATTATAATACATATATATTATGTAGATACACATTTTGCGTGTAACAATATAATATAGAAAGGATTATAATATATTTATATGAGTCTGCTATAATATATACGTGTGTGACCTCACTGCGCTTACCTCAGCAACGCTAAATTTGAATAACCTTGACGGTCGATTGTACCTTTACGTGTATGTAATATGTATATACATTACCGGTGTATGCCGTGTGTGTGTGTGTGTGTATTATAGTTGGGTAGGTATGTATATTATATTATAAACGTGCAGTCTATATATCGTACGGCCATCGTAGTCGTCGTAACGATATAATATACAATACATAATAATATCCGTAAACGTGTATATCTGGTAAATTATACACAATATGTGTGTACCTATATAACATAATATAGGTACCTACATATTATTATAAACATTTGCATGATGTTAAAAAAAAAAAAAAAACGAGAAATGCAACCCAACCGTACGAAATGTCACATTTCCTATAGGCGTGTATCGTCAACGTCCCGGCCGTTTTTGCGGTACTGAATGGTGGTGCATCTATATATTATCACTTTCGCAGCGGCATGATTAAGAGGGGATGAGGAGAGATAGAACCCTTCTCGGAGCATTATTTTCCAAGTATTTTCCAGTATTTATAATTGAATTGTAATCCAACCATAATATTATAAATAGTTTATTGTGTTCTTAATAGAGCTTAAGGTTTTTTTTTTATTATTTTTTTTTTTTTTGAACTGATAAAGTTTAAAGTTTTCTACTAAAAAAATATCCCCTCCACCCACAAAAATAAGAAAATCTTTAATTTCGTCACTGCACGTTAACATTTAAAGGTTCTCCTATTCGCACAATATATTTTGTTAAAATCTATTTTCAATAGAAGTGAGTACTATATATACCCACACAAATGTGCATCATACTTCGTCATAGGCGCAAATTGGTTCAATTTAGAGGGGGGCAGCCCTGGCTATTAAATCGTTGAAAAAACTGGCGAGGTACAAAAATTGTAAGTCATTAAAACATTAATATATTGGGGGGCTAAGGCTAATATAAGGGCCGCTGCGATTTGAGCCTATGCATATTTCGTTCATGCATGAGATGATTTTTTTGATTTTTTTGTGCCTTTTCATCAGCTTTATGACAAACAGAAATAAAAGATAGCTAAATTATATACATATAATATGTTGTAGGCTATATGGAAAATTTTTTTTTTTGCTTAAAAACTAGGCTTTTAGCCTCTGCAATGGGGTAGCCCATTTATGAACAAATTATTATTTTTCCAAACAGCTTGCTGTTTTTCAGGCTCGTTGCATACAGGTTAGTTAGGCCTTTTAAGAACTAAAATCATTTTATGGTAATAACTATTTTAATTATTAATTTATTTCAAAGATTATTTATAATCGCGCAGTATTTATTTTTTCATTATTTTTCCGGCAAGCCCATCTATTTATTTTGCACAATGTTTTTATATATAACATGTAAACTGAACTATTATATTGTAGTATGCCGTATTATAGGTACCTACATTATTGTTTTTTTTGTCTACAATTTTGATATTATTATATTTTGATTTTTGAGTGTCTAATTGTTCATGATCTACTTTTGATAAAATAAAATACAATAATTAAAATGATTATTACCATAAAATGTAAAATTAACTTCTGTTAGTCTGCAGGCTGTTTAGAAAAATAATAAGTACCTATCTAGTTCGCAAACGGGTTACTCTATTGTAAAGAGCTTATGACACATATATTAATACCTACCAGTAATGTACAGAGTTTGATTGTAGTCTACGAAAATAAGTTGTGCAAGTTCTGCTGTACAGTAACCGGTATCGAGTAGGTAGTAGGTCACTGTTAAATGTAAATGTAGGTATATGTTTAATTTGAATTAAACCATTTTGCTGTGTTTAAAATGCGATGTGTGAATAGATTTATGATTAAACAAGTACCTACTCATTATCTGAAATGAATCTATATATACCTATTTTGAAAATTTCATTGCGTTTAAAATTCATAATATCCATACGTAGGTACAATACGTAGTTTTAAGTCGCCAATCCACGAGTATGGTTTTTGATTAGTTATAGGCTTATAGCAAAATAATTGATATAAGCAATTACACAATTAATACACTGAAATGTATAGAAACCGATTATTACAATATCCATAAAGTAGATTGGTAGGTATATTGGGATTTAAGTTAAAATGTAAATTTAGATTTTTTTTCCTAAATTATTATTTATAAATTCTTAATTCTGTGACTGGCTATGTATATAATAAAACATTTTATATATAAAAAAATTGAAATATATATTAAATCAATAATAATTTATAAACCTTTTAATTTAGATGTTTCAAAAACATCAAAATAAATTTCAGCTTTAAAGTTTTGGTGATAAGTATTTCATGTTTGGATTTTTGAGTTATTTATACAGAACGTCTTTATTCCTAAGTTATGGCTGTATAGTGCATGTATTGTTATTGATAAACATAATAAATTAGGGAAATCGATAATAGCTTAGGGTTGTTAATTTTGATTTGTATGTTGATTGTATGTATGACAGTAAATAATGTAATGGGTTATTATAATATTTTTTTTGCATTGGACCACCAGAGCTTTTTAAGATTGTCAACGTGTAAATGTGTAATTGACGAAGATCGTCCGAAAAGATATTTTTATAACGCGAAAAATTGCGTTCCACATCGTAGAAGTTAAATAGGCGTATTTAAAGTAAACCAAGTCCTCGTTGGTAAAATCTTCAGGCAATACTTCCATAGATTGGTTTCTCTGGTTAAAATATTTGATATTTTTTGTAAAATATTAAATCTGACATTTTTTTGCAAAACATTTATTCATTTTTGATTTATTGTGACACCTACTTCACCAATAAATTACTTTATCTAATTTGTTTACTACAGATTTTACCAATCATGGAATCAATAATTATTAAAGCATTTTGACTTACGAATTGTTTTAAAATTGATGGTAAAAATCCATAATTTGCGTTTATAAAAACTAAGTTAGGTTCTAGAGCAGAGGTGGCCTAACTTTTTTTGGTCACGATCTATTAAAAATATACTTTTTCTTTGAGGATCGACTCCCATAGATCATTTTTTTTTATTATTAAATAACTATAATTATTAAAAATAATTTCTATGAAAGTCGATCCTCAAAAGTGAAGTTTATTATTAGTAGATCGTGACCAAAAAAAAAGTTTGGCCACCCCTGTGATATATTATATAAATAAAGCATAAAGCCATAAAGGTAATATAATTATAATATATTTCATACAAATATACCAATCATAAAATGTAATTGTATAATTGTTTAACGTTTAAAGTTTTAAAACCAACTATAATAATTAATAAATAATTAAAAACAAAACAATGTATACTAAATATATTCTATCTTAACAAGAATCCATTTCAATAATATCATAATTTATAGTATAAGTAGTATAACCACATCAATAATAAATATTAACAACATTTTTCAAGCTAACTCAATAATGTACTGTGCAATTCTGTGATTTTTTTTTAGTTTTCTAAGCCTTAAAATAAACAAACAATTAACAAAAATAATTCATTAGCACAATAAAATGTATGTAAGTATTTAGTTATTTAAATTGATTGATTTCAAAATTGTTGTTATAAAAATCATAACAGATAGTCTTTCTAACTACTATACTTCTAAATTATGGTTTGTTGACCATTACAGAATCTCCTTGATGTTAGAAGTTTTTCTGGATGACATATATTACAATTTTTTATTAAATATTTAAATGCTAATGATAAAACTAGACTTGAATAAATCATGGTTAGAAGAAAAATCTATATTAATTTTAAATAATAAAACAACATTAACACATTTTGAGAATCATTTTATTGTTATTTTGTTTTTGTAAAATTTTCCTTAACTATTAACATATTAAAAACAACAAGGTAGGATCAAAAATTATTTTTAATAACACAGTTGATACATTAACCTTGTAATAAATTACAGTTTTAGTAATTTGGTTAACTGTTAATATTTTTATATTTTATACAATCAAATGTTGGTATATATTTAATTAACAATGAGATTTGAATAAAATAACTATAACTTAAATAAAAATAAAATAACAAGGTCAGTTCAATAATTATTTATTATAAAAGATAAAACATTAACCATGTCAGACACTTAATATTAATAAAAACTTAACTTAATCACAAAAATTGGTACATTCAAATAAAAAAAAAATTATTTAGTACCAATAATTCAACAAAACAATAAAAATAATTAATAACATTGAGCAAAAGTAATAAATTGTACGTTTTGGAATTTACCATTTTATACAAACATTCATATCAATTGGTAACAAAAAGATACAACATAACAAGCAATTTAACTTTATAATATTAAATTTGGTTATCAACAGTCATTTAAAAATAAAATTGTACTATATGTTTGTAAATAATCACGCTTGCATAAAATTAGTAAAATTCAACATTCTTTATATCAGACTTTGAGTAAATAATAGGCCTATTCTCTTCTTATAATAATTTAGAAAAATACAATTATTCTTAAATAATCTTGATTATTAAAATATAATTTCACAATTAAGCTAAAAACATTGTGTTTATTTTTTTATTACCAAAGAGTAACATGTTTTGTTATATAATATAAGCTATTAATAAAAGTGTTAGAAAAAATTAAGTAAAATAATATTGAGTAAGAATATATTATAATATTCAATAGTTGTAAAATATTACTAACTAAACTTGGTGTTGACATTTTTGGAGAATTAAATGACTAGACTCAATAATAATATAACTATATAAATGGCACAAAATTATATTAGGTATAGTTTTATATTATTAACAAATTTGATCTAGAGTATTTAAGATTTTCAATAAGATTATGTAACAAAACGCGACACTATTAAAATTTTGATATTCATTTGATTGATTGCCAAATAAGATAACATATAGCATCTCCAACAGTTTCTACTAGTGCAGCCACTTCATCAGATCCACTTACATTTCTTCTAAAAACTATATTTACTAATGAATCGGATGAGGAAACAAGTTTCTCTGTTGAGTCGATTCCATTATCAATTATTACAAACGCATCAAATTCGTCAAATTCTGTTAAATTTGGTAAGACTACTATGTATTGATGTTCTGATCTATTACTATTATAAATACGACACTGTGGGGGTAATGTAGAAGTCGTCTCTAATAATAATGTTGATTGCCCAGAGATCATTTTGTGTAATGAAGTAAACCATTGTGGTTGTTTATGAAGTAGCTTTAATATATGACGGTAGTTTATGTCATATTCGCATAATGATTTTACAAAAACAGCTGTATTCACTAGTTCTTCTAGTTGATTAAATGTAACGTCGGTAATTCCAAGTTTCTAAAAAAATACAAATTTTTATTTTTATTCACTTATAATAATAAATCGGTCATTTTTTCATATAATTTACCTGTTGATCAATTGGTATACCAAATAATTTCCATAATAGATGTATACGACAACGATTGGCTGCTGTATCTACAGTATGTGCGACCAATTCTGCTGCTTTTTTCTCATAGAATTTTATAAGGTTTCTTTTTTTAATAGTTTGTTGATGATGTTCGTTCAAATCATCATAGACATATTCATTATTTTTTTTACATTTCTTTTTGAAATAAGGTAAATGATTTGGGGGTAATTGAGAATAATTTTGAAAAGCATTGTTTTCATCCAAGCTTCCACCACAAGTAGCTGACTCAGATGTTAGAGAATTACCAACACTATCACTGGGTACACTAGCAGACAATAATTGGTTATTTGATTGATTAAATCTACGATCAGATGGACGAATAGGTGTACTATGTCTTTGTTGTGTATTGTAGAAGGTCTTAAGTGAAACGGTTTTTTGTCTAGAAAAAAAAAATAATAATATATATACAGGGTACAAAATGTGAGCATTTAAATATACATTACATAAGCAGAAAAGTGTAAGTCTTAAATAATAGAAACAACATTAAATACAGTGCTAAGAACTAACATGAAATAAACCAAAAAAAAAAAATTGTCAAAGTATAAAACGTGAATATTATAATTTAACAAATTGACTTATATATGAGGTACATGATGCCAAAACAGATTATCCCACAAATCTATATTTTAAGAAAAAATGTAAAATAAATAGCGAGTACAATTAGCAATAATATCATTTCAATATTTGCTTTTTGTTGACTTGCTTCTTTTTTTTTTTAACAGTTATATGTTGACAGGGTAAGCCGATTAAGCCTGAGCCTACCCAATTTCTATTTGATTAATTATTTTTTATTACATGTAACATGTAAAAATATATTTATTAAAATACATAAAATACATAAGATATAATCACATTTTATAGACAAAAAAAAGTATTTTACTTTTACTAAATGAAGTATTATTTTTAATTTTGTTCATTTTTTTAAATTGTTTTCTTTAAAAAGTTTTTAAATAATAGAGACTTAAGTTATATTTTATGTTCATATTTTTTTTTTAAATATGTAACATTAGTTTACTATAAATCAAAGTTATTTTTACTATTAATTAAAAATATAGTATATTAGAATTAATATACCATATATTACTACTAATATTCTTACAAATTATTTGCTTTTTAAAAATTTTTGTAAAAAATACAATTATTTTTTAGAAAGTATAATAGTTAAAATTCAAAACTCCAAAATTTTCTTTTCATATAATAGCCCAAATGGCAAATTTTATTTATGTAGAACCTAAAAAACTATAGAATAAATTGGGCATCCTCAAATATTTTATGTTGTAAACGCCACTGTTATTAATTTTATACGTCTTATGATGGATAGAGTACTATAACAATGAAATCAATAATAAAACAGTTATTTCATAGGTTTAACCAACTAATATTAGTGAGTACATAACAGCTAAAATAGTCTAAATCACTATCAAAGATTTAGATTACATTGGTTCTAAAATAAATATTTAATATCAATAACAAAAAAAGAAAATTAAATTTTGCTAGTAACTGACAATTTCTTTAAGCTTGGTTTTCAATTAGTACATTATTCTAAAATGTTTAATTTAAAAGGTTGAATTTTCTGGGGGGAAGAAGGTTAAGCTGTTTAGGCACCGTGTTTCATATATTTACTACTACAGTAGTTCTCAACCTTTTTTGATTCATGTTACCTTTAACCATTAGAATCAAATACTACGTCACCCTAACATCAAAATAATAAACAATCTTGGCAATCATTCTATTAAAAAAAAAAAAAAAAAAAAAAAAATACAGTACCTACACGTTCAAAACGATTAATATGAATATCATAATATGATTTTTTTTCGCAAAAATTATTTTTTTTCCTTTTCTCGCTGATTTTTTGTGTCACCCCGGTTGAGAACTACTGTACTACTACATAAACTACTTCAAAAATGAGCAATACCATACATATTATTGACATTATACACTTCACCGCTTACATACATAAACATAATCATTAAACATACTTTTTCAAATTATAATTTTCATTATTTGTCAACAACACATAATATGATAAAGTGATTTCATTACTAGTGTCCAATAATAATTGTTTTACTGATGACAAAGTCATAACAAGTGTTGCATCAAATAAACCACATACTTCATACTGATTATCAGTAAAAAAATCATCTGATTCCATTCCCAGTTTACGAGTATGAGTATTTGAATTATTTTTCAATTCTTGTCTTCGTTGTATATCACTACCAGCCATATGATGAACAAGAATATAATCCTATAAAATGTTGTATTATTTAATTGTTAATGTTATCAGGAAATAATATATTTGTCATTCTTACAGTTAAATCATTTCCAAAGATATGTTGGGAATCTAAAAATTCATGATCTTCAAAATCATCAAATAGAGATGCTCCATCATCATCTTCTGCTGATGAACTATCACCAATTTTCAAAACAGCCATCCCTTCACAATCTTCCGAACAGTTTTCAACTAAATATTCATATAATTGGAGACCAGTAACAGGTATTTCACTGCGCTTAATGACGCCTATAAATAAAATAAAGTAATTTAAAAACTAAATAGTATACATTTGAAATATTAATAGTAGTACCTGCCAATACTAAACAACTAGAATATAATGGTGGTAGCGTATAATATTTCAAAAAATCATCTAAAAATCCAGCAATAGCATTTTTTTTATTGTTATTTCCCGTTTTATTGGCACTATTTTGTATAGAGTTTTTATGATCCAATAACATTAATATATCACAGCCATAATTACATCTTTTACCAGCTTTCTGTTTTTCTACTAATTTACTTAGTCTGTCTGATAGTGTTCGTACATGAAAGTCGTATGTAAATGAATGTAAGTGCATATTCTGAATAATGTTTTCAGATTGTTCAAGGAGACAATACTAAAGAAATATAAATTATTTAATTATTATTATTTAATACATGCAAAATGCAAGGTAGTAAGCACAATAACATTTTTTCCCCAAATATATTGGAGATTAATAATTATTTAAGATTCTTTACCGATTTGCATTTATCTTTGTAATTTTCAACAAGATTTGTAATTCGAGCTCTTTCAATACAACTAAGCTTGATGTAATAAAATGGCTGGCACACTCCAATTTCTATTAAAAGTAATCCACCAGAAGCTCCTGGTATAGTTTTTTTATAATAACGAGTTATGGATTTAGTGCTATCCAAATCCATTATCATACTAAAATATAAATTAAATAAATTATTTTAATTATTGTATTAAATTTTTTTTAATAGATTAACTCACCCATCATTATATACACGGGATTTACCAATTTGAATTGGTTGAAAGCCACTAAAAAGAGGATCAGTCTCAATATATTGAGCATATGCAACTGTCAATCTAGCACATAATCGTTTGTGCCATTGAGGAGCCTGTGAAAAAACTAAACTTCTTAATTTAGATGCATCCACTAGATGATCTCGGGTAGCAGCTGATTCTAACCTCCACCTAGTAAAAATAAAATTATTTATTAAGATTATTATTAACAAATTATTTAAAATATTAGTAGATGTTATTATTTACCAAGGTAAAAATAATAATGGTGTTAAACAATAATGAATTAATCTACTATGTTGATAAAAAGTCCGAAAAGCTTCTTTGGTAACAACTGCATCCACTTGAGTCCACATATCATATAACAACTTTTGATACATTTCTGAAATAACGTACATAAATCATATTTCAATCATTAGATTTTTAGTATTATTTAATTTTTATAAATGTTGTAAAGGAATAAAATATATAATATTAAAATAACATTTGTTCAATAAAATGTTTATTTTAAAATAACACGATTTTCATATATTAAATTATATTTCAAGTATTTCAATTTAAATTTGTAATAATCATTGAACTATTGAAAATTATATTTCTATCGTAAAAACTATATTTATTAAAAAAACTTGTAGATTTAAAATTAATATTATTAATAATTAAATACTATCTGAAGTTTAGAATCACATTTTAGTGATCTGTGATTTTATATGAGTTTGATTCATTTAATTATTATTTAATAACTTGATAGTAAAGGTATATACTCGTAGTTTAAGATTTGTTAAGTTTAGGTAAACTATTTTTAACCTTACCTGTGCGACGCTTTTGTTTACTATTTCTCACCAATCGTTCAATATACGAATCAAGAACATCTTTTTTGTAGTTTAAAGGTTTATTTTTTTTATCTTCTGTATCATTATCAAGTGGTTTGGAACCACGATTATTTATTCGAAAGTTTTTTTCAACAAATATTTTCTCATGAGATTCGTGTTCTCCTACAATAGCAGCATAATTCTTATAATCCAATAATAAATCTAGGTTATTATTTATTTTTGATGATTGGCTTTTAATTTGAGTGCTTCCAAATTGCCTATATATTTTTGAGTTTCTTAGTCCTATCATGTGATATATAGATGATGTGAAAACAATGTTTCGCCATTCTAACCAGCGACTCAAACGTTGGATAGCAATAGGTTGGTCTTCATTTTTATGACAACTGTATGATAATGCATGAACCGATTGACCAGATATAGCTAATAGAAATAGTTTACTAATTTTTTCACAAGTATTGACATTTGGTGGTTTTTGATATTTATTAGTATCAGATTTATTAGTATCAACTGTGGTTTGAATAACATTTTCATCTCCATCATTATTTAAAGTTATTGGTTGATCATCAGTTATAGAAGTTTCAATATTATCTGTAAAATATAAAAGAGTATTATCTTGAATATTAACAGAAGGAATGTATAATAGAATTTTTATTTTTATTGGAAACAATTTCTGAACTACAGTAGAACCTTAATAAGTCAAAATTTATGGGGAATGTGATTTTTTCGATTTGCAATGTATGGACATATATTACAGTTTTTAATTATTTTATAGTATACACATATATACTATATAATTATAATGTGTATTGTTATTGTTATTACTTTAAAATTGTTATTAAAAATGTGAATAAATAATTGATAATTTTTATATTTGATTCACCAAAAATTTGAAATCAATTGATTGCAATTGACAATACCAAATGTGGTGAAAATAAACCAAATAAAAAATACAATAATATATAAAATAAACGTGATAAAGGTTTAGGTTAAATCATTGGAACAGTCAGCAGTTTAGACAAACGATTTTAAAAATTATCTATCATTATCTGTCTATATTTGGAACTCAGAATGTTTGATTCAAGTTGTCTATCGTTTTTCTTTTGAATAATTGAGGTTTAGAAATAGCATTTATTTTGACTTGTTGTGGTTTTCGATTTATCAAGGTTCCACTATATATTAAATTAATTATTAAATAATATCATATCACTATAATACTATAATTGAAATATTCCTTAAATAATAATATAATAGCAAATCTTTAGTAATATAAATAACTATTTACCTCCAACAATATTTATGTTTTCATTATTTTCTGGTACAACTAAACCATTATCTGCATCTGAATCACTGTGTTCATTACCCATATTTAGATGTTGTTGTCGTTTACGTTTATGTTTGCTCTTGGTAGAAGTTACAGACACTACTATTAAAATACATGCAGCAGAAGGTGGACATACTACTGAATCAGTATCTGGTACTTTCCATTCATAGAACATTAAATTATTCAATGAAGAATCATGTTCTTTTCGCAGTTGCAGAGGGTCAGCTGAATCACTTATAATGTTGTTACTAACACAATCAACTGATGTTTCACCATATTTTGTGCGTGGAACGTAAAAGTAACGAACAGAAATAGGCAAATTGTTAGATGATGATAACCAAGACCAAGATAAATGTGTCTTAAATTCTCGAAGCACGTGACTTATGTGTATGCTAAGATATGTAAAAAAAAAAGTGTTAATATTTTTTTTTTTTAAATTGTTAAGATAAATATAATGTATAATACTAGAAATATATTATAAATAATTTAATTGTATTACATTTTTTTATATGGGAATTTTATAATTTATTGTTATCAGTTTTGGTAACTATCATATATTAAAATACAAACTACATATTGGTTAAAAACTGTAAAATATACTCCTAAAGAATGATATAAATAATTTTGTAACTCTTTTGTAAATTAATTTATATATAAAAAAAAAATGCATTACATAAAATAGAAATTCATAAATTAAGTAAAGTTTAATTTAAACGTTAGTATTTTAGTAGACAATGAAAGCCAGTATCACATTACATTCAAGGAAAAGAAAAAATTAGATTATTCCAATAATCATTATAACCAAATTAATTTATGCAAGATACACTATACAGAAAATTCAAAAATAAATTTTACTTAGTAATAATATATAAATTAATTTTAACACAATAAGCTTCAAAAACATAAAATACAAACAAATATAGTCATTGAAAACCTTATTTTAAGTTAAGTAAGAATTTGTAATTATTATAAATGTATACACAGACTCCTTTCTGTGAAACAGTCACTATCAGATGCAATGAGTACAATGAAGATTTTTAAAAAGAAAAATTATATAATATATACATGTATATAATATAGTAGTTATTAACTACTAGTTTTTTTACTAGTTATATATTAATTTATACCAGTCCATAAGAATATAAAATATAATATACTTACCGACATAATATTTTAGAATGGTAAGCCAATGGAACCGATTTACGTGCTCCAAACGCAATCCATTTTGCTAAAAATTGAATACATAACGGATTCACATATATTTCAGATGGTTGTTCAATTATAAGTGGTTGTTCCCACAGAAATCGTTCAATGTAAATATCCCATAAAGAGTAAGTTACAGTGGAAGTTAATTTTTGCTGAAGAACTTCCATGTTATCTCGACCGCGCCACCATACAAACAATTTGACTAAACATTGTGAATAGTAATTTAGTAATTACATTAATTACTTCAAATTAACATTAATATAAATCAAAATTTAGAATTCTTACTATAGCCACTATATTCAGTTGTTGATTTCAAATCATCAATACATTCTGCATGTGTATGTCTCTCAAATAACTCAGGATCAGTAGGATAGTCATATAAATCCTCTATTGAATCGTGATCTTCATTTGAATAAATGTCAAATAAAACACAAGCTAGACCTCGTTTACCACTTGTAATTCGTTTACCACCAATTACACTAGTACCAGCAATTGGCTGATTGTACATAAAAAATGAACGAATAATAGGCTTTTTTGTTTCATTAATCATACTATATGCATAGTTAAATCTGTGATGACGACTCGCATATTGTGGTGGAAATAGCAATAAAGTTGCAGCATTACGTTTTAGATTGTGTATAAACAATTTTGTAATTTTTGTTTCAATTGGCAATGATAACTAAAAAAAAAAAAATAATTTTAAATAAGTAAATTGTTGTATAAGTAAAATTACGTTTAATGTAACCATATTAGTACTATTGACATTAAATGTTATAATTAGAAAAGAACAAATTGTTGAACTCAATTTTATTTTGTTATCTATTTTTATAATTTAAAACCTTCAAGTTCTTTTTTAAGAAACAATCTTTATTATTAAATAGATATAATATAATATGAAATAATTACTTTCATAGTATAATCTGGGTGACCATTACTTGGTTGCACAAAGCGTACATCATCTGGATACAATCTACATAGAGGATTTCTATATAACATGGTTGTTAATAGTTCTAATACACCATCATTTAATCGGTTCTGTAGAACTCTTACTAGATCAATGCGAATTTCATCACCTAATATAATGAAAATAGTAAAAAACATTAAATTTTTCACAGTTATATCTTAATTAGTTAAATGTATACTACTTACCAACAGGCGATATTCCATGTACTTTTAATGTCAAATCTTCTACATCCTTTGAATCTATGTCACCCCAATACCCACCTAAAGAACGTGTTCCAGGATTTTGAATAGATTTATTGTCCATATACTAAATTAAATAATAAAAATTATGAAATGTTCATGAGGTGATGAATAAATTAGTATCCACACATAATTATATACATATATATACAGAGATTTCCAAATTATGATCATTTTGTTTTTTGTATTATATTTTTTTTACTGTTTATAATATATACAATATACATTTAGTCTTGGTTTTTTATTTTGCTATTAATTATTCATACTTGTACATTATGAGCATTATACATTTAAAAAATATTGTCAGGTTAAATATGTTTAATAAATTAAGCAAAATCTGCAGGTTAGTTAGTAAGTGATAATATGGAGCTGGTTTTAAATTATTGTTAAGGGTATGACAATTAGAACTTTTACATTCAGTTAAATAAAACTAATATAAAATAAGTTATTATTTTTTATTTGAGCCAAATTAATTCTGCTTTAATATCTTTTTAACGTTTAATCTTATACAAGGATAATTAATACAGATTAACTTAAAAAAATTATTTATGGCTAGAATTTAAGTTATAGAAATTATTATAATTTCATGTACACATTACTTTCAAAGTAACATAAATATATTTATTTTTAAATTTAGTTTTAATTAACAATGACTTATAGTGGCACTATCATTATTTAATGTACATTTTTAATACTAATTTATTCTCGTCTTGTGTTGGTCTTAAAATGAAAAATGTGTAAATGTAAAATTAATAAAATAAAAATAGATTTTGTTTCTTAAAGATTTGATACATCAAATAACAGTCAAAATGCATTGAAACTTAACCAATACAAGAGTCATGTTTCAATAATGGCTTCCCTTTGAATTTAAATATACAGGGTGCGGTATAAGTCGGTTTCCCAATTAACACAACAAATTAAATATGTATATTGTATATAGAACCGATAATACCGGCTGCCATTAATGATAATCACAATAATTATTATAAAACTGATTCTAATTATAATAACAAATAAATTATTAATAACAATAATAAGCAGTTTTGCGATAACAAAACAGCGGGAACCGACTTATGCCGCACTCTGTATTTTAGTGATATTTATTGGTATATTTTATAGGATTTGAAAAACTCTGTATATGTGTATGATGATATTACATTAACATTAACATCTTCAGAATATTTGCGTGAAAAATTTGATTGGTTAGAAGAAAATATTGTGGATGTAATTGTTGTTGATGTGGCAGATGAGCATCTTGATATAGTATCATCGTCATCAGAATCATATTGTAATGGATATACTAAATTATTATTATTTTTTTGCTCTTGTTGCTGTTGACTAGAATTTTCATAGATTCTACAAAGAAAACAATACTATAAGCTCAAATAAATTAATGAAATTTTGAACATTTACCTTAAATAAAACACAGAACCAGACGACTCTTTATAAACAAACATATTTCGGCGATTTCGAACAGAAAACCCTTCAAGCATAGTATGTAAAACTTGTATACCAAGTAAACCCATAGCTGTTGCTCGTTGAAGCCTAGGATGTAATGAAAATCTGGTAGACCATACAACTGGGCACTTAAATTGGCCAAAAGTAAAATGGTTTATAGTTTTCTTTTTTTCGCCAATTCCATTTTCATCTATAAGAATATTAACATAACATGTTATAATTACAAAGCATCTTGGAGTATTACACTAGTGAGCAGAAAAATTATACTGTTTAAATTTTTATACGTATTCTTTATTTAGATAATATATTTTAAAAAATAATTATTATTACATTTAAATTTAATCAAAGAATCATACATTTTTAAATAGATACTACTCGTATAATCTTGAGCCACACTGAAAATTATTTGTTTTAAAACAAAATGTATTTATTTGATATTATTTATTTTTATTTGTAATAAGTTACTTTTTTAATATTATTATATCTTAGTACCAATAGTGAAACTATAAAAAGATTTAAAAAACATGATTAAGTTGTATTTTTCAAGTAATTTTTTCATCAAATCTAAATTAATTTAAGCTAGTCATAAAATTGTATTAACTTTTTCTACAAAAGAAAATAATTTGTGTAAAACACTAAAATATACTATAAATCAAGATGTATTTTATAGATTTATTAAAATTATAGTTAAATCAACTAATTAGTTTTAAAAATTAAGTATAAAAGAAGTTATCAAACTAACATAAATTACACAAAATGTTGAATAGATAAATTATCAATTAATTTATAAACTATTTAACTTTTTTCAAAAACAAGTTTACTATTTTGATTTATAGTAAAATATTAAATTATTATTTAAATATGAAATGATGTATCTGTAAATGGAGGTTATATTGTTTTGTTAATATTTATTTTATGTTAAAGAATATTACCACAATCATCTGAATGATCATGATCTTCAATAATAGGCTCTAATAACGGATCACAAGTTTTAGTTTCATACAAACGACACAATAATATAGTTTGATTAACAACAGTAGCTGCTTGATGCACATTCTGTTTTACTATTTCCATTATTGCAGAATATTTTCCTTGTATATTTGATTCAGAAAACCTAAGAAATAATATGCATTAGAGTTCAGGTAATGTTCATATAAATTAGGATATTAGTTACCTGCAATGGAAGTATACATTTACTACTAATGTGTTGACGGTGTTATTATTGTCAGATTTGTGTTCTTTTTGGCATTGCTGATCAGGCTGTATTTTGAGTATGATCCAAAAATTTGGTAATATTGGTTTAGAGTGATCGGTTTCACTTAAAAAATCGTCTGAACCAGGACTATTTTCGAGATCATCATTATTGTTTTCAAAAACTGTACTATCAGGACTAGGATGTAGATATTTTTCCACAACATAAAATGTATCTTTTGTAGATTTTTCAAGAGCATAATGTTCATTTCCATTATCATTTTCTAGTATAATGTCAAATTGATCTAGTTTCTAAAACAAACAAACAAGAACACATTATGTAAATTACATAAATTAGGAACTTAAAATAAACTGTAATATAAAAATAATATTTTTCTTATGACAGTAGTACATTTAATGCAATTTTTTGTATAATATATTATAATTATTATATTAATTTAGATATTCTATATTGATATTTTCAGAATTATAATTTATATAAATGTTACAATCAAAAATTGTTTTATTATCATTCAGTTTTTACTATAATAGCTTACATTCACATTTAAATACTTTAACATTAGATAATATAAATAATATATTCTGACATTTTCTGTAATCAATGTATTTTTTTAATACAAAACAAAATATAACCAATGTATAAAACTATGTGTTTGATTTAACTATGATCAATATATACCAAGTTTATATAGTCTAGGACAGCGGTTCTCAAACTGTGCTCTGCTAAACTAATCTAAGGGCTCCACAAACACATCTGAATTAAGTACATATATTATTATTCGTTAAATTGTTACAAGTTACATTTATATTGTATAACGTTTGTATACAACAATTTATTGATCCATATTTTGTTATGAGTTGTAAAATTGGTATTTCAAGTTTTTAGGGCTCGGTAAATTTTTTTTAGCATTTCAAGGGCTTCACAAAAAAAAATTTGAGAACCGCTGGCCTACGAAAAATATCTGACACTGAAATAATAAATATTAGAAAATAAATCTCACAATAAGAATATTTTATACACATTTGTAATATCAATGAGTCGGTTAATTCTTTAATTTGTAGGTATTATTTTGTAATAATTAGAGTAAAGTGGTTGATATTATTAAAACATTCATTTTAAATAGTTAAATTTATTGTGTTTATCAGTAAACCTGAAGTTAAATTGATTAAATAGTTAAGTAATAGTAAATGACAATGTTAATATATTTTTAATAAACTTTTATTAGTTTTTGAAAAAAATAAATTTGTTAAATATCTATCCCATAATAATAATTTTTTGGTATTATCTAACTAGAATGAATTTAAAACAATAAATAATAATTATTAGGTTATATAATACCTGTAAAAAAAGTGAAACACTATTATATTTAGAAGGACGTGATGTAGGTACAACAAAATGAACAGGTATTTGTTGGTGATCATTTGATGGTGATTGTGGTGAATTTGTAACATGTTCAATGATCTTTTCTAATGAATTAGTAGTGACAGTTGGATATTGTAAAAGACCAGCTGCCATTTCATCGCGCATACACCATTCCACCTATAGCATATAATTATAAATTAAAATAAAGAAGTTAAATTATTATTTAAGTATTATGCAAGTCTGATAAGTGATAACAATAACTACCTCAGCTAAGAATGCTGCTAATCCTTGAGCATGCCGAGGTGGTAGAGAAGAACTCAAATAAACAAATGAGTTTTCATGATCATCTGTCTGTTTTCTATAAATAAAATGTGCTTAGAAAAAAGTAAATAATTTTTAAGGTTATACTAACAATGGTTGTACTATTGTCGATTTATTGTTAATTGGAAAATGTAATTGTTCTGAACTATTCATTGTAGTATATTTATCAATTTCATCATCATCGTCGTCGTCGTCATCATAAACATTAATTGGTAACATTAAACAATAGACATCCAATGATACTTTTATGTTACTAAAATCCATATTTTTTGAGGTTTCGTCATCATTATCTTGACTCACTAGTTCAACTATGTGCAAATATATAATTAAACGTAATGTATTTTAAAGAACACAAACAATCTTTACAAGGGAAAATTGTAAATTATGTATATATTAACTTATATTGATAATATACAAATAAGGTGTTACAAATATTATTTTAAGGACTTTTTCATTATTATTAATTTTGATAAATGAAGGTTATATAAAAATTGGATTTAAATCTTCCCCTATTCTTCTGTTAAAATTTAAAACATTTTATAACTCATTTAAAAATTAAAATATTGTAAAAACACTCATAAAGAAACACATATAAAGATTTTATCTTTAAATTTGATCATAATACTATTCAAGTGCTAAACAAAAATGAAGCTGCTTAATATTGGTTTTATTCTAAAATTGTAAGACAGAGAAAATATATGGGACTGTCCTACACTGTCGCCTTTAAGCCTGTTTAAATATGCCACTGATAGTTTATGCTATAAATACTTACGAATACAAGTAGGTAAAGAACGAACAGACTGACTTTTTGTAACAGTATTGGTTTTTATAGTACAAACTAAATGTACAAATAGAGGAAATATATCTTGTTCATCTAATTCATGTGTATCAAAATCCGTTTTATGATAGGTCTCTCCTAGTAAAATGTTAGTAAGATATTTTTGTCTTCTATTACTATTACTATACTCATCACAGTCCTAAAAAAAATTATAAATTAATAGATTAATGAAGTAATTAAACAAAAACAAATAACTTACAAAATCATCAATTAGGTCATAGAAATAATAGTCTTGGTGGTTGACTACAGGCTTCAGCATATGGCGATCTAATGTAGCTGAAAATTTAGAGTGTATCATATCATGATGTGATTTTAATGTTGTGTTATCAGCAGGACAAATAGAACAACTATCGGCATTTTTCTTGAAATGATCACACACAACCTGTATACCCATAATAGTAAGTAGTCAATAGTATTACTTAAAATTCTTATTAAGATATGATAATTTTATGATAATTAATTATTATTATTTGATTAAAATAATGTTAAATAATTTTATTATAATTTACTAAAACAAAATGCAACATTCAATAATAGTATGCTATTAAGACAGCGGTCCTCACTAGGATTTTAGAAAGGGCTAAATGTAATTTTTAAAAATTATTTGCGGTCCGCATACATTTTTAATGATAATAATTAAGAATATAAAAATTATATATACTATAAATATTGTTAGGAAAGGGTATTGTAGTGCGGGCCACACTAAATCTGTTAAAGGGCCACGTAGTGGGGCCCACTATATTAAGAGAATGTTCAATAAATAAGAATGTTAATTATTTCTTTATATAAATTCTTAAAAGTATTAATAAGTTATACATAGCATAGTAATACACCTTAGATTTGATTTATTAACATCAAAATTCATACAGGATAATTATTTTATTGTTAAATAACTCATTATTTCAAAATCTACTAATGTTTAGGTGAGTGGAATAGTAGACCAACATTTTGAGAAATTTCCCCATACAAACTGTATTTCTCTCACCTAATTTTTAAATACTTATAACTTAAAAACTACTTGCCAAAATTTTGATTTTAAGTATTGAAATACTGTAAAAAAAATAGTTAGCTCTAGAATATTAAATTAAAAATGTATGTTGCCATAAACAAAGAAAACTTTTAAAAAATGTACTTATATTTTCTTTTGTTAATAATATTTAAAAAAAATGTTCAAACAGGTAGACATTTTTATAACATAAAATATTTAAAATTAGATTACTATAAAATAAATGAATATAATATAAAAGAAAAAATGAATATTTATGCATAAATTCAAATAAGAATAAAATAGTATTTTCTATATTATTACATTCAAGTTTAGTTTAACCATTATCCGCAACAATTACAAGTGTAAAAGTGACGTATTGCCACAAAGCTATTAAACTAAAAGTTATCACAAAGATAGTGAACAGCAATAAAAAAAGTAAATTTAACATGTTGTGGGTCACCAAAATTTTAACATTTTTTCTAACCGTTATAAGTTTGGTAACCTCTGGTATATCGTATATAGTAATATAATTTAGAATATATTTGCACATTATACAATAATTCATTTTATTAAGGCTATATTACCACTTAGGTTGTTTAAGCCCGCGGTTTTTAAACATTTTTCGTTAATTCAGATGCTAAAAAAAATTCACAGATCCCCCAAAACTTGAAATACCAATTTTACAACTCATAAAAAATTATGGATCAATAAATTGCTAATATACAAACTTTATTCAATATAAATGTAACTTGTAACAATTTGATGAATAAATGATACATGTACTTAATTGAGATGTGCCCGCAGAGCCCTGATCTATAGTTTGGATCAGTTTGAGAACCGCTGGTTTAGGCTTTAGCCTAGGATGGCAAATTTTAAAGGTTGAAACGTGTAGGGTTGTTTACATTAGTCAAGGGTTGTGTATCACTTTTAGTTGTAAAATATCAATATATAAATTAGGTTGTAATTTTTTATACAAATTTATTTCAGCCAAAGGGTGGCAAAAACCTTAAAATAGACCTGCATTTTATTTTACCTTTATGTAATCAGTGATGTCAAATGAAATTAAACGATGCTGACATCTATCGACAGCACGTTGAATGTCCATGGATCTAACATTCAATCCCAGATGTAAAGCTTGAAATACTGTTGTAACTAAGCTGCGATCATAAATAACTCTAATCTTGTATAAATATTTTTCTAAGAACATTGGGTCAACTGAAACAAATATTTAATTTTTTTAAATAGATCAATCCTAAAATAAATAATAAATAAATTACCAGGTGGGTCATCATAAATATTTTGTTCTCTGTTAGAAATTATATTTTTTTCTTCTACTTCTTCATCACTATTTGTCTCAGTACTATCACAGGAACTACTTTCTTCCGAATAATCATCAGTTAATGAATGGTCAAACGAACTACAGTCTGACATAAGAACATTTTCTACATCTTCTTGTCGACAGTCATAAACATCAATAAACATATGTGTTGGATAATTTTGTCCATTAGTATCATTATCACTTGAGTAACTATTATGTTTAATTTCAGCAGTAGAAAAATTTTGTTCAACCCTAAGTTGAGCCCAAGACAGATCTTCAGAGTCTTTATAATATGGCTTTGATCCCACAGACATTGTTCGGTAGTAATGAATAGAATTTTCTTGGGACTGTGTACTTAATAATGATTGTCCTGTTCCTCTTTTAGTGTAATGCCATGTATTAGCTCTTGAACGACCAAATGGTTGAAGGTTATCTTCAGATAAGTTATCAGCTGCAATATTATATTTTTCTTCTATAAGTGATGGACCAACGGTTAAAATTAAACGGGTATCATTAACGCGTTTAATAAAACATTGGCCAATTTCTTGATCATTCAATGTCTGATTCATATCTAATGATATATCTGAGTCATTGACATCAAATGATCGATTATTGTATGTCCGCAAACGTGAGTAAAATGAACGTTCCAATATGTAATTCAATTTTCTTTCATCTTTGGCACTATTTAATTCTGCTATAATGAGATAATTAAAAACAAAACAAATAAAAAAATGAATTACAAAATAATTTTTAATATTAAAGTATTCTTACCAGTATCATTATGATCTGCAGTGAAAAGACTAAATGTCATTGAAGAATGATGTCTACATTTAGGAAGTAAGTTGACTAAATTAAATGTAAAAGGTAATTTATATATGCGACCAGCATCAATTATTACAGTTTTACTCTGTCTTCTTTTTCTATTTAAATCTATATCTGGATTAGAAACTAAAATATTTTGGTCCATACACATATGTTGCATATGTTGAAATGTAAATAGCGAGCCAATGCAATCGGAGTCCACTTGCCACAACTAATAATTAAAATACAAAAATGTTAATACTTTTTAAATAATAAAATAAACATGTAACTTGATGTTTAAAAATAAAGTATTAATTAATTTTATCTGGGTAAATATTTTTTAATCACTAAGAGAATTCATATTTCAATTGGAATCCAATTAAATAATTGGAAAAATTGTTAACACATTAATCTAGATATTAATTTAATAAATATTAGGTTATCGTTTAAAATAAAATAATAAAATTCAATGTATAGCTAAATTACTTTTAGCTATAATATTATAAATAGTTACAATAAGTGTCTAACTTTTTTCTCTATAATGGTATTAAGTTTTATATTAGTAAGATGATTTTTTTAATTTTGTAGCAATTTGTCTAAGAGTAAAAGAAAAGTTAACTAAAAATGATTGTTCTTTATAGAAATATTTTCTTCCAAATGTAGGAACTACACAACAATTTCTGTTCAGTTCTATTTTTTCTTAGGTAATTCTTATAATACAATTCATTAAACTACTATCAAGCTTAAAAACAAGAATATTATTTGTGTTTTCTTATATGTTTTTTTAGAGATATTTATATTTTTAAGCACGTTATGATTATGTAAAATATTAAAATGTTCATAATTTATTAAAATTTTAAATATCTTAAAAAACTACAAAAAAAAGATAAGAAGTTTAACTTCTTAGTTTGATAATAAGTCGATTTACTGTATTATTAAGTTAACCTATACAAAATTGGAACTCCTGATCAAAGATATGTACGTTTGTAAGATGGAGATAAGACACATGGAGACACACACATTACATAATATGTACAAATGTACACATGTAAGAGTATACCATACCCTTAACAATTTTTTTTTTTTATTCAAAACTTAGAGGCTGATGGGAACTATTTGTCACAATTCTGCCACTCACTCTTTACAACCTATAATAATAAGTAATTAACTACAAAAAATAATATGCACATTAACTAAGAAAATATTTTGTCTAGTAAAATTGATCACATTGTATGGACAATTTATATAGTATTGAAATATAAAACAAATTAAATACCATAATAACCAGGACCCTGAAGAACCAAACAGATAAGAAATATTCAAATACAGTAGGTATTCATATATCTATAATATAGTATGAATATAAAATTGAATTTTAATTATGAATGAAATTATAAAATCCTAATAAGGACAACTTATGATTTTGAATTATAAAAACATTTTATTCTAGTGTTTACTGCTCACAATAAGATACTTAAACTATCTAATTCTTGTCCAACTAAGCAAATTAATCTTTTGAAAATTTGTTGTTTTAAAATTTATTTATTTATCAGTAAAGATTTAAAAAAAATATATTGATCCTTAATACTCTGAGTATCACTAATTTTGCCCGTTGTAAAAAAAAGGTTGGAAAACCATGTTCTAATTTATTGATTTATTTTACATGCATAATACACATATTTTTTGTAAACTGAAATTAATGTAAATTAATGTGACTAAAAATTGTTATATCAAAATAAATAATGAGATATTATGCAAGATTTAAGTTTCAAAAATAACAAAAATTAAAAACAAAAAACTTCAATTTCAACAATAAATATTTATCAAGTATTAACTACCCAATTAGATTTTATAAGTACTTCACATTTAAACAATTAAATCCTAATTAAAAGAAAAATTCAACATCAATCATTTTATTTAGCAAAGATCTAAAAACATATTTATTTTACTCAATTAAATATTTAATTCATAGCTATATATAATTGATATATTATTGTATCATAGTAATAAATAAATTATTGTTTTAAAAAAAAATATATATCTTATATTGTTATTTAAAGACCAAAATGTCTGTAATGATTGTAATATTATAACATGATTATATAATGTTAATACATAATAAGGAAATAAGTGTGGAATTAAATTAAAAACTGAATAATTAGATTAAGTTCTGGAATAATTTGTATTGTTAATTTTACTATAAAACATTCATAAATTGAATAAAAGTAAAATTATTGATTATATTATTTTTATAAAATTCGCAATAAACTTATTCAAGGTCGTATTTGAGTTGAGTTTTTCTTTTTTCACTTAAATAAATAAAACTATGAGTACCAAATTACTTTTTATGTCACTTTTAATGCACAACAATTAACAATATAATAAACCTTCGATTTTAAAATCCATAAAACATAACATGTGTAAACATTATTGTTAACACTATAAAGATGGGTGGAAGGATTATACCACTACTTTGATTATATATTTAATTACTGAAGTATTCAATATTGGTAAATACACATTTATTATATTGTATTCATCAAGCTAATGATACAAATGAAAACCTGTACATTCCATTTATTTAATTAATCAGATATTTATTCAATATTCTAATAAATTTAGCTATATTAGTCTACAATATTTTGAAATGATAACAAAAAACAAATAATTTTAAATTTCAAACAATTTTACAATCTAAAATAACATTTTAACATTAACATCTACATAGGATATAAGCTATAAGAGTTGGAAAAATTAAATTATTTGAATCATAATACATTTTGAAACTAATTATAATGCTAGTTTAGCAGCGGCCATCTCCGTAGATCTTCGTAGTGCGTAGTGACTGAATTAAGTTGGAGGAGTTGAATCTCACTTTGTGCGTATTTGCAAAATATTTTATTATATTTAATAAATATAGTGAACAGACTACTTCTCCACTTAATTCATGAATTCACATGTTCTGTATATAATATGTACTGAATACATATATATATATAATTTAGGCCGCTGCTGCTATAAACTAATTTAAAATTACTTAACAACTTCAGAAAACTTATTAAGCTACTAAGGATGGTACACATTTCATAAACGACTTGCTAATAATAAAAAGAAATTAAATTATTAAATTATTAGTAAGAAATATGAAGAAGAAAAAAACGCTTAAACAATCTTGGCCTGATCTAGATGAATACATTATAATGTCTTCAGGCCAATCTTTTGCGTGAATGAAATGTGTAAGAAACTATTGAATATACATACATTTTATAAAAATCTATATGACATGAAATATGATTAAATTTGAACAGGTTATTGACTCTAAAATATAATATCTATATTGTATTCTGTACATTTTTTTTTTACTCTTATCTATGAATTCAATTTTGTTTAAATTATTATTAAATCATTTACATCAGAATTTCAGAATGAATTTAAGTCTTGATATTAAATTTTAAACGTGAGAATATTGATTTAAATTTAAAAAAATTACTACCGAGGGTTTATAATTAATTTCATATTTTTGTTATTAAAAATGTTCTGAGAAAAAACTATCTTTAAGATATTAAATAATTTAATAAGACATTTTCATAATTTTAAATTTGAAAGATAAATAGGTATGTAAATGCCTAGGTACCCACGAAATATAAAATATAAATATTCATATGTACTATTTAAAAAAAATGTACAAATAAAATATTTACAGAGTTGAAATGTAATTTGATGTTAACTATAAAAAAATAAATAAAATAAAAAGTCAATAACACTATTAAAGTAAGAACAGTGTATAAGTCTTATACAGATATTGGAATAATATACATTGTAATCAATATAAATAAAAAATACATTATTCAATATAATATACGTAAATGTTTATAATCAAAAATAAATAAATAAAATTAAGACAATAATCGATTAAATTCATTGAGATCTTACATTATTTGTGGCTAATTATGCGGAAAAAAAATCTCACTATTTAAATTAATATACTAAACAGTCGAAATTCACCGAGTCCAATCAGCTGGAAGAGTTAGATCTGGCACTGTATGATATTAAAAAGATAATTTTCTATTTTATACCAAACGTAAAAACAAAAAACATGCCTTGATCCAAACTTCCAACTGATTGGACAAACGGTTATTAAACCACATGACAGTGTTGTTGCGACAAACGAACGACAAAGAAAAAAAACGAATTACACGTTAAAAAAAAAATAAAAAAAAAAAAAAAACCAAAAAACCAATTTTACTCAGAAAACAACTCGCGACTTAAGAGCAAAAACTTAAAATAGAAAATAAAATACTGCACGCTCATGGTGTGTGACGATCCGACACCAAATGCGCTATGAATCTACAATAGCTCAGAGTGACGTTTTTATACCACGAGTGCGCCGTTTCAAGAGCGAGGCTCAAACAAGAGATAACGTATTAACAAATAAAAAAAAAACACACCGGTTGAGTAATACGCACGATATTTAAGTAAGTGCCTGCACGTTATCTTTCGAGTGGTTGCGTTTAGATACAGACTAGGTAGGTACGTCGTAGACGAACGCGTACAACGAAATGTACAGCCGTGTAATAATAATATAAAACCTTCTACTAAATAATATCTAACTGATAGCGATTGTAATACTTTTTACGAAGAATAAACAAATTATGACGAAATGTATGGAAGGTATTATAATATACTCGACAAAAGAACAAATAATACGATATTATAACGATATTACACGATCAGAACGATGGCAAGTCGTTGACAGCGAGACGACGATACACTGAAATTCCACGAACACGAAAAACATCGGCTCAGATCAAAGGCGATTTAAGACGCGTGCCTTACAACGAAACACACTCGTCTTCCATTTACGTGACACAAATAGTCGTGAAATAATAATAATATGATCATATTATATTGATACGTATTTCATGATGTACGCTATATTAGTTGTAGGCGTATTAGTGTATTACACCTGCAGCTGTGTGTTAATGGATATTCGAATTGTACGTTTAAATCGGTTTGAAAGACACTACTAGACTACGGCAGATAAAGATATACGGATCATCATAAAGTCAACCGTGACGACGACGAATAGTTATTTTAAAACAAAAATATTACAAATAACTAAATGCATTGAACTAATATTATATAATACAATATATCGCTGTGGATGTACATGCGTCAATATTAAATTTCAAATTTGATAATAAATAATATGTATATTGTAATGTAACACAATACAATTTCGAGATAGAGTTTTATGATAAATTAATTGTTTTCTAACTTTTATTACTAATTGAAATTACTTATCTATCTATTAATATAAATCTCAATATATATATATATATAAGAAAAGGTGTCAATTCATAATATATATAATATATATATATATTATATATATATATATATATTTTTTGATCTGTTCGAGTGTAATATTTAATTATACAATTACATCGCAGATGGAGTTAATAAACTTTAATAAAAAATCACAACAATGATCATATTAAATTATTAACATTGACTAGGTTGAGTTGGTTGAAATATACACTCAACAGTTAATAAATTTATTCAAATCTAAACAATATTTTTTTCTTTTACCCGATTTTACATAATTAATTTTTTTTCGCATTACATTTTTTTATTACTTACTTACATTTATCTACAACTAAACTAACTTTGAATGATTTTTTTAAATATTTTAAATTAATATTTTAATTTGCAAAACTTTTATTAATCACAAATCAATTGTAAATCATTACTGAATAAATAGATTCATATATATTAATATTAATTATATAATTAACAATACATTTTTTCAAATTTAAACATGGAGTGTCTACTAAACATCAAGGTAAAGATAATACATTTCTTTTCTATGACAATTACTTAAATTATTATTAAAACTATACTATGTGATATTCTTTATATCAAAAGTTATTTAAATATGATATTAAATTTAACAATATATTATTTTACCTGTTTAATAGTAGATACCTACTCCTAATTAATAACTATTGATAAATGGTTTATCTTGTATAAAATATTTACCTATATTATTATTCTTTTTATAATTTCTTAATTTACTAGGTTACCTAATATATTTTTTGTCAAAGTATTGTGCACAACTTAATCACGTAAATTAATGTACTGACGTATTATATTATAACGTATATAGATATATTATAATAGTATGAATAAGTTCATACCTAGGATAAATTGATCAAAATTAATCATTAATAAACTGAAAAATTTACTATATAAAAAAAAAATATAATATTTTTGATTAAAATATCTAAATTTATAACAAAATAATATACAAAAATTTTACCAAAATTATTTTTTGTTTAATTTTTAAAAATTTGAATTTCAAACACGCATAGATGTTGAGTGGGTAACTGTAATGGATGTGTTAAATTTGAATTACATTATATACGAAAAACGACTTTGAGCTAAGACGTTTCATGAAATGACGATATGTTATTTGATATTGCTATTAATGTAACTTATTTTACTATTAGTATTAAAGATAGTTATAGTAAAATTGAAATTGAATCATATAGGTATTATACGGTTGTTCAATTCAATTTTCGTCAAAAATATTGCATTTATCTATATATGGAGTCCAGTAAAACATTCTATATTTTGCATTTCATCAATGTGTCAACAATGAAAACGCTATTTACCAAACATAATGTTTAAATTCGAATAATATAAAATGCTAATAAACTTTTTGTTCATAAAAAAAAGGTTTTTTTCTTTATTTTTGTATGTTTATTTGTAATTAACTTTTAAAATACGAGATTTTTCCGGACTATGTATTATTAATACTTAATTAATATAATAATAATAAATATAACGTATACAATATTAAATTATTGTCATCAATTTTTGAGTTAAAATCATCTTACTGTAAAACAGTGTAAATTGATACGTTCAACTGGTTCAAGGTATAACTAGGTAGGTAAAAGATAATACTTTAAAATTAATCTACATGTTTTGCAAATGTCATTGCGCAAAGTAAAACTAATAATATACAAACGTTTTATGTCCCTACGAATAATATTTTTAAATTATAACAAAATAATGAATATCATTATTCATTTTTAAGTAGGTACCTAAAATTTAATAATTTTAGTAATTTTGATCAAATTCGAACTAAAATGTTAATAATAAAATAAAATTATGTTCAATTTTTATCGGCATTTGTAAAAAAAAAATTTAAAAATAAAATAAAAAATTTCTTATGCTTTCAAATAACTCAAAAACAATCAAATTATTTGAAAATTAAACCATCTACATAAAATGATAATATTATCATTAGGTTAAAATTTCAAGTATCTAAGGTATTTTGTTTTTGAAGTTACATAAAATAAAGAAACCAATTTTTAAATCGAGAATTTTCGAATTTAAACTGACAATAGATAGTTCCAACTAGATCTAATTTATTACTATCATTCTTCATATAAATTGAATGCGTATTTTGTTTTTAAAAGTGTTTTTAAATAAAAATAAAAATCCTATGATCTAAAATCTCTAGTACATTCACCATTTTACAAGTTAATTAAGCACGTCGATGAATATTATTATAGTAAAAAGTTTCTAATTAAGGTAATTAATTATTTTTTTTTATCTTTCATATAATTAGTTTACTTAAGAATTAAAACATATTTATATAATGTCTTATAGCCGTTATAGGTGACTAATAATACATTATGGATATTATATACTTCATGTAAATATTTCTAAATTCGATAATGCCCATTTTTATATAATGTTAATAAATTACATTTTCTTCCTATAGAGAACTATTAATAAATAAGCATTATTGAAGTCTTATACGTAATACGTAAATAACTGTCGTACCATATTGTAACTTATTTTAAAATGTACCTATACATTGAACAGTATCTATAAACACCAACTATTTTCATATAATCATAATATTATATAATTCCAATGACCGTTTTCTCTAATCTTATCACGAGATAAATATTTTAAATTGTTATTATTTAGCGTAGGTATATTGTAGTTACAAAACATGAAATTAAATTACTCATAGAATCACATATAAATACTTCGTCACTTCGATATTAATATGGATATGTCATATAGATTTATACAAATTAAACTGATATGCTTTTTAAATGAGTCAAAACTAAAAATTTACTATTAATTTATAATTTCCGTATGAAAATTGATAAAAAAAAAAATTATAACAATCATCAAAAACTTTTGGTAGGTACAGTAACAGAATAATAGTTTTTAATATAATATTTAAGTACTAGTGACTTACTAAATATCCAAAAACATTTTTACTAAAAAAATTATTTCCGAAACAAATTTTGATAAAAAAGTATTTTATCCGAAAATTATTGGATACGAAAATAAAATACACAAAAATATTGTAATCGAAAAAATAATGTCCAAAAATAAATTGTTTAAAAGACATTAAGTAATAGCGCCAAAACATATTTTACATGAAAAGTTTAATCATAGTAATCGATAAAGTTCACACAAACAACTTTCTGATATATTATTTTTAATTTTTACAACTAAAAATGGTTCGGACCAATTACTTTACTTATACCTAATATATTTTTGGGCTAAAATATGGATAAGATGAAATATTTTTCGGATATTTTATACTCTCCTGTATTAATTTATTCAAGATGGTCTTTGTTTAACTGGTTAAATCTAGGTTAAATATTTTATAAATGTACCCATTATAAAAAATGTATAAAGAAGAAACAAAGCAATTATATTATACATTACATATCGACTACAATTACATAGCAGTTAAAAGTATTTAAGTTCAAGCTAATACATACTTTTCTATTTGATATTACATAAAAATGAAAAACTTGATTAGTGCTCTTTTATAATTTACTCAATATAGGTAAATTTTAATGCAGTTACTGTTTAAAGATTTAATGGCAAAGTTATCAATTATTAAATATTTAGGTATTAATATAGTTATTAATTACTTATCGTTTTCAAGTGTTTTTCTTACTGAATAATAAAATTAATTGAATATGATACATAATCGATGAACTACATTATTTTAGTGCTTTATAGCATTTATATTACTACTTAAAAATGTTTTTATGTTTAATTTAATTTTGTAATTTTTATCAACATAATCGTGCGGGTGTATATTTGTTATTCAGTTTAGTCATAATTTAGTGCCTAAGTACTTAGAAATTTATTTTTATGAATATTTCAAGTGTAGAACTTATTTACAATCGTCTAATCTAAATGGTAAAATGTATAGTGATGGTTTTAATGTTGCGGGTATACACGTAAACCCGATGGCTCTTAAATTCTTTGTTGGAGTTATGCAATGTTAGTTTTGTTATACAAATCTATTTCATGTATTATTATAAATAAGTAAAAATTATTTAACCTTACATATATTGGTATATTTACAGAAACTAAGACTTAAAGACATAAAAAAATAACTATAGAGGTAGACCTAGTTCGATTACCTACACAATCTTTGTTTAGAGGTTTATAAATTATAGGAATATTTTGACTGCAAATGTTACTTGGTAATATTGATCAATGGATATATAAGGTATTCAATAGTTTATTAAATTAAATTTAATGGCAATATTCCTTCATTAATAATTAAACCCGCAAAAGTCTAAAAAAATATATTTACGAGTCACTCGTGTCTAATGATTAATTATTGTAGCAGTTTGATTTTACGAATTTTTAAAATAAAAACACCGAAGGGTTTAATTGTTTAAATTATTATAAAAAACTATTAAAATTTTAAATTATATACCGAAGATCTCAATTAATTATTTTAATGCACAGTTGTTATTATTTTGCGTTACAGAAGGTTTCAAATTTCCTCGACATTGAGGTGTAAATTGTTATTGTTAATAAACAGTGTCTCTTGAGGATTTACTCATTGCAATATCTTTTCGATTCCAACCGGATTGAACACGATATATTTTAAAACAACATGATTGAATACAGAAACTATGAAAAATTGTAAATTTTGAAATGATCATAATAGAAATTTCAAAATTAAAATATAAAATATTCTAAGCGAAATCCAATTTATTATTTTTAGGTTCAATTTTTAATTTTGATTTTATGCCATTTTAATTAACTCTAATATTAAAAATGACAAAATAAAATGGATTATTTTGAACGTAAAATTTGTTAATTTATGCGTTTGTATAACAGTAGCAGGTATGACGTCATCTTAATAATTGTTATTTTAATACTATTTAATCAACTTATTTTACTTTTTTTAAATAAAAATAAATTTGAGATTAAAAAATATTAAATCTTCTCAGTACCAGACAAATCAATTAATTGAATGGATGGTAGATCATTTTGCAATTATGTCAATATCGATGAGGCCATTAATGAGAAATTCATCTATGATATAAAAGTTACCAAAAAATAAACTAATGTGAAAATAATAAAAATCTTTTTATAGAACACAAACAAAAATATAATTATATATTAATATAATCACCCGAACGCATAAATACCATACAAAATAATGTATAAATTATGACATTTTGATGAGCATATTTTCGTATTACTTCGTCAGTGTAATATAAAATAGTTTTTATTTTTTTCATATATTATCTGTACGTGATAAATATTCCAACACACGCGTTCATGATGACGGAGTTTATACATAGCAAACAAGCAGTAATCCAATAACGCACCTCAGTAGGAGGGTCGAAAACTCGGTATTGTTATCGATGAATAAATATTAGTTTATTTGTTTAGTTATAGAGATAATAACGCGATGATGACAAAAATAAAATAATAAATAAGGTGGATTAATGAAATGAAAAACACATTTTTCTTCCTCTTTCGTACTACTAGGTACACAGCTTATTTTAATCTATTTCAAAATTGCTATTAATATCAGATGATAATATATATATATATAGTAGTATATGTATTATATATTTCTATCTATAAATTGATTAACGTTAATTCCCGTTTGGTGATTAGTACCCTAGCCTAGTCTGTAGGTTTTTTACATTATTCAACATATTAACTCATTTTTATGGGTAGGACTTGGTATTATACTTAATAATTTAATCAACAACCATATAAAACATATATACAGACAGGTTTTAAAATCCTCAAAACAATATATTATCTGTATTCATATATTATATCCTACACTCCTACACAAGTTATAACAAAATTATCTATGACTCAATATTATCTATGTCTAAATGTCTTAGACACACAATCAATGTTTACAAAGCACTTCTAATATGTTATCGTTTAACATTAAAATTAATATAACAGTAAATCTATTGATGATGTAGTAACTATATAGGCTATATTATACTAAATGATTAGAGATTACAATTAATTTTTACTATTACTAAATAAATAAGGACCAAATTATAATACGAACAATATATCCAAGACCAATTTAGGTTTTTGAAATAATACTATACTCTATATTGAGTTAAGTTTGAATGTCAAAATGGCGAAATTTAATTTATAACAATACTTCATAATTTTAGGTACATCTTATTGTTTTTAATCCCACATAATTTGTATAGTTATTAATTATAATTGATTAAGATTGATTATATAATTCAATAATTCTATAGTTAATTAGTGCTTTTAAATTTTCAATTTTAAAATGTATGTGTGGTCTCTTCCACGAGCAAAAGTATTTAGTTAGACAATCAGATTGCAATAATTTTAACCGTTTTAATTTAAAAACTTTAATAACTAAAATATGCCCTTAAAGTGTTTATAAGTTATACTTAGGTATTTAATTAGAAATATACAATCAGTTTATCCTCCTGAGATTTACATTATTGAGATTTGACTATAGTTTATTATTATTTTAATATGAATTATTTGTATATAATTAATTATAAAAAAAAATTCTAATTTTATCTATTCATCTTATATCTAATATCATCTAATATATATCAAATTAAATAAACAAATATTATTTACTCACCGCATCTGCTAATTGTTCATACATCAATCCAGACATATAGTTATAATTTTGTTTTTCATTAACAACCACTGTTCCATGTTGTGGCTCAATCCAACATTCTGTTATTAATTGGTATTCATCTTCCATTTTATGTTTTGAGCAACAATCATTACTATCGCCAGCAAAAGAAACTATATGTCTCCCTTGTTTTTGAAGCTTATCAAATTTTTGTTGATCTTCTACTGACATTATTGATGAACTTTCATCGTCTTTATTTTCCATGTTTAATTTATCAAAAACACTATTATACTCATAAGTTTTTGGTTGCTGTTTTTGTAGTTTGTTAGGCGGAAATAAAACATATTGAATAACACAATGACTTGTGGGTGTACTGGGACAATGTGGTGATCCCTAGAATATAATAATTATTATTTATTTATAATAGAATAACTTTATTTTTATTTTTATAAGATTTATAATTTTAAATTGCTGAAAATTATTTAGTAAAAAAAATTAATAATTATCTAAATTAGTTATAAGTACTAAAAGGTCAATGAGTAAACAAAGCATTTTGTTTTTCTTATTAAAGAATAATACTGTAATAATATTAAATATATCTAACATATAACTTTTTGTATTATAATTTATAATTAATTATAACTGTATAGGAAAAATATTTAATGTTAAAAAATTATATTTGTTAGCCAGAAACAACTCGATCAATAGTTCAAAAAAAATTTTAAATATTACAAGCAATTTTGTCGAATACAAATAATGAACTAGTTAATTATTTATTTTTATTAATTTTCAACAAAGGGAATATATTTTCTTAAATCTTAATTTATATTAAAAATTGTTAAAAAAATAATAATATGGTATACTAACTTCTATCATGTCTACTTCTAAAACCATGTTTATAATACCGGCAGATGAATGTGCAAATTTGAAACCTTCTCTCAATCGTATTCTAAAAAATCAAATTAATAAAAAAATTAAGATACCTTAATAAAATACTTAAAAAAAATTTAATTATTTTAAATATACACATCCGTTATTAGCATTTTAAATAATATAGTATAGTCAAAACTATGGTAAAATAAAAGATTAAGTGTTATTAATTTACTTTTTAGGTATATTGACAAAGGGAATTATCAAAATTTGAATACATTAATTATATGTATGATAAAATATTTTCTTTTCAATTAAAGTGATGTGCAGAAAAATATTTTACATTTTTTAAAACACTTAATCAGATAGATTTAATGCTCTAAAAGATGCCGAGTAGTAAAATATTGTATGTGTAAATAAACCAATCACATTTTTAAAGAAAAAAATTGTTTTGATATTCTAACATAGATCAACTACAAATTTTTCTACTAAGATAATACTACTTTTATTTTAATATCAATAAAATAAATCTACTTTTTATTAAATGTGATTATTTTAACAGATTTAAAAAGATAACTGAATTAATTACATAAAATGATACATAATGAATGTTTTCATACCAAGTCTATCATAGGATTATATGTTCTGAGTATTTTATTAGATTTTCTTAACTCATACAATGACAATAAATAAATATAGCGAGTAATTAGATTTATATGAAAATACCTAGACAACATGTTTTTAAATAACAATAACTAGTAAATCTTAATAATCATATTTATATTGTACCTTGTCAACACTGAAAGAGTACGTGCCAATTGCATTTGTAGTTGTAATTTTTGAGACACGCTATTACTACATTGACTATAGCGACTACATCCACTACTCCATATCCACCGTTTATGATACAAATACCGTGAAAGAGTAGTAGTGGTTGATACAGGTTTTGATTCTACTCCAGTTGATGACTCATGAACAGTATCATGAGGAAGTCCAATATTTAATTTAGACCTTGGATTTTGTATATTTATTGTTGTTATAGCAGAAGAAGGTTGTGAACCATCAGGGAATATGACAGTGGTGAATTCTGAGGGAATCCGTTCATATCTTAAAATAAAATTTAAAAATATATTGCAATTTTAAACATGACAATTTATTCAAAGTATTTTAATTTATTGCTTTACCTAATTAAAAATTTTTCCAGAGGTTTATCCATTAAATACACATATCTTTGATGTTTTGAAGGTTTATTTGGTATTAAAGATTCTTCAATAGTAATTGTTGGCACTTTTTTCTTGTTATTTTCTTGATCTTCAGAAACCTGATTATTATCTTCAAAAGAAGACTGTTTCAGTGCAGTAGTTGAGTCCAATAATTCAATATTTTTCTTCAAATCATCCATAATCTATAAGTAAAAGTAAATGTGAATTAACTATTTTATAATAATAATAATAAGTAGTTTAACCTTATGGTGGACTGAAGCTGGTACACAACTTTGAAATGCTAAATGCAATACTACACAACAGCAAGATGGTGGCCTAGGTGAAACTCGTGCAATACAAAATGATACATCATCAGTATATGTTTCACTATTAACAAAAATATAAGTTCAATAAAACAAAAATATTAAAAACTGTCTATAATTTTACCTTTGGTCTAAACATTTTACATAAGAGTGTTCATCAATTAAAACAAATGTACACCATTGCTTCAGCAAAGCGTACAGTGCTAGAGATGATTTATTGCAGGTCAGTGTTTGATAATCATCATTATCTATATTTTCCTTATGAAACCACTGAGGTAATGATCGATCATGTCTCAGCAACAATACACCACCACCAATTCTATAAGTGGAAAACCATTTGGGCCACTGAGTATCGGGGTCTAAGGTACAAACAGGTTTCCAAAAATCTACAAATCGTTGATGTTGTTGATCAGTGTAACTTTGTTGTTGATCACTAAAATACATAATATACTATAAACATTTTTGCAACCATAAAAAAACTATTACAAACTCACTCTGTTTTAAATTGATTTTGTTTTAAGCAAAATGATGTATTTGAATTTGTTACCACATAATAGAATAATGGTACACCATTATGTAATGGACTTTTATTTGGAACTTCAGATGTCAAAAAGCTAAGCAAATTTGTTTCTGTTTTCTCGGTACTAAACACTGTATCTGTTTTGGTGTTGCTACTATTTAAATTACTTGGAATTACACTAGAATCATCCAATTGTAAGATTTGAGGTGTTTCTAGTACTTGAAGTTTTTGTATCACTGGTGATTTTGGTTCTATTTCTACTGTTTGTTGATTTTCTTGTTTCTGAAGTTGTTGATCTTGACTTTCATTCTGTTCTATAGGTTGATTACAGTAATCAGAATTAGATAAATGACCTGTACTAGAAGAATATGCTTCTAAATGTTTAACTAGCAAATCAGTTTGTGCTATAGAATGCATAGTTGACCAAAATCGAGTAATCAATGCTTGTCTATACTTAGAAGTAACTTTCTTTTCAATACTACTGTATGACCTATCTGGTAGTAAATTTAAATTTCTTGTAATAGTAGTTGTAGCAGTAGCAACAGAAATTGATGATGATCGGCAGGATGACAAATGAAATTGACAATGTCTAGGTATTTTTGACAGTAACTGAGATTTTTTAGTTCTAGTGCATGTTATGTCATGTAGAAACTCGTATGGACCTATAATTTATAATCGTATCAATGAATAAATATAAATAATAATTAATAAGTAATAGTAATTAACCACTATTGTTGTACCTTTGACTGAAACAGTGTAATAAATATTTAAGCTGTCTAGTTGTATAGGTGGAGGTGGTTGCGTTGTTGATGTCGATGGTTCTACTAACTCTGGTTTTTCTTCAATAACTATTGGTTCAATTTTTTTTTTGATTGATGGAGGCCACTTCACAGTTATGTCATACTCAATATATATATGATTAGTCCATGGCAAAATTAATTTTAGTTGTAGTTTACTTGAATTATTCATATAAGGAACAACAGTTGAACTTCCGACATCTTTGAATTGTATATCCTATAATTATTTTTAAATATACATAAAAAATAATATTTAACTGAAAACAAAAAATCCAACTCATGTAAATACCTCAATAATAAATCCTTCACGCAAACGGCAACACACTATATTATCAAGATTTGCTTGAATATGATCACTAAATTGTTTTTTAGTAACTAATTGTGTTTGTCTGTTACCATAAAAATTTGAATTCCTAAAACAAATCATTAATTTCTTGTTATAGATAATTACTTATTGGTTCTTTTAACTGTCAGAAATGTGTATAAAAGAAATGGTGAAACCTACAATTTGCTTAATACATTTTTTGAAATACAGTTAAGAAAATTATTGAGATTATAAATAATTAAAAATGAATAAAATTTAAAAATACTTATATAGATAATAATAACATAACTTAAACAAATGATTCACTGATTGCATACTAATTGATTTAGATTCTGATCAGATCAGAGCAATTGTATAGTATTTGTGTGTGTGTTGTTATGGATTAAAATTAAGTGCTCTAATTTTAAAATTTAAAGGTCTTATTAAGTAACTGAAATTCAGATCTAGTTGATATTTTAAAGAAAATTTAAAATAATTAAACCAAACATAAACCAACAAATTTATGAAAAATGAATTTTGATTTAATTGGATCTTAAACCTTAAATGTTGTGATTATAGCTAGTTTTTAATCAAAAATAAAAACTTAAAAAATTATTTCATTATAATTAAATAATTTTTAAAATTTTTAAAATATTTAAACTAGTTAAAAGGTATGAATAAATATTTAAAATTTATTAGTTTTATTGTTATTTTTTTTTTTTTTTAAACAAATTATTTAATATTGGTTTATAAACAAAAAAACTCACTTAAGCTATTACTATTATTATTTAATAAAATATACATTAAAAGTTATGAAGAGAAGAAAATGTATCTGATATTTTATAATCATATTAATATAAAAAAAATAAATAATATACTATAATATTATAGTAAACATAATATATTATACTTGAAAAATATCAAAGATAATCTTGTAAAAAAAATTGACTGATACTTGATACTATGCTTAAGTATTGAGAAATAAAATAAATTTATCACTTATCTTTACAATTTAGTAAAACCTTTTTTTTTACCATTTTTAAATTATTATTACCTAGTGCAGTTATTTCCTCAATATCTATCTTTGGTTTTTTTAATTAATACTTTTTAAATAATAATTTTTTGGTAGGTTACGCTCTTTCTTGATAATATGATTCAGTCAAATATTACATATACAAAAGATTTACATTTAAAATATAGATTAATACCTCACTGTCCATTCACCAGGGCGAACACGTGGAGGTGTGCAACTAAGGTTTGTTGTATTGTTTGAAGACTCATTGCCATCTCCTCTTTTAAATGACCACATGATGAATTTATCGTGATAAAAATTAACAACTAAATTAGGTGTTGTTTTTGGAAATGAGTTTAAGTAAGTACCAGATGTGGCTGTTGCTATAAGCTGCATCAATTCAGAGTATGGCACATTCCCATGGCCTGAATGTGGGTGAAATTGACTAGATACATGCAAAAATGAGCATGCCACACTTATACATCTTAATTGGTTTAAAACTGAATCAAGCACTTGTATGTCAGCCAAAGTTATCATCCCATCAGTAATAACAATTAAATCTAAAAAACAAATATTGTTACACTACATATTTTATTCGAATTAAAAATTAAATACAAATAATATTATGCATATGGTTGCAATATTAATACATAAACATACAGTAAATCATATACCTATTTACACAATAATGAATAATTACATAATATTTAATACACATGAATAAAACTTAAATACTATGTTAATTATAGGAACTACTAAGAAAATCAGATGATTTTAGAGTAGTGTTACTAGTTGAATATGAGATTAAAAAGAGTATCATAAAATACTATGGATAAAGGGTATAGGCCATAAGGTATACATATGAACATGATCAAGTAAAACAAAATACCTACTATAGAATATAGATATAAACAATAAATAAAATAAGCCAGTCAATATAACAATAAGAATTATATTATTTACTAAAATGTTGAGAAAACTACTAAAAATTTGAAAATATATCATTAACTGTGTCAAATTTCTAATTAATAAATGTCAATTTAGAGCTATAAGTTTAATCCAAAAATAAAAACACATTATTATATAACTTTTAATATATTATAATAATTATAATTTCAATTAGGTAACTTGAAAAAAAATTTTATTCATTACTGCATGATTAATTTTCATACAAATATTTAATTTGTGTTATTTTTCAAAATTGTTAACAAAATTTGATTAAATAATAAAAGGTATTCCGTTTTTCCCTAATTAGATTTTACCAGAAAACTTTTTTTCCGACAGTTATTGTTCTCGAAGTAAAAAATTTTAAAATTTTGTTATTACGAGGAGGTCACATTTTCTGTATATTACATTTAATACCTCTAACTAAAAATACAGTTATTACTTAGGTATTTCAATAAGTATACATTCTATCAACAATCATTTTTTCCCAGCGATAAAGATAGTATTTACGAAAAAATACGGGTACTTGCCTTTATCGCAATTTACCATCGTACGACATATTATTATACCTGTATAATTTATATACTATTACTATTTTCGCTGTATGAACAATAGTAATTGATTTGTATTTTACACTGATATCATCACACGCTTATGACATTGTTATTATTATTATTATTATTATTATTATCGCTTGTATACACGTAAATCAACACCTAATTGTCGTAATCGTAGTCACGTTATTCGCATACTATCGGCCGTCGTTATACTTTCATTTTCAAATATCCATAAAACTACTGCGTTAAATTGTAAATTATAAAATAAAATTATTAATATTTTACATCATGGCTGAAATAAAAATTTTGGGAGAAACAAAATTAATTTATGGTGGTTTTATTTACGTGCGGTCTAAATTACCCACCAATGGCAAGACATACTGGGAATGTAACAAATTACGTAGAAAAGAGTGCAGATCGAGAATTATTACTGCTTTCGATATTTCTGAAAATAAAAATTATTTTATACGAAAACCAACGCTGGACAATCACAATCACGGTCCCAACCAAGAAGAGTGTGAATTAGAGATCTTCAAATATTATTTGAAGCGGAAGGCTGAGGGTCAACCACAAATATTACGTACAGAGATGGCTGGGCTATCTGACGGGGTTCTCAGTCAACTACCTAACCCTGATAATTTAAAGAAATCAAAGCGTCAAGTCCAGAGGTATTTATTTTTTCCACATTTCCACCTATCCATTCTAATTTTATTTATTTTACATACAAGAAAAAATTTGCTGTCCAATCCGAAAACACTTTCTGACTTGGGTACTCTTCCCAATCAGTATCAGAAAACGAATACAGGTAAAAAATTTTTAATTTATAATTCGTTTGATGATAATTTTGTCAATGAAGGTAAAGTTGTTGTGTTTACGGCCCGGAGAAATTTAGAATTATTGGCAAGGAGCAACTGTTGGTTTTTAGAAGGGACTTTTAAGGTTTGATGGTTTTTATCTCCCATAATTTCCAAGGCTGGGCAAATTAAGGTTTTTTATAACTTGTTAAGTTAAATTATTATAAGAAAAAGTGAATTAAGTTAAAAGTAAAATATGTTTTTAATGTAACTTATTAAGTTAAAAGTTAGTTTAAAAAAAAAAGTAAGAGTTGCATAACTTAGAGTTAATATTAATTTAACGTTTTAACATAATTTGAATGCCCAGCCTTGATCATTTATATTCATAATCATTTCATAATTCTTAGGAGTGTCCCACTATTGGTCACTTTATATGCATTATAATTTATTAATTTTAAAATATTTAATTATTATATTACAGCATTTATTGTGTTAATTTTAATTGTATTTATTATAATGTGTATTATTTTTTATTAATTATTATAAATAAAGGCCTCAACAACAAGATCATAGGCCACTTAATATTATATATTATAATTTATCGATTTTAAAATATTTAATTATTACACTATACCATTTATTATGTTATTATTCGTTTTTAATTTTTAAATATATTATATTTTATCTATTTTAATATTGATTTGGGTAAAAGGTATTCAGGGGGAAAAAAAGGTTACGGGTTTACGGCTTTTGGGTCCAAAATAAAATTTAAATTATAATATTACAAATTTAAATAAAAATAGCTTACTTGATATGCTTGATTGGGGTAATAATCTAACAGCTAACATGCCATATCTTAAAGTGTTTATAAAACCTGAATCAGGATTGTTATTGAATGTAGGTCTTACATTTGAATCACTATTTATCAAATTATGATGATGATTTGTAGTTGAATCATTGCTCACTGGAGTATTATTGTTTTGATTTTCATCATTAAAATGCTATAACAGGAAAATAGAAATGTTTAAATATTTTGATCAATCCAAAATAGTTAATTTTATTAAGAGAACATCACATTCTCATATGTTAGGTTAATAGTACCAATATAAATCATTTTAAATTTGAGTTCAGCAGAACAAACTGTCAGTTATTAGTTTAAATATTAGAGTAAATTCTTCATCAATTATCAAATTTAAAGGTAAGAACATTATTTGTATTCTCTCATTAATTTTTAAGCAAGTTATGGGTATGTGAAATATTGAAATATAAATATGCACACCTCACTAAAAATTTAAAATATCATAAAAACACAGATAATTATCTAATTATTAAATTTGATGACAGGTTAATTCATTCTTAATATTAAAAGCAAACAACACAAAATTAATTCTTTTAAACACATATTTAGTATGAAATACTTTTATAAGATGGAAACAACACATGCAAGTGAACATCCTTTTAACAAGAAATTTTAATCATTTATAAATATATTAATTATAACTTTTACCAATTAATAAGAAAAGTATTACGATATTGTTTGGATTCACGGGGGTCTTATTTACAGTTTTATTCTGAATGCATAAAGTAAGATATTTTATAAAAAAAAAACCATATTAAAACAAAATTAGTTATGGGAAGTCCACAATTTATAAGTTTTTCATCAGGAGTCAATGTTCTACAAAAATTTAATAAGTGCTGATGTAGGGTACAGTATTACATTATATATCTAACCAGGTAAACGTTATACTGATTGCAAATAATTTTTTTTTAGTAGTGCCGACACCTAACTAAAAATAAACTAATGGTAGCAATAAGTCGATAACCGAACCTAATATAGAAATAAGACAATATGGTTTTGATATATTGTTGTTAGTTATTTAGTCTTTAAAAATAAACATACACGGAAAAAAATGTTTATGTTACCTACCTTAGGTTTTCGAGTAGTTTTTTTAGTCATTGCTAATGAGTTTTCCAGACGATTCATTTCTGTTGTGATAATTCTAATAAACTCTTGAAAATTACGATTATTGATAAGCCAACCTTGTACCAGTACCTAATTTTAAAAAAAATTAACATACATATTACACATATTCATTAAATAAAATGTTTCAAACCTGTTGAGCCGGTGATGTGTAAAATGGTGTATGTACTATAACTGTGACATACACTTGTGGTTCAAAAATAATGTTATCAGATCCAGGTACAACAAACTATCAGGATAAAAATTAAAAATAAATGTGATATATGTATAAAAAAAAGCAAAAAAAGAAATAATATTTCATACCGGCCTGATAAACCCTTCGATACTTCTACGCAATGCCACAGTCATCTCATCGAGCATAACATGACATCTCTGAATATCCTAGAAAAAAATTAAAACCAAACCAGATGTAATACTTTTACAGTTATACAATACAGTAAGCAAGTATTCCAAGTATTCTTACAACTGAACAATTTGACGGACTCATATCTAAGCAATACACCATATTATATACGGCTGTTAAAAAATAAACACGAGTAAATGCATCCATAACAAAAATAGAATTTGCAAAACCATCTTTATCCAAATTTTCCTCTCTGGGTATAAATGACATGATTTTACATTGCTCTGGGGATTCGACATCTAAATCGTCATCTACCATCTGTATGGTTCCCAAACGTTTCAAATACCACATGACACGCATGTCTGCACTCATCGATCTACCCTTGTCAATTAATACATACACGCACGAGGCCAGGGCATAGGATCCAACGGGTAGCGGTGCAGCGTAAGTAAAATTCTCTGGTCCGTCATCCTAAAGCGCATAGATGTATTGGAATAAAATAATTAATAATATACAATGAAATTATGGGTAGAACAAAAAGAACGGACGGGTTTACCTGAGTCTGGGTGGGATTGAGAATTACAGAGAGCACCGAATCGCTGTCGGAATCCGTCGACGACGATGACGTTAAACTACTGCCATTACTGTTATTATCCCAATCGTCCGTCTCCTCCATCGCGTATGTGGTCGGCGTATAATTATTCCGTCATGTATGCCAAACGACGTTACCGGGACGACTAACGATTTCGCGCTCTACGAAATGGCGATGTGAAAACTGGTCATTTCGTTGACAGGTACGTACAATTAATTATATAATATCGGTATCTACCCGTATTCGTCTGTTTGTGCATTCCTCGCCTACCCGTGTGCTGCGTACAAAATAAATGGTGTATCCGCTACACGGTCAGTAGTCGTCCGGCTACAGCAGCCCACAGAATTAATATTATCGTTGTCGTTGACGTATTTCGTCAGCGATCGTCAAAAATCTGTACAAAACGCGCAAAAACGGAATAGTTATTATTGTTATTATCGCCGTGTGAATTCGTGATAATGAACGGTTTTCCGCATAACAATAATTCCGTTTGATACGATAATGATAAGGCAATGCCGTCCGCGCGACAACGCACGTGCCCGTAATTATTATTATTATTATTATTATATGTTTTTTTAAAACCGCCGCGCAGCGATGATGCAATAGCCAGTGGCTGCGGCAACTGAACAACTGGTGGCGGTGGCGGTGGCGTTGATAACGGACGAAATAACACGAAAACGAAACAACGAAACCGTAATAGCCATTATGACGTAAAAGCGTATAATCGTTACTGTATAATATTACAATAATAATATACTAATGTTTGAAAATATAGCGCTAAAGACCGGACGTCGCAACGACCGGCGACCACTGCCGGAATCACAATAATGCACAAGTGGTTTTCAAAACATGATCGATACCGCGAATGTGTGGGTACCAGCTCTACTCGAACGATCGTGAACGACCGGTAGGTTATAGCCAACGGTATGGCCGCCACAGACCTCAACAACACGATATTTGTTTATCGTCTAAACTCTAATAATATTTAGACGAGTCTCTAAATAATTATTATAATAACAAGCTAAATGCATAATAACGTATAAATCGTATAATTATATTACCTACTTGATCGGTCGACCGTAAGTCAATAATTAGCACTCTGTCGTCCGCGTTCATTGTTTAATTGTCTCGTGTCTGTAGGTTTTTCTATCACAGTCCTTATAATAATGTTATGAGAAAAATATTACCTATTATTTAATGAATACCCATCAAGCTTAGAGCGAAAAATGCATTAATCCATAACATTAAGGTAGATAGTAAAAATGCACATACCCAGTAAGTTCTCCGGAAGGCTTAGTTGCCATTTCAAGTCACACAATATTTAACATATTTTTTAATTTTTTAAATTGATTTACTCGTATAGGTATTATATTATTATGTATTTATGTGGACTTTAGTGACTGAGGTGATTATTTTCGAGTGCCTGTTGACTACGGAGAGGGGTCATCGAGCTAAAAACTCTACATAATAATAATTAGCTACTAAAACTCGCTGTACGCTGGGATCAACAAATAATAGCTTGTAAGTCCTGCGCATTTTCGGATCACACCAACGTGTATCTAATGCGTATCAAGCCATATTTTAGTAGAAATACAAACTAGGACCAAAAATTGGACATATGGAGTAATTAAATTTCGATTGTAGTGTAATCTTGGCAGTGATAATTTTTCCAAGTTTTACAAGTGCAGTACAACTATTGACAATGCAATTCATCAAAGTACGTATATTCCACCATTGACGTCATTGATAAACACAAATCGAAACTTATATTTAATTGCTGCAGTGTTAATGAACTGTTTAAACTGCTTAAAGTTACAATATCAAAACTAAAAAAAAAAAAGGAATTGAATATATTACAGAAAACACATTTCAAAAATATAAAAATATCAAAGTACGTCAAATAATCAATACCCCTTCTATTTGGGTATTACAAAATATGGATACGGAAACGTACTACCTATTTCGAAATTAATTTTACATTAAATAAAATAAAACGACAAGTTTATGTTTACATTGTGTACACAAACGTGTATCTTTATCTTTATAATACACCTGCTATTACTTACAATAATAACGATTTTTTAAACAAATTAATAAATAGGTGTATAACTTTTTTTTTACATAATTTATTATATTCATTATTTCAATAGTGTAAAAAAAAAATTATCCAAAAGAAAATGAAAATCACATCCTTTGGGACGCAATGCTCGATGATTTTCTAAGATAAATATAAAACACCCACGTACTCAATAATTTATACAACAAACGCATATTATTCTAAAAATGTATTTTAAAAACGTTATAATAACAGTATACTCGATGTACGTGCGTCTTAGTGGTGAAATCAGTTGCTCAACAATCGAATTAACATAAATACATAAAGGTATCTTATACACCAACCGTGGTCCGGAGAGGAAGGTGGAAGGTCAAGCGCCTCGGTGCGCACGACAAAACGCCGGCGCCTCGCGTTTGACCAGACTCGGGTATTCAAATATTGTAAACACCCGTATTATATTTACCACCTGTTGTATACACAATTTAGACCGCGGCTGAGTGGGAATAATCGGTACCGGTACTGGAGGGTACCCCTCAGTCCTCTCCAGTAAATTAACTACGTACGTGCGTTTCATGTTTTTATTCAACGGTTAAATTATGGTAATGTGTTATTTAAAGCTCTGCAGCAGTGTATATTGTTTATAAATAAATATTATAATATTACTGCTATTATAGCAGCACAATAACATAATCATTGTGATTTCTTTGTTGATATCTACATAGGTATATATACTTAGGTACTAAACACGTTGTGCGTCATTGGCGTACACAATATTTAATAACCAGTAGCACTGCAACAGTGTTTATAGTCTATATATATATGACTTATAAATAGGTTTAGTATAGGTACAACCCATTTTAAAAGGTCACCGATGATTTTATAGAATATGGTCGAAGGAAAGTAATCATATGTAAATATCGTTGTGGGTTTAATATAAATTAAAGCGGTCGGTTTTTTGGAAGTACCTATATTTACTCAGTAGATAATGCTTAAATGAAAGTAATAAGACTACGGATCTGTACATCGTTTATTATATTTGGATTAATTTTCGAAATAGAATTATCTTTTTCAAGAATTAGAAAATTATGTTTAAAGAAACATTTTCTGACTATATGAAATACTCCATAGTGTATAGGTAATATATTAGTATAAAATATTGTGTACAATATTATGATATATTGTTATATTATACGTATAACAATTTTATAAATACTTACCATTAGCTGTTATATCGTGCATTTCATACAGAGTGATTCAATCAGCATGCTCTTCCAGTCTCCTGTTTTTTTTTTATTTAATAATGTAATCATTCAAAATAATAGCGATTAGTAGGTAATGAATAAATAATACGATTATGAATGAACAATTAATATTAAATAAACATATAATTTAATGTTTTCTAATAGATACCTTGTATGGACTTATATCATAAATATATATATCATCATCAAATAATACAAAAAAGTTGTAAATAAGTATATTTGAAAATCTGAACTTTAAGTATGCTTAAAATATCTTACAACCAGATTTTGAATAACTGTAGTATTATTATAAAGAAAAAAGAGGGTGAGCATACTTGGTGCATCGTTCTGTATAGGTACATCGTACATACACATAGGTATGTAGTGATAGAATTTGAGTACCTACCTAATGAATCAAAACTTAGCGAAAACACTGTAATAAATATTGTTTTATCGTTACTATGATAAGCTATACCTTATTTTCTTTATATAAACCTAAATAAAAAAAGTTTATTGAATAATTTATCAACCATAATTCATAATACTATGTAATATAATTTGGTAACTTTAGACTTTAGTCAAATCGAAATATAATATAGTATAGGTACATTTATCGGCTACCCGTTCAATAAAATTAAGTGTTTTATTTAATTTTTCATACATTTTACTTAAATTCCAACCGTTTATGATTAAAGTGATACCTACGCCTTTTAACACAAGGAATTGATTTTACACCACCTGGTCATAATCATAAATGAATTGGTCTACTTTGATTTGTTTAGTCGTTTATCGTTACATAAAATGTATAATAATTATCATTTTATGATTATATTTTATTGTCCAGAATATAGAAATTCGTTTGAAAATCTACCAATACCTAAATTACATACCTAGTACATAGATGTAAATATTTCAATTTTTTCTATTAATCATCATGGCATATTCGCATATTGGCATATTGTACATGATTAATAATAATATAAAAACCTTAAATTTCGTTACATAGTTACATTATAACTCTATGTATCAAATACCTAATACGGAAATAAATAATAATCATAATAAACGCATGTAAATAACTTGAAGTTTTTAAGTTATAAGTTTTACTGTCGTATAAACACTATAATTTATAAGCTATAACAGCAAGCGATTTTAATATTAAATATAATTAAAATATCGCTTAAACCGGTTTGAATTTGAATGTGTAAGAAACGAATCTTTCACAAACGTTTGTTTCGATTAGAGAAGTCGAGTAACTTAACTATTGGCATTCATTCAAAATTACTTAAACCGTAAGTGACCATTTTTTTTTTTTAAGCACACAGATATAACATAAATATTATGTTGTCACTTGTTAGTTATATATGAATAAGGTAATCATATTTAAACTCGATTTAAATTATATGACTATAAAACCTAAATGAAACTAAGAAAACTAAAAATTTAATATATTTTCTAGTTATCTAACAAGAATTATTGATTATGGACAGCTATGGCACATCGGAAAGTATAGGAAAAAATTCCAATTTTTTTTTTTTTGGATTGGTTTGGGGAGCTAAAGAACCATTAAATGCCGATTTAACCTAATTTGGCCTTAGTGGGAAAGTATTTAAAATTTGGTTTAACTTTTTCTGTGAAGACGAATCTTCAGAAATTAATAAGTGCCGATACATTAATAAATATATACCTACATAATTTAGTTTGAAATTTTTAAATTCGGGTGAAATAGCAAATTGTTTTAGAATTTTTAAATGTACACAGATGAGTTGTATTAAAACGCATTTTTGACAACTAGAAAAATTATAAAATACAAAATAAAATGTATTATTTGTTTAAGAATTCATAAATATAAGCAAATGAGCTGAAAATTTGTGTGCAAAGAAATTTTGAGAACGATTTAAAAAAATGTATAAACTTGTTTTAAACATCTCAAATAAATTATTTTTAAAAGCACAGTGTTCTCGATTTACTTAAAAACGTACTTGGCTTAAGTACTAACAAATTTTTTTTTTTATGTTTTATGTTTATCATTATATTATGACAAAATCTTAAATTAAATTAGAATTTATAATTTGTTCTGCAGAATACATTTTAATATTTTACCATAACTATATTTGCATGAATATTTAAAAATAGGTTAATATAACATATAGTTCTTTGTCTTAATAATAATAATAATATAATGTTAATACATTCAAATATTCAATACAAGTGTTTACTTTCACACCAAATACAATTACAATGATCGTTGTGGGAGGAGAATATTTATACTAACCCTTTAAAAACCAACATAATAAATCGTTATTTTTACAATTATTTCATATTGATTTTTTAATCATTGTATAGAAAGTTTTCAATTTTAAAATTCTCATAAATTGCTTCAAAATTAAAATACAATAATAAATTGTATTAATAATAGTAGGTAAGATAAATTCACTATAATAGCAAAATAAAAATAACATTAAATATATTTCGTTTTTAATAATATTGGGTGACAAGTGGTCTTCGCTCAAAATCATTTTTGTATGCAATGATTTATTATTGAATTCAAATTTAATATTTTATACATTAGTACATTACAGTGATTTATTTAATGACAAAGTGCAATCATCTATCGCTGGTATTGGTATACAACAAAGTGATGGTTATTTACTTTTTCTCTTTTTATTATTTTATATAAGTACTTAATTAATAAATAATTGATACACTAATGAATATACTACGTTGACTGTTGTCTATTATTTTTATTTATTGATTTTTTTCTTCGAGAGCCAAGAGATATCTTTTTAAAAGTATAATGCGTATTATCTACTTAATTATGTATAACACGCATCGCTGTACATTGATTCTATAATAATATTATTATAGAAAGTTTTAAGCATCAGAATAATAATATCAAATGCAATAATTTATTTGTACTTTGTACAAGGTAAATTAGTTATTTATTTTATACAATAACTATCATATACCAGGTGTTCAAAAAGTTTGGATACTCTTAATTACTGTATGTATAATTTAATACTTACATCGAGTAATAAAAAATAGGTAACACATTTAACATGTAAAAAGTTTAATAGCCTCATTAATTATATCATATTATCGTTTATTAGTCCCAAAATTAGACTACTCTGGCTACTGATCATTTCCAACTTTATGAACATCCTGTATGTATACATGATATTATTAGAGAGGTGTAAAACTTGTTTTAAACACGTTTAATATCTAAAAACAGGGAACGTCGCTTTGCTGCATAGATTACGAGTTTATGTACCTTGTTATTCAGTATAGGTCACTGTATTAGGTGTTTTAAAAAATGTTTAAGTTCCTAAGATCAATATTATTTTGAATTAAGTAGGTTCTTAAATTATAACAAAAATCGTTATTTTTCGTTTATAAAAATATATACTAATATATAATATATATATTATATCCTATTAAACATATTGCATTAAAATAAAAACTTAAAATATCTAAAAAAAAAAAAAGTTAAAACTATATTTTCTTTATACATTAAATGTTTAAACTTTTTAACCAAGCATAAACATTTTTTCATAATTTATAGTAAAAACGTTATAAAAATTCAAAAATATCAAATGCTTAAATACATTAAAATTTATTTGCTTAAATATTTTAAGTTCTAGGGTTAATAATATTTTTTAAATTGCAAAATGAATAATAAATTATTACGTTTAAGGCTTAACTATCAAATGTATTTAAATATCTTCAACATTTGTACTTTAATCGTTTACATAACAATTATGCGACTTATGCAAAACTTAATTTTAACAAAATAATTTTAAATTTTCATAACGTTAACAAAGCTTTACTGAAAATTCAATAAATCCAGAGCGGTTTATGATTCAAATTATTATTCATATTATAACCATAGCATTTCTCGATTTTATTATTAACTTAAAGAAAACCTACCTACACAGGTACTTAAAAGTTAAAATGATATTTATCTCGTGTAACCATAAACCATTATTTAGTTAAGTTGTTCTTGTCTAAATATTTATTTATCTATTCATATGGCTTTAGAGACAAATCAACATTACAAAAAATTGTCTAAATATGAACTAAATAAACATAGTTGTAGATAAGAAATCTATCTTTTTAGTATTAAAATTGTCTACACAATAAACAAGACATGATGTTATATTTTTTCAGGTAAGTAATACTAAAAAAAACTAAACTTATTTAGTCATTGATTTAGAACTATTGTTGTGATGTTAAAATAATTTTTTAAAAAAAAATGGAGAATTAATAATGTTAAATATTCCTGTAAATAGGATTATTTAGTAATCTGTAGTATTAAGCTTGTCAAAAAAATCACTAAATCATTAAAATGTAAATTACGTACTTAAAAAAATAATTACACATATTACCTGAAAGAAAAACTTGTAGTTTAAACATAAGCTTTATTATGACTTTTGTTACGCAGTATAAAAATATAATACATATATAGATATATTAAAAACATATTATCACTATTTATCAGTATAACTATAAGAAGGTAGTAAAAAAGTTAATTCAATTAAGTCAAGTAAAATAAAGAATGTTACTTCTAGTTTATCTACAGCATAAAAATGAATAGATTCATAATCGTCAAATAATACAATGAAACATTTTAAAATAGTATTTACTTACTAGTCAAACTCAGCTCATTATGTTCAAATACTATGATTTTTATCAAAATAATTAGAGAATTACGTAATAATATAAAAAAGTAATCATATTATCATAAACATTTTGTGAAAATTTTGAGTGTCTTCTGCCATTTTTTTTTTTTTTTTTAATTAAACTAAAAAAATAAATCGATATGTCATAAACTAAATTTGATAAAAATGTCTAGTTTTTCTTAATTTTTTGTTTTGTTTATCCTTGTTGTTTTGAAAAATGCTTGAAATTTTTAATTTTGATGTTTCCAAAGTACAAACTAGATGTCTAGATGATAAACCTAACCCAATCAATTTTATCCAAAATTGGCCTAAAAAAATCGAGAAGAAATTAAAAATTAAAGCATTTCTTTTGAACTTATCATGTGAACATAACAACAACAAAAAACCCCTCCTAAGTTTGAAATTGAAGAATTATTTCGACAAGTTATACGCTGTACACAAACAAAAACAAATAAAAAAAAAACACACATCATTATAAAATCAATACATTCATTCACTTCGTATAGAAATAAAATGATTTATTTTTATTTTTAAAACAGGCACCTATAGCTGATGGTCATGTTTTTCATTAACAATTAACAATTACCGTATAGGTACTGGTTACCCAAATTTAATAAATTAATAAAAAAAAATCTAGATACGTATCTAAAGTCAAATGACGACATGACGTTACAGTTAAAATAACTCGTTAGTAGTGACCAATAATAATGATTTAGGTAGGTGACAATAATAGTGACTTAGACATACGATTCGTTACCCAAATTGCTCAAGGATTAATTATAATATGTACTTATAAAAATAAATAGTATTTTTAAACATTTTTGATATGTACCTATTGTGTTCATTAATGAGAGGGAATTTTTAATTTTGGTACCAATTTTTAGTGTCCGTGTCCACTATTAAGTATTAGGAGATAACCGATAACCCTTATTTTATAGGTACATACATTATTGTTGGGGAATTTAAAAACGTCCACTATTGGGAAATGCCCACTGTTGTGAGGTATCCGCAATAATAGAGATTTCACTGAATGAATATCACATTTACTCTTACTTGAATAAACTGCAGTTATAAGTAATAATAATATTATTAAGTATAGACATTTCATCGTATAAGTGATAAATGTAGTCTCAAACTCTCAACTCTTCACTGAATAGATAATAGGTAGGTACATTTTAATGAACAATTCGGACATAATAAACAAGAATTATTACGAAACGTGATTTTGATTAGTTTTTCACGTGATTATACACAACTTACCGATAATACATTACATTACGTAAATAGGTAAAGTAGAAAAACATTTAATCTACTTCTTTTTAAAACCATTTTAGCACTTCGTGATACTATTTATTAAATCATTTTATAATCCAAATTAATCGTAGTTCTAATAGTTCAAAAGTACTTCTATTTCTACATCCTACTATGTAATGTTAAGTATGTTCATTGTTCATATTACTTAATAAGGTATATATTATACCTATTATTATTATTATTAATATTATTCATATTACTTAATAAGGTCACAATATTAATCTTAATTTTTTAAGTTTAATCTACTTAATACCAATTATAAATTATAATTTAAAATGACTAATTAGAAATTTATTAGAATTTAAATGCTGTTTTGGTGGTGATTAGGGTATTTAGGCACTACTTTAGTAACAAACAAATAATAATAAATGATACAAAAAATGTAAATACAAATTATACTTTTTAAAAGTTATCAATTGACTAAAAATTGAATGGTTATATAGTTAAAATATCAATATTTAAAACATTTAAACTAATACCTTATATACCTTAGAAATAATTGTAAAATAAAATATAAAAAGTAAAAGTGTCCTTCTTGAAATATCTATATCTGTAATATGAAACAAATTATGTACTTGAAATATATTGTTTTGAGTCATATACCTACCGCACGCAAAAACTTTGCATTGAAATCCAAGCCCCATTAATGATATTCTGATTATTTTTTATAAACTTACTTAACTCTCAAAATCAATTGTAAAATAAAAAAGCGAGGTCAAGTGAGTATCGCTATACTGTACATTAGGTGTTGTATGGATCACTATTATATTATATTAAATGAGTATTAAATGTAAATCTAATGATAGGATGTATCATTGTATACGAAAAACGATTCAAAACGGAGATAATTTGTCAGTCTATGATATAATAATGTATAAAATATATTATATTTTAAATTAAGTGATGGAAGGGTGGTTTATTTTTTAATGATTTAAATAGTGAATACCCCAAAATTAAACCATGTACAGAAAATGCAAATTTAAACAACTACCTATTATAGTGCATATTTCAAGTTTCTACGATTAGTATTTTTCAACTTTAATAACAATTTAAAATTATTTGATGTATGGTAAATCGTTACTTAGCGAGTGAATAAAAATTTAAGCTAAGGATAATTTTTTTTTAATTTGCCAACTTTCAAGTTTTTTTATAATTATTGCAAGCCAAACTTATGGAAAATATTGTATTAAATTTTCAATATTTTTTTATGAATTATAACTATAAAATAATTTGCAAATATTCATGATTATAACGAATTTTTGTCAATGTTTGAATATAAACGGTAATAAAAAAAATTAATTTGTGACTATGTATTCTTATCAATTTTAAATCGCTATAAGGCTAACTTATGAGAAACATTGTATTCAATTTTTAAGTATTTTGACTCAGCTTAAATAAAATTTATCGATAATTCAAAAAACTGTTTATAGATAACACTAATACCTATATATACAAGTCGTGAAAATTTCAAGTATTTACAGTGATTAATTTTTGAGTTACAATCAAATAAAAAATCGATTTTTTCAGAAACTGCTTTTGCGTAAAAATTCCCGTTTTTCCGTCACTTTATTTTGTTTTTCTCGATTTTTTTGAAAAATGTTGGAAAATGTTTACTTTTGCTCTGTATAATGCACCAAGGTAATTTACTTTGCCATCGGACCCCCCTTCCATTGAAGTTTGAAATTTAAGCATTATTTCAATTAGTTAAACTGTTTACACTACACAGACACAAAAAAAACCACACATATTTGTAAAATCAATATATTCATTATTTCGTTGTGAAAAAAAAAAAAAAAAAAACGTTGAAAAAATTGAATTGGAATTTTCTATAAAAAGATTTTGTAAAAGACAAACAAATCCATAAACAAATAAAAATGTAACATCAGATGCTGAAAATAATTATAGAATAACTATTTTTTAACCATACCTAGAATATTTTATAAACAAATTTCAACAAAGATTTTTATCTTATTCAGAAATTTTTAAAGGTAGGTATTAAATAAATAAATTTATTAATGTGATATATAATTGTGAATTTTTATCAATAATAAATAAAATCTCTTACAGGATTTGAATGTTTATTTTCAAAGAATCCTGTTATGACTGATAATAAAAAATTATCATTTAAAAACCTAAAAGATTTGTATACTCCAGAAGTAGAGAATTTTGATAGGTCACTTGCTGAGCTTAAATTATGGAGACGGAAATTATATAAAATTAATTTGCCTAAAACGTGACTACAAACTCTCACCGAATGTGATTCTAATATATTATATTCTAATGATTGGGGAGTGGTTACCTTCAATTAATTTCTTGTCGGAATGTTTAAATGAAAAGAAAAATAATAATCTTATAATACATCTATATATTTTTATATTAATTTCGTGCGCAAAATTCGGCGAATGAGTGCAGACAGACTAGACAGTAGACATAGGTACTAAATATAAACAATTAATAATCGATCTCTATTGTAATTTGCGTCGTGGTCGGTCCGAATCGTAGGTCGACAACGTACACAAAATAACATAATAAAAAATAGATAGAAAAAAATATGTTAAAAATAGATTGTAAACAACGTCACCGTGGTCTGCACAACGCACGGCGATAACACAGAATATACAACATAATAAAAATAATATTCAAATCACTACACTAATAGGTAAGCATCTATTTTATTTTAAAAATATTTTGTATGTTACCCGTCTCCTCTACTACTCTCGAACATATATTTTCAAAATTGTAAAGATCGAAAACATACCAAAGAAATACAGTGGCTGAGGTATGTAGTCGAAAAGCACACACTATTATTATTATTAATAAAATTGTATTGTATGTAGTAATATTTCAAATAGGTATTTGATTGATATGAAATAGTTTTTATTTATGTTTATTTATAGGACCGTTTGAATAAATTAACAATGTTAGCAGTGTATAAAAATATTAAACTGGCTCAGCCCCCCTCACCTCAAAAAATTATTTAGACAAAACATATTCCCCCCAGGACAAATTCTTAATTACGCCATTGCTCCCGTGTGAATTGTCGGATGTGCTGTTGCATTACAACTCTGAGTGAACTGTTTTTCACATACGTCACACTGGTTTGGCTTTTCTTTTGTAGTTCTGTGTGTGTCTTTTGATGTTCCATAATGTTTATTTTTTTGGTTTTTTTCAAAAATGATTATCAATTCTACCGCATATATTGCTAACACATGTATAAATTTTCGGGTTTTGCTATACGATAAGTACGCCAATTAAATTTGACGACGTTTAATTTAAATATTTTATGTTGTAACCAAATATACGTTTTTTTCAATTACTACATCTAATACTCCAAGTATTATGTTATGGTCGATTAGACTTATTTACATTGCTAAATTTTTTATCTAATATTGTTTATAACTACCTTCTTCTAAATTTTTGATTTAAGATTTGATTTGCTTTTTAACCAAATAAAAAACAATGATTGCATATTTTTTCAAAATTAAATAACTCATAATACTATATGATCCACTAAAAATAAGAATGAAATTCATAAATTTGATTAAAAAGGTCTATACTTTTTTCTCAATCACTATTAGTTATTTAAAAGAAATTATTATGTGAAATTTAAATGCAGGGCTTTTTATGAGAATATGCAAGTATCGAGTTTAAGTGTTTGCATATTTATCAGATCAGTGATACCTACCTATACAAAGTAAAGTATGTAAATCGGATTCTTTTAACAGCATAAGCATTAGATTTGAACGTAAAATAAAATAAAATTTCAAATATTTCCTTGTAAATTCTAAGGATACTACCAAATTAGCAATAATATCTAATGTTCTACAACTATTGAAAAATTTGCTTCTTGATGCGCAAAAACACTTGTTATGATATAAAAAATATTTAGCAAAATGTCGATACATATTCAGACGTACGACATAAGCTTTTTGCGTGTACCTTTCTACAATGAATAATATAATATATTTTAATAGGTATTTAATATTTTTATAGGTAACTATTTAATCTAAAATTAAATTATGCGTTATATACTTGTGCAGGTACCTATAGTGTTATGCAGAATAAACATTTAACATTAAACATAGTGTGGCATAATATCATTATAATAGTATACAGTGGGAGTTATAATGAGAGTGGTTATAAGGTGATGGCTATGGAGTCTTGAGTAGGGGACTTTAGAATTTTAGATACTATTTCAAAGAATACTTTTCCATTTGTATTAAGTAGGTGATTTATAAAAGAAGATATTATACTTGTTATGGCTGTAACCTGTAAGTTGTAGCAGAACCAAATAGTAGTGAATTCAGGGGAGGGGCATGGGTACATGTGCCCTCCTATCTATTTTCTATCGACAATTTTTTTTATGTTACTATGAGTATCAAATAAATGAAAAATACAGTAAATAAGAATAATACTAGGTAACTACTTGTATAACCAGTGGCGTAACTAGGACTACTCTGTGGGGGGTGAATTAGATATTTTTTATTTGTAAAAAAAAACAAAAAATTTATACGTATCTCACAAATTATAATTCATTATATTATAAAAAAAAAAGGTTTGGGGTTAATATATCACCCTCAATAAACATATAATAATAACATAACATACATTATGTTGCCTTTTTAATTTATTGGTAAGATGACAATTTTGTAATTAAAAACATTTTCTCCCCAGCATTATTAATTTTATTTAGCTCACCTAATATATTTTGCACCGATTTAATCATATAGGATAATTTGGGTATATGTTAGTTGTAAAAACTTGTATTACCAGATGAAGTTAAATTTGTTTTATACCTATTTGTTTTACTTATTGAAAATCATTATTATATTATTACAAAAGAAAAATCTGTTAATTCTTTATATTTTGTTACATAGTTGTGCATAGCATGATACATTAGTATCATTAGCTTAGTTATGAATGTAGTTAATATGAAGTATTAGTGTTTTAATAACCCATTTGGAAAATTTTTATTACCTAAAAAATGTATTAGAATTATCATAAAGTGTATACTTAAGTATTGTTAACTATAATTTACTGTTAACTAACTTCTTTGATAACTATTTCACTTGGTTTTACCTTAACTTTTTAATGTTAATTAATATTCAATTTATGAAACATTAATTTAACTAGTGGAAAGCCAAATCAACTAAAAAGTACCTACTTATTTAAAACTACTTTATTTTTAATATTGTTTTGTAGTTGTATTAAAAAGTACAATATATTTAAACCATGATTTAATTTAAGTTCCAATTTCCAATTTGTATAATTAAAATAAAAAAAAAAAAAAAAACAATCTTATGAATTAATGTAATGGTACCATCGGTACCCAAAATATTTGTAGTACCTATCCACAGAGCCGGTTATAGGTGAAAAAAGGTATAGAAAAAATAATATAACAAGAGGCGGAAATTTTGATCTTTGCCTATGTATAAAAATTTGCTTGTGCTGGCCCTGAGTATTCATATATTACTTAGTTAACAAATGAAATTACAGCTAAAAATTGATACTTATATTTACATATTATATGTATTTTTTAATTTATTTGTGGAAAAACTATTGGTTGTCTTGGTTATTAATATTGAAATATGTGGTAAAACAGTTTCTTTAAAATATTGTATAGTATAATAAGAGACCAACAAAGTAGAAATAATTTTATAGGTAATTTAGTATTAATTATTATATTTCTTGATAGGGATCTTACAATTTTTTTTTTTTTTATTGAACGACCATATTTGATACAGATTTAAGTTTTAACTGTACACTTTTATTGTAAATATTAAAGCAACTTCTATCAAAAAGTTGGTCTATACTGGGCTATCATTTTTTGACATATGTGTTTATTATATTCTTTTCAACCAAATTCCAATCAATTAAATTGAATTTCTTATTTAACTGGTCTTATATAAAGAAAAATAAATAAATCTAACTTTTAAAATCGACTGTTAGACAAAATAAAGTTAGTTATAACTTATAACAAAGTATATCATACATAGGTATTAGGTATTATGCAGTTAATAAAATTGAAAAAAAATAAGTAGATATTATATTATATGTATACAATCCCAAAATAACATAATATAAATAAACTTGCCAATAAAAAGTAATATTATCAGTATCCTAGTTGAGTCCACAATTGGTAGATTTATCTATTAACAGTGTTGGAATAAGGGATTATAATTCTGTTTTAGATAGCCTATCTACAATAATTATATTGAACTATTATAGGCAGTTGGTATTGCTAAATACTCAAAAATTATATTATCAGAAGGAGGTCAATTTTTGGGTAGACAGTTAGATGATAATTTTATCCGATATTGTAATAAATATTTCATTAATTAATTAAAAAATTAACCGAGCCTTCTTACAAATGATTATATTGCATTTACCAGTTGTGAAACTTTTGGAAAACATTGGTTACAGAGGGATTATTTTTGACAATACTACATTAAAATTATCAGTTTTATTATTGTTAAATATTATTATACACTCTAATGATATGTCTTTCATTGGTAATCTCTAAATTACATCTACTAGGCCGATATCTGGATTATCAGTTTTTTAAAGGCTAGTTGTATTGCTACAAATAATCTGAAAATGAATTATTTATATTATATTATTTTTGTATGAAATATTATACAGATTAAATTTTAAACAAAATTACAATAGGTTCATTATTTTAAGTTAGAGGAAAATACACTACACTAAATTTAATACTATAACAACATACTATATTGATTAAACTTACAAGTATTTATTATATTCATTGCATTTCTATTTTCTGTATCAAACAAAAAAGTTTAGAGACCACTGTCCAATATGAATGCAGAAAATACAAATTAGCTTGCATTTCATCACATCGTAGTTTGACAAAGGAACAGAACACGATCAAGTTATATTTCACACACACTTGTCATATTTACATAAATATTACTTAATAAGGTTTGAAGCATAGACATGGGTGTGTCTTTTTCTGACAATATTGGAAGGACTAGACAAGATATATAATTTAAAGTAAACTTAAAAAAACAATTTTTTTAAAAATGTGACTTCAAAATATGTTACATTTATTCATAAAATATAAATAAATAAATATACATCTATTTCAATTTTTGTATTTGTACTTTATTTTGATTTTATACTACTGTATAAAAATATTCAACAGTAAATTATTAACATAGTCATATTAACTGTTTTATACCATTATGAACACATAATTGGCTACACTGTATCCTGACACACTTTAGGGTTAACATTAAAAAAAAAAAATGTATATGTAAATGCCATTTTAAAAAATACATAAAAATAAAAATTAATAATAAACATAGGTACATTAACTTAATATAACATGACAAAAAAAAAAAAAAATGTACCAAATAATAACTGAAGAACATCAATTTAAATATACAAACACATTCCAATGTCATTTTCTCCAAAATAGATAATTATTCGTCATCTTCAATAACAATAACTCCTAAATCTTTCCGATCATAATCTCTGAAAAACGAAACAAAAATCAACAGAAAATTTAATTTGTAATTTATAAAAAAAAGTATAAATACATTATAGCAATTAAATAATTAATACACACTTGAATTCATCTTTAAGTTTTTCATACTCTTCTGTCATACTACTTTTTAAATTTGGATTCACGGAAGTTAATGATGCCTCAAAAATTGCTCTCACATATCTACGAGAACCATACATGTACTCAAAACGCATGCAATCACTCCATACATCTGTATTTGAAACAAATTTAAAATCAGCTTTAATAATAATTGTAGGAAAATTGATACTCACCAATATCTGTATCACCAAAAGAATTGCATAAAATGTTATGCAATTTTCTGATAAAACTTAATTTAGAAATTCCTGAATTCTGAGTAAGTTCAAATGTAATCATAGATTTATACAATTGTTTGCATTCTGGTTTTACGTCTTTAAGTTTGTTGAACAATTCACGAGTTGAAAGTATCCCATTGTGAAGTACGTTCCATTCTAAATATTCAGGCCTGATTACACAATTGACTTCAGGGTATGGACAATTTGAGCCTTCTTGATATAATTGTTGGAGCTAAATAGAAATAAATACTCTTATAAAGCAACCATTTTTTTTAGAGGGAGAAAATAATACTTATAATTTAAACTTTTTATGAAAATCAATAACTTACAGACTAAACTTATAAATATTTGTACTTATTTTACCAATTTTGGATGAGTATTCGCCATATATAAAATAAGAATTTCCCATAATGGCATCGATTTGTTTGTCAAAGCCCGAACACCGGCTTGAAAAGCTTCAATGCCCATTTCAAGACTGTCATATTTTAAATAATATGATATTAAATTATACCAAAGATCTACACTATCTTTTATCACTTTAACTGATTCTTTCATTATCCTATGGCAGTCTTTATTTGTGTTTTCAGTCTAAAAAAAAAAAAAAAAATTAAAATTGTTATACACATTAAGCAGTATTGCTTTATAAAAATGCACTTACCCAATAAATGTAATATTCGGCTTTACATAATGCTTTATTCTCATGAGCTTCTTGAAAGGCTCGTTCCATTGTTTCATTCATAAAATTTCTGATAGTTTCTTTTTTCATACGATAAGATTTACGAATTTCAATAATATGATCAATATAAAAGGTCCATAACTTAAGTTTATTTTTTAGTGGTAAATTTTCTTTTAATCCGTTTTCATAGGTTTTAATGCAGTTTCTATAAAACAAACATATATACATATATATATATATATAAATATCATAAAAATGTAATTTTTGAAATATTTGAATACTGACCTTATACCATTAATATAATTTTTATCATAGTGTAATTGTTCAGTTTTTTGATCGTAGATAAAACCATCAAAATGAATTTGAGCTAATTTTTGCCACATCAGTTCACTATGTTTATACTTTTTAATCATATCTCTAAATAAAAATAATATATTTATAAAAATGTACAATAAATTGTGAAAAAAATATATCAGTACCTGACTACATTGCATTGTAGTTCTCTAACTGTACTTAATTTTATTGCTCTATCTAATAATATAAAATGAAATTCAATATCATTTGCAAAACGTTTTATTAGGTTTCTGTATTTTTCAATGGCAATTGGAAGTGAGGCACCTTCAGTCTTTTCTAAATGTTGAACTTCAACCCAAAATTCTTCTACATATAAATTTTTACAATTTTCATGATGTTTTAATCCTTCTGAAAAATATCGTCTAGCTGATTCAACATTATTTCGATCATCAAATTCATATGTTGCTGCAGTTATATACACTTCAGGGTCACTATGGTATTTCAACATGAGAATTTCCAACATGTTACTACATTTAGTTATAAATAATGCCTGAAATCAAGAATTTATGATGATTAAATAAATATTTCATAATTAATAAACAAATTAATTTTAATTCAACAACAAATTTTGGTATTACAAAATTAGCCAACACATATTTAGCAGTTTTTAAAAATATAAATATTCAAAACATTCTTAATATAATAATAAGATTAGCAATAAAGTGTAAAAATATATTATCAACATTCAAATGTTAATAATAATAATTATTATTTTGAAAAATTCTATTAAAATAATTGTATATTATTTTATATCTTTCTTTATTAATTTATTAATTATTAAAATGGTTCAATGAAAACATGAATCAAAAACTGACCTACTATTTAAAATGCATATGACATTATTCTTATTGTGTCATACTATCATACATTTTATTAATCATATAATTTTTATACAGAAAAAAAATGAGGTTTCCAAACTATTTAAAATACAAATATTATCTTGTATTTGAGATAACAATCAGAACAATATAAACTGTTAATTTTTTTTCACCCCCATTTCTTATAATATGGTGTTCAACTGGTATAGAATTAAATGCAATTTTGGTAGTCACCATTATCAGTTTGCATATTGATCATTAATGAATAGGTAATCACTCATCATAAACTTAAAATGATTATATGGTATAGGTTTTAGAGATTTTCTAAGTCTTTACAGTTAACAGAAAAATTGAACAACTATAGATATTAGATATTTAAATTAATTTAAATATACTTACTTTAATATTAACTCAGAAGTAATTAGTCCAGAACTAAATATATGCTTACATTCATCTAAATGTCAATCTAATAATCATCATAATTGCGTTATTCTAAAGAATATAAATTATATTAACTATCTAGGCCTTACTTTAGACAATAAACTTAAATAGAATTATCATATGAATAACCTTACAAATACTCTTCGGACAATTTTATATGATTTACAGCATATATTTGATATTAATATGAAGCGTAAACATAGCTTTTATTATTATGCTATGTAATTGTCTTTTAGGAGCAAGTATATGAGTCTAACATTCATTCTTTGCATATTACTTTAAATAATGTAATTCAATTTATATTTAATATACTTAGGCTTACCAACAATGAATTTGTATACAATGTTAAATAATCTACTAAGAGGAAGCCACACCCATGTGTGTTGTGTCAATTTTACATACATACATGGCAAATTTTCATTCAGCAGAATCAAGTTTCGGCTGTTAACTTAAATATTAAAGTTAATTTAACAATCTTAAAGGTAATAATATTATATAGGACAGGGGTCGATAATAGGTGATCCGTGGAAAGGAAATAAATAGACTATCAAACATTTTTTTTTTTTTTTAATATTTAGTTTCTCCCGCATAATAGATATTTGATCTATTTTTATGATGTATTTGGAGATCACGATGGCGTTCATTATATATTAATGTTTACAATAATAGTCACAATAACATAAACATTTTTAAGTTTTTCTGGTTCTTGAATTTTTTTTTCTTCAAATTATCTAGACAGTCATAACATTTAATTACCGACCTTTGATTTAAGGCATCTTGTAGGCTTTTATTAATATTTTAATATTTAACAGTTACAAGCATTTTTAAGTTATAATATTTTACTTAACTAAATTCCAATAAATTTTTAAATTTTTATATCTTAAAATTAAAATGTTAATAAAAACCTACAATATGACTTGGATGATATTGATGCATTTAAGTTTGATAACAAGTAAATTAACTCTTATATTAAAGTTAACAGCATAAAATTGATTTCGCTAAATGAAAATTTGCCATGTTGTATATATGTAAGACGGTGACAATACAGGTGGGTGTGGTGTCCTATTAATATTAAATGTTTGTATTATAAGAACCTATTATTAACTTTTCATAAATTTAAAAATAATACTGTTTATGTTCATAATCATAATCATAATTATAATACTAATTACAAAAAAAATATTTATTTAAATGTCCTTTTTTACCACAAAAATGTTGACATAAAAAGTTTTATTTCAATAGCAATCAAAAACTATGTAAACTACTTAGAATTAATATGTATAATTGTAATAATATAAATTAATTTATAATTAATCACATGTAGGGTGAGGTTGGCTACACCGCCATCTAACACCTCCGACATCCACTGTTTGTGTGTGTGTGTGTAGTTCGTTACTCTTTTTACATAATACGCACGTTAAGCACATTATTTTATTATGAGTTATGTTGTTTAATATTTTTATATTAAATATAATATATTCGTATCTTATGTTATAAGTTTCTTTTTTTTAATTATTAATGGGTCGGCGTAAAAATAACACTGCCTACAAATATATGTAATTTCTAACTATATTATTATAAATATGTTTTAATATGTATTATTGACATTAATTGAATTCAAATAAATTTCTCAACACAAGCTATGTTTATAAGGGAGTTGCAAATCTTTGTATTTTATTTTATTTTACGTATTAAGATACCATCTATACATGTTTTTTGATTTGCGAAACACCTAGTATATTAAAATTATAAACTATTAATAATATATTTGTTTACTTACATTATTTGAGCAGAAATCGATATATTCTGACAATGAAGTCTTTTCAACAGGAAATAGTAGAAACATATTTTTATACATTTCATTAATACGATTTGATAAAATGGTAAGTATTTCAGTATTAATATCCTCAGTATTATTTTCTTTCATTTCTTGCTATAAAATAAAAATAATAGTAATAATTGAAATAATATCAACTGGCATAGTCTTACTTCAATTTTAAGTTGACACGTGTCCAACATATTTAATTCGACTTTTATTTGTTTCAAAAATTCCTCTCTGGTGGCCAACCCGAGCAAAACTTTTTGATTAAGTGATTTACGATCATTATTTAGATTTCTTAAATTTAAAAATCAAGTAAATATATAAATTATTATATGCATTATATATAATGTAAAAAACACTAGTTTAAGAAATTTATAATTACGTTATTTCGTCCAATTTTATAATACTATAAGTTTTCATAAAAAGGACTTCAGATTCCGCTTCATCTGCTGACATGATGAGATTGATTTTTTTCTTAACTAGTCAAGCCACAAGACATTAATGCTTCAGTTTGAAAGCGTAACACAATTGAACAAATTAATAAATTCAAAATATTGTACTACGCGCTAAATGTAAACATTTCAGCACAGGATTAACAACAACTATATCAGATGTTTAGTATCATCATGCTAAGTGAGAGGCCTTGTTTTAAGAGTAGTAGGTAGTGGTACTAAGATTTAACTTAATGTTTCCATAATTTTATGGCACCTATAAAAATCATAAAATTAAAATTAAAAAACTTCTTTCACCAAAAGCAGTATAAGATACTGAAATGAAATCTTATTTTAGGTAAAGAGTAAAAATCATCAGAATATGGCATGCAATGTTAGAGAAAAGAATTTAAACATTAACTTTTGGAGATTAGATACTTACCTAGCTGCTGTATTCAAATAACTTCGGAATAATTGCCGTTAAGTTATAGGCTCGACACTAGTACACAAACCGCGTAAGTTTACGATAAGATTTCAAATTTGTATTATCAGGTAACAAACACGTGAGTCGTATACCTGTATAGTATACCGTATTAATATTACGATAATTCGTGGTCGACGACGAAAAAAAATAGTCGGCCGGTTAACGCTTCACTGTCAACTCATATCTACTAAGGATAAAAATTAATAGCGATCGACTGGAATACGACAACTATTGTTGTTCTGGATTTGATTTCAGTACTACCGCCATGGGTAGGTTAGTCTCTTGTAGTGTACTGTTTTAAATTGTGTTTGAGCCACACGATTCGGCGTTAACAGTGTCTATTATCATTAATTTAATTTAATATTTCATCATGTTTTAAATGTTTCGTTTACTATACAAGCCAGTAATTGGAATAGATAGGTACAACGAACATGGTGTAGCCGGTAGCGCGGCGTCGAGATAAATGATAATGTCGTCATTGGCTACCAATGCTGTTGTTATCTTCAGAATATATACAGTTAGTAGTTGTTGATAACCTTACTACTCGCGCCGGGCTACGAACGTCGTCAAACATCGATAGTCGATGACTATAAAAGGCGGGCATCGGCTATCTAGTTAAAACAATAAACAGTTCGATTCGTATATTATATTTTTTTTTTTCATTTCAATTTAATTAATTAACTCATTTTCTAATTGAAGACTGTACTTTGTATTTTATTGTTATTATTATTATTATTATTATTTAATAGAACTAGTGGTTATGTTAGCGTGTGTTGTAAAATTCTCCTACGTGAGGTACATAATATTCTATCATAATATTATCATTATGATAGCACGTATTATCTGTTATAACCCGCGTCTACTTTTACTGAGTTTTACGATCATGAATCAAATTACATTTATAATCATATTATTATATACATAAACGAATGTAATATTATGTAGGTATATCTACTTAATAAAATCATAGTTAATGTGAATAATGTGATGGTCGCTCTCTATCCTTATGAGATTTTAAGGTATATTAATAATTATTAAGTGCGATTTTTGTACGTCAGTTTTCATATTTTTTATTTTCGATTTCGTATATTTTAAGTTAAACTTAAAAAAAAAAAATTAATTAATTTTTACAAGAAATGTTTGTTTATTTATCAGATATCTGAAATGATATCAACAAAAAATTCTAAAATTGAATTCGTTATAAGTATTAAAAAAGTATCTTTAATAAGAGTTCATATTTTTTAAAAACTTATTTTGAAAATTAATAATTGAATTTTAATTTTTATGATGATAATTAACGGTGGAAAATACAAAATGAAAAAGTGATTCATCTGTTCAAATTTTTAGGAAAGTACCTATCAAGTATTCTTCGAATTGTACCCACTGAATAACATTGGGATAACTAAGCAAATTAACTAACAGGCTAAATGAACTGTAGCCTAGGCTCCCGCAGTTTTGTAATTTGTAAATATAAAACTTGATTCGGCTTAAAGAATTTTAAGTTTTTAGAAATGAAATCAAGGAATTTAATAACTAGCCAAGAATCTTTAATGTAAAAATATTAATTAATAAAGAAGTAAAATATTGTTTTTCTAATGTTGAATTAGTTCTTTGCATTTATCTTGTTCTTATAATAACAACTGCAATAGTATAAGATCATTCTCTAATTTAAAATATATATGAAATAGGTCGCGCATTTCTATGAACAGAGATAGACTTAATAAACTTGTAAAATTGTGATGTTTTAAGAAAAATTTATATTCTAAGTGTAATTGAAGAATTTGTGAATAAAAAAATCAAGAAAGGTTCTAGGCATTTAGTTTTAATTGTGTCATTTAAAATAATTATTTTTCTTATTATTTTAAGCCTTAAGGCTTAAACTCTCAGTAATATATTTTATTACTGAGTAAATTAAATAAACAGCATATTATTCAAAATATTAAAATATGTTTTTAAATTATCAAAAAATAAATTGTCTTATTTTAGGCCCTTACAAAATATTCTGTCTACGGGTCACCACATACCTACCTAAATATGCCAACTTATGTACAAAACTGTAATTAACTGTAAATAATTGAATCTTTTTCTTTTATTTCGTTTACAAACTTATATATTTAATCTAAACATAGGATACCTAATAAGTAATAACCATTAATGATGAAACCTTAACAGTTAATTCCAATTTGAAACCAGATAGAACATTTAACAATACACCTTAGCAAATTTGTTCAAACGAGTTATTATTTAGGATGTTAAAAATTATATTTTATGTCTTGAGTGACTCTAGGAAATTGAAACTTTTACACAAATTCTGAAATACCTAGGTAACTAATATAAAATTATTTGAAAAGATTCATAATGAAATAATAAAATAGTTTTTTGTTTTGTTTGAGTATCCACTTTTATCAAAAGTCAAACTCAAATGTGAAATGTCTATAATATAATAAACTTGAATTTTTCACTAAGTAGGTACCTATTATATATTATGCTAGAATTTGTTAACCATGACTAGGAGTTTTGGTGATGGCTATAAATTATAATACATGTTTGCCGCTGATAAATAACTCATATTTATCATTATTAGCGCAGTCTATTAAGTATTTAAGTACCTAGTTTGTTAACGGAAATGTTAGCCTTGCCCGTGCATTTTTCAAACAATTAAACGTCATAAATAAATTCAGTAATCGTCACAACAACATTCATACCTATTGTATTCTATACATATATTCAAAAATCCAATCTAAGTATGAATAAATATTACATTTTTTATAAAAGAATGTCAAACTCGTGATTTCTACCCAGATCCGATATTTTTAAATTTAGAAATTTAGATTTTAGACTGAATATTGAATAAGCTAATTATAAACACTACAAAAATATCTTTAGAGACCATTATATTAAGCTGTTTTTATTATTTTATCAATTATGTCAATCTAAACGCCTAATAAAAAGTTCAGAAACAAGGTTTGTCGGTAATGGGTATATCAAGAAGATAATGATGTTCGTAAATATTGCAGTACCTATGATTCTTTGTTTAACGTTTCTAATGTTTCTATCACTAAAAAAGTTACTGGGCAGAAGCAGAATAGCGTGCTTAAAACAACAAAGTGAGAAAATTGATATTCTAATATCATCTACTAATTAATTAACTTACTAATTACTTATTTTATGATTACCTGTAGTCCTGTACGACTTTTAAAATAAATTTAATTGGTACCTATAATTATACTCGTTTTTTGGTATAAATAGCGCGAGAATACATTCCACTATTCCAGTACCTACAATATTGTGTACTATAGCAAAAAATAACTAATAATTTATTACTATATATAATTTATCCTATTAACATGAGATAACTTCCTAAGTAGGTACCTATTACCTAATCATATGTAATTTTGGAACTTTCAATTTAAAAACTGAAAATGATTTCTATTCAGACATTGGCTTACCTATTTTTTTTTTTATTATTAATAATTTTTTATATTAAGTCGTTTTCATCCCATCTGTGGTATAAATAGGTGAAAGTAAGTTCCTAAACAAAACCTATCATGTAAAAATACATAATTTGTTAATTAATAGATAATAGTTGGTACACACTACACAGTAAAAAAATACTACCTTTATAAATTCTTAACACCTCAAAAATGTGTATGCGTATTTAAGACCTTTAAATAGGTAATTAAATTCATACGCAAATGTTAACTATTAATAAGTACATTTCTACAATTTGTAGTGAAATAATGTTTTGGTTAAGTTATTTATGTTATATATATCTGTATTAATGATACAAACTCATACAATAATTATCATAAAAAAGCCCATATTAACCTACCGTAGAATAGTGTCAAACAGTTTATGTCATTTGTGGTACAAATAGCCAATACTCTAATAGAATAAATAAATCTAATCTTTAATAAATGTCAATGTGAAATGTGCTTAGTAAAATGATATATAATAATATAGCAACGTTAATTTCAATTTATCTCGAATATAAAGAAAACCAATTTATTGTATTTTTATATTTTTTATATTTTTAGAGCTCAGTAAGAAGTAAGAACCAAGAAATTATGTATTCGATTTTCAAGCCTTATTTTTAGTTATAAAAATTAAACAATTTTTAATTACAAAATAATTTTGATATTTTTGATGAATTTTGTCAACAGTTATGTTTCAAATATTTAAAAAAAATATCGTGATTTTACCAGTGTATAATAGGAATTAAAGCTAAAAAGCAGAAAACACGTATAATGTTAACATTTTTTGAGTAAGATGAACATTATCTGTTTAAGTAAAGTAAAAATATTATTTATTAAACCTTTATTATTAGTTAATTACTAATATGTACCTATTAGTAATATGTACATTATTTACGTCTGAGTAATTTCACTTTGATAAAATAACGAATGTACCTAAATTATTGTTTTTAATTAAGCACATGCACTAATAAATGATTAGAATTTTTAGACAATAAAAAATCATCATGTGTAATAATTTATGTAGGTACGATAACGACAATTTTTTTCCGTTGATTAAGGTTTTAAAAAATATCATCTTAACTCTAATTGTACCGACTAATAAATAATTGTGTAAATAAAATATAAATAAAATATTACATTTTATACGTTTTCATTTTCCAACTAATATAATATGTAATAAAATGTACTACCCGTTTTTGGACCTTATTAACGTACCATCATAATATATATATTATATATATATATGTAATACCTATAATTAGGTCTGGAATTAAATGCATTAAAAATGTACAAAATATTTAAAAATATATAAACAAAAATGCATGTTAATTAAATTTATTTAGCTTAAAAATGTTTATAATTCATTAAATAATTAATATGGAACAAAAAATGTATTAAATGCCTAGTAGAAATAATTTAATTGTATTATGTATAATGAAAGTTGCATTTTGAACATTCACTCATTTATATAAAAAGGCTTCCATCAGTCCATTTCTTTATAGTTTTTCGTTATATCGAGACCATTATTGACGATAAATTGTTGTAGTGGCCCACAAAGAAAATTTTATTTACGTAGGACTTACTGGACATAGCATTAAGTATTAGTATATTAATAACTTATTACTATTTTTTTTCGTAAATATGCATTTTATTTTAGAAAATTGCTAAAACATGTATACAAATTTAAAATGGTCCAAGTATGCAAATATGTGCAACATTTAATTTTTCATATTAACACATTAGTGTAAGATTCAAATTTGTAGCTTATCTATCTAGCTATTTTTTGGACTGTTAAAAAAAACACGCAAATGCATAAAAATCCGGGCCTTACCTATAAATTACAATACATATTTATTATTTAAATAACTAAATATAGCTATAAGAGTATAAGACATGGGATTTTAATGCCCTAAAAAAATGCAAAAGTGTAACAAAAATTTTAAAATATACCTAAACAATAAGAACACGTTTAAAAATATAATCATTATACTAAAAAAATCATATTACAGAAACGTGTTGGGTAATTATGATTTTTCTTTAGATTAAGTACTAAACACTGTAAAATTTAAGTATTGTTATCGTCTCTTTAATTATTTGTAGATATGAAAGCGGTGATTGACGATAAAATATGTATATCTTTCACACGTTCGACACTTATATCTGACTACTATCGTATACCTAATTCTACAAGTATGTAAACAATTTAAAATATGTATAATTAAAATATCATTAAAATCCAGGATCCCCTAAAACACATTATTTTGTCTTTAAAACATAAAAACAAAAAAAAAAAAAAAATAATGACAATACACCAGACTTTTAGACCTATTAAATAGCATTAATACTTAAATTGATATTAAATATATTTTATAAAATATAAACTAAGTATAGGTATTTAATTTGTACTATACTGTATAACACTGTCTGCAATGAATACAAATGTTGAACATTAAAAGGGCTTTATGTTATGAAGATAAAACATGTATGAACAGTTCTAATTTTTTAACATTATTAATTTATTTAAGAGTTGTAATAGGTACTACCTATACTATAGAAATCTTAATTTATTTGACACGACCAAAATTTCGTGAGCCGGCCCACGATCAAACTCGTTTATTTTTTACCCAAGTCTGCTTACTAATTTTCTATAAGTGACGGCGAACTTGTAAGTATTGAAAAATAAATTATTAAGTCGGCAGTTGGGCCGGCGTATTTCGCTATTCGTCAGCAGCTATACTTACGGTAACGCCCGTAGGTAGTGTTTTTTGGAAAAATTTGGGAACCCTGCATTTTGTTGTTATCAGCTAGTGGAACATGCGTATAATAATAACATCATACTAAAATGTTGATGCAGCTCGACGTATTGCACATCATGTAGATAGGTATGTAAGTTTCAAGTTGAAATAATAACAACAACAACACTCAATAATATTTACAGTACTAACACCGATACGATACGATTAATTATTATTTGAAATATTCAACAGTTATTGGTGTAATATCAGTAGTAATTATTGGTAACTAGTGTATAATAATTTATAAATTTACTAATGTCAGATCGGTTTTCGTGTACTAATCGTTATTGCTCGTAAATTAAATATTTATATATGTATATATACAAACTGAAATACAGTATGTAAAGTATATAAGTATGCATGATGTCAGATGTATAGCTACTTAGGTACCTGATTGTATTGTTTATAAATTGACCATCTATTTGCTTGTTTTTAGGATTTTTTTTTTTTTTCAAAACTTTTTGATCTATCAATTAATTTGTTTATTTTTCTCCTTTTAGAGTACAAATTATAGAATCCGGAAGGCACGCCTACCTTAATAGGAGTAAGTAGGCGGACATATAACCGACCAGAAAGTTGTATATTATTAGTGTAGGTGTTTTAATCATAATTTGTTGTGTGTGGGCTTTCATTGTATTAGCAGTGTAGGATGGATGGCAGAACATCAAACGTCTTCAGTGCTTGTAATATAGCTGCATATTGATATCACTTGGTTGAACAAAAAAAAAAAAAAAAACATTTTAAAAATGTCAGTTGAATTTAACAATCTTATGGTTAGTGATAGTGCTAATAAATTGGAAGTTGCCGAACTGTCAGAATTGATTGAAGGTAAGTTTAAATTTATGTTTGCAAAAACATTTTAATTTTGATTAATTTTTCATTCACAGATCGTTTATATTTCATGGTGTTATCTAATCATAAGGGACCAACAACGCTTCAAACTTTCAGAGACTGGAAAATTTCATTGAAAGACAATGATGTATTTTATTTGAATGTTGATGACAATTTGGTATATGACGGTTTTTATAGTGACTTTGGCCCTTTAAATATAGCAATGATATATCGTTATATTGGTATAGTACGAGACAAGTTTAAAGTGAGTCAGACTTTTTATATCTAATTTAAAACTCCAATTTACAAATTGTATTTTTTTTTAAATATTTTAATTTTTCTACACGTTATGAGTATTTGTAAATAGTAAACTTTAAGTCTTCAGTACCCTGAATAATATTCTTATCTTTAAATTTACCAATAGACCAATTCCATCCAAATTAGTCTTAAAAATAGCAGAATAATGTAGATTTTTCTGAATGTAAAATTTGATATTTCATGTCTTATGTATTAGTAAAACGAAGCAAAACTTCTGGCACAACATTTTCTTAATAATTCAATGAAAGTATCAGACATTATAATCATTATTTGACAATGTAGACAATTTTTAAGTAATTATTTACATTACCATAATATACAATTATTTTTATACATAACATTCAATTGATTAGAATTTTTTGATAGAAGTTTTGTGAATTTACCCATCATTTTTCTTAAGTTTTATTTTTATTAATATAAAAATAGAAATTATTTTATAGGTTTTATGCGAGGTTTTATGTAATACTTAGTTATTTTTTTTTATTACATTTCTAATTACTTTTACGTTAAAGTCTATCCTATGAATAAATTGGATGTGTGTTAAAATTAGTTTTTGAATTCCTTCTATTGTTTATTACTAAAAAACTTTAAATAAAATAATAATAATTCAATGTTTATTCTTTCAACTTTTAGATTCTTAAAAAATTATATTGCTTTGAAATATAAAATAAAATTGTTGGCAACCATTAAAAAAAAACCAAGAAACTTGAAATATCATGCCGTTAATACATTATGTTATAAAATATATTAAATTATTTAAAATTATTCAAGAAGAACTATATCCAAAAATGTTATTACTTTTTGAGAAAGCGAATATTTACTTTAAAAAAACCATACTGTATATATATATATATATATTTTTTTTTTTGGTCATTTATTAGTTTTAGTGAATTAATTATTAACAAATTAATTTTAAGATTGGAATATTTATTATAATAATTTTATAACATTTTGAAAGTAAATTAAAGTAATTTTATAAACGCTGAATAATAGTTTTTAAACTACTGAGGATGTAGAAAGTTTTTATTATACAGTTAAATCTTGACCCGGAGCAAATCATACATAATAGTTATGATTTTATTCAATTTTCATATAAATATATTTGAAATAGAATCTATGAAAATACCTCAAATGTTTTCAGAAAGTTTGATAAATTTTATATTCAACTATAATTTAATAAATCTTTATAATTTTTAAATCATTCATAAAGATTTGAAAATTTATTTATATATAATAAAAATTCATTAGCATGAAATATCATAATAATAATTAGGTAATTACATTTATTTATAATTTAGTGCAAAGATAATTAATGACTATTTTATTTTAGCTTTCATTAAAAAATATAAATAAATAGTTTAATAATTAAATATTTTTATGGATAATGAAATATCATTTCAGTTATTTTAATCTTTTCTTTTGATCATTTGTAAATTAGAAGAGTTTAGAATAAACAATGCTTAAAATATTATAATCAATTGTAAAAAATACAAATACTACAAATTAAATTCATCATACATTTTTATATACATATATGTTTATATAAACATGATAAATATTACCAGGTATATTGTTTAATTTGGGATTATATATTTTTATTATATTATATTAAATTAAAGTAGCTCTAAGTTTTCAAATAATTTTTAAAACTGTCATACATTTATATTATTATTCTTCCTTTTTAAATTATAATTTTGGTTTATTGTACTTGCTTTTAATATCCATTAATAGTTGTCTAATATATTTTAGAGTATATGCATTACTTATGTGTTATTCCTTTTCTTGTCAGTCGTTTTCATACTATTAGTTTACAAAACCAATTGTACTTTTGCTATTTTTACTATTTACACATTAAGTTTATTATTAGTGATATGTGTGTGTGTGTGTGTGTGTGTGTGTGTGTGTGTGTTGTGTGTGTGTGTGTGTGTGTGTGTGTGTGTTCCAATTGATTAGATTATGTTATTAAGAAATAAAGTGATAAGTAACAACTAATAACTTATTACACTTATTACAAATACATAGTTTTAAAATTGTTAGGTATTTATATTTATCGTATTAAAATTAATAGTTTATAATTGATACATTTTTTTTTATATAATACATAATTATTTTCTAAATATTTTTTAGGTTTACAAGAAAATTATTCACTGTGCCCATATTGGTGATCAAAAGAAAAGGTCCAATGCTGCTTTTCTTATTTGTGCATATTTGGTTAGTTAACTTGTATAAACTTACTAACAAATTATACATTTTTAACATTCACATATTAATGTTGTAGGTAATTGAAAATAATTGGACAGCATATCAAACATATAATTTATTATCACAACAATATAAATATAAATATTTACCATTCAGGTAAATATGAGGTTAAACAAAAAATGAATGTTTTTTTTGATTTATGAATTTGTTAACAATATTAGGGACGCATCATGCTTGCTGCAATCAGAATATTCAGTTTCAGTGGAAGAATGCGTTAATGCTTTGTACAAAGCTAAATGGTATGGATTTTTTGATATTAGTGACTTTGATTTGGATGAATATGAAAAATATGAGGTTAGTATAAATTTTAAATTGCTATATTTGTACAACTAAAAGTATTATGTTTCTTTAGACTGTGAAATATGGTGATATTAATTGGATTGTACCTGCTACCTTGTTGGCATTTTCATCGCCACATTCTCGAGATTATATTGACAAATGTAATTACACTTATTATAGTTTTATTCAATGCTCAAAATGGATTAGAATGCACTGAAATAGTGTTCCGACTCATGTTATTAGCTTGTGTATCAGTTGCGGTTGGTTAAATGAGAAATTTAAGGTTCTGAACTGGAAAAATATTTAGTTAATACTGAAAAAAAATAAAGGATATTGCTACTTAGTAAAACTTTTCCGATAGTTTTATAATCTATCTAAAATTATTAAAAATTTTCTAAAATTGCAAGTACCTTCAAAATAATTAAACTTGTGACCAAAGTCATCATTGATAACGTATTCTAAGAACTCTGTCTATCAACTATATGTTTCTATAGATGTCTAATAATATTGCCATGTCAAAAAAAAAAAAATATATATATATAATGTACCATATTATAGATATATTTGTGTATGGTATATTAATATTATGAGGGTTTCAGTTCATAAAATTTTCCATTTTGAGCACTAGTTTTATTTATTTAAATGATATATTAATAATAATTTATTATTGTTTGTTACATATATTAATAGCTGGCTATCAGATACATTCCCCAGCTTACTATTATACCTATTTTAAAGAAAATAATGTCAAGCACGTAGTTAGATTAAACAGCAAAAAGACATATGATGCTAAACGTACCTTTGTAGCAGTAGCTAATATTCAACACACGGATTTGGTTTTTACTGATGGTACACCCCCTTCAGATTCTATACTCAAAATTTTTTGCGTCTCTGTGAGCAGTATATTGATGATAATTGTGATGTTGAACGCACAAATAATGAAAAAAGTGAATCGAATGAAACCTTTCCAAATACAACTATAAATAGTGAAGTTGATACAGCTAAATATGTAGGTGCTGTGGCTGTACACTGCAAAGGTAAAAGTAAATCTTGATTTAATATATATTCTCTTAGATATTTATTATAATTTTTAGCTGGATTGGGAAGAACTGGTTGTTTAGTGGCTTCATACATTGTGAAGCATTGGTCATTTACAGCAGTTGAAGCTATTGCATGGACTCGTATATGTCGACCTGGATCAGTAATTGGTGTGCAACAACAATGGCTAATTGAGTAAGAATCTAAATTAAAATTAAAAGTACTAAAAAATCGGAAACTAAATACTTAATTTTTATTACTTCTCAGTTATATAATCATTGTTTTAATTTAAACAAATGTATTACACAGTAAAGAAGAATATCTAACAACACTAGGTAAACAATGGCGAGAAAAAAGAAAAAATGCTGTCAACAAATATAAACGCTTCATAAATGGAATATATAGTGCTAAACGGCGTACTTCCAATGCTAATGCATATGAGTATGTAGATCCACCTCCTCATTTACACATTAGTAATGAAGCACAATTCACCAGCAGCAGCAGTAGTAGTGGTAATAGTGAAATATGTGAAGAATCTGAAGAGGTAGGTAATCAATTGAGTATGTATAAAATATTTTTTTAAATTATATTTTAATACTTACAGTACAAACAAAGCCGATTATCTTCTGTCTTAAAAAATAAATTGAAGACAAACAATCATACACTTCCCGATGTTCAAAATGATGTATATGTACCAAACCTAAGACAAAAGAGATCTGCCTCAAAAATCGAGGACCCTAAGCCTAAAAGTACATTTTCAGCATTGAAAAATATTCGTAGAGTTACAAATGCATCCATTGGAATAAGTATGAACAGTTTAGTGAAAAAGAATAATACTACACCAACTATTAACATCACAAGAAGCAGTTTAAAGGCTTCTATAAAAAACACTAAACCAATAAGTGTATGCAAAACTAGCACCAAATCCACAAGAACTCATACATCAGAAACTGCCACTAAGTAATTCCTATTTCTACTAATGACATTAAAAATAATATATAATGTGTTCTAAAAAATGAAAGTAATTCCTGATTATAGATTGAATAATTAATACTTTTTTCAGTTTGATTTTGAAAATTTCTGGCCAAAAAATTATGATAATATATCATGGTAGAATAGTTTTTAAAAAAATCAATATTTTCAAAATTATCACAATGTAAGCATTATTTTCCCAAGATTTTAATAATAACTATTCATATCTTTTACTTTAGAATTACTATAATATATATATATTTTTTAAATAATTTTTGGACAGTAATTATTAATTTATTAAACATATAAAATATTATATATATAACAGAAAAATTAATTTTTAATATTTAAAAAACGGTAGTATTAAAATATATAACTTACAAAAGTAAGTTTTCAATTTTAGAACATGCTATATATAGATAAGTTCTATTGTAAAAATTTAATATTTGTATTTATTATTTATTTATTTATTTGTATAGAATAACAGAAGAAACAAAATCATCATATGCATTAGCTACAGTGGCATCATCTGCACGTGTATCAAAGCGTCTTCGTAATCAAAATTGCATCACTAAATAAAATTATGAACACATTCATAATTTTTAGTGCATACAATTAAAGAAGAATGATTATCCTTTTATAGATAGAAGCATCACATACATTAGAGATTTAGTTCCTTAGAACAATTAAATTGATTGGATTGATTTTCAAGGCTTGGTCTTTAAAATGTTGGAAAATGTCATCTTGAGTTCGATATTGATTTACAGTGGTTAGCGCTTATTCAAATTAGATATAAATGAATAGTATTATTTTAGTACTAAAAACTTAACATGAATTAAGCTTGTACTTTTATTGACTGATCGGAATTTGTGGAAAACGCCCCCCAGACAATTTAAAATTAAATAAAAAATACTTATGATTTGGTTTTTATAACAATTGTTCATCAAAACTTGAAAATACATCATTTTTAAGGGGTAATATGCATTCTATATTTTTATTTCTACTGTCATGTTCATAGCTTATACTAGGATGAGTAGTTCATTATTAATATGTTTGGGTGGTTTTCATTTGTGTTAGTTCCACTTAATGTGATCACTGGTTTAAAGAAACAACCGTTTATTGGAATCAAAAATGAAAATCCCTAACCAAATCTTATGTTACTAACGTTAAATTAACCTTTTTTAAAATCTCCAAGTACTGGATAATTGAATCACTTTTATAAACATAATCGTTTTTGTGATATTTAAAACTGATTATAGTTGATGTATTATTGCGGGGTGGCTAACTTGTGGCTTGCGAGCCCCATACAGCTCTCATTATAGTCAGATGTAGCTCATGTCTTATTCATAAAATCAAAATTTACTTATTATTTTTTTGAATTAAAATTTTTTTATAAACATTTGTGAAATTAATTAATTAATTAATTTATCAAATTATATAAAATATATTTATAACATTTTAGCTCTTGGCATCATTGTATATGTCCACATGACTTGTGAGCACATTCATGTTGACCACCCCTGTATTAAAGTATTTTGTACTATGTACAATGTACATTCATTATTATATATTTAATTTTAAATGATTAAAAATGACATGTACATCAATTAAATATGGGTTTTAATTTCAGGCTAATATGAAATGAAATTAGTAGATTTTCAAGCAATATCGAAAATAGATAGTTTCTTAACTTTATTTTAAATGCAATTATTTTATTATTTTAAATATGTTTAAATATAAAATCATAAAAAATAATAATGTTTTATGGAATCAACTGGTAAATAGAATCAAAATGAGCTAAACTAATGAGATCACATTAAGTAGAACTTGCTGTATATCATTTAGGCGAGAATAATATGGATACCTACTTAATGGTATTGCTACTTATTACTTGGCTGAATCTTATATTGAATACCTAACACGTCTAACATTTTTTTATAAAGTGAATTAGCACTCTTTGTTTGTTTTAACTGGCATGATTAAAAATGTTTTAAAATGTTTTTTATAAGTATTGATAAAATATGCCAGTAGTTCTCAATTGGAGTGAAATGTCACCTAAGGGTGATAAGGACCCAGCTAAGGGGTGACGATGAAATCTACGAGAAAAGAAAAAAAATAAATTAAAAATAAATACATTTTTGCGAGAAAAAAATCATATTATTATAATATTCATATTAATATCTACATTTTGAATGTTTTTTTCTGTGTACTGTATTTCTTTTTTTTTTTTTTATAATAGAATAATTTTAAATATAAAGCTAAGATTGTTTATTATTTTAATGTTAAGGTGGAGCAGTGTTTGATTTTAGTGGTTAAAGGTGACATGAATCAAAAAATGTTGAGAACTACTGTAATATGCTATTCTTTATTGAAAATATATTAAGAAACTTGAAATATTGTAAAAAGCTAATCTACAAGCACAAATCATATTTTTAACTTTAAGTTTTATACTATTTTGTTAAAAGTTTGGTCAATTTACTTTATCATAAAAGTTAACAACATACAATTGCTTCTGTTGAATTAAAATTTGCTATTATGTAAGTTAGTCAAAAGCAAGAAAAACAAATAGTGTGCTATATCCTCCAATAAGAATTTGTTTGATAAATATGTTTATTTTTTTGCAAATTATGTATACTTTATTTCAGTAAATTTTAGGATATTCAATCAAATTAATTATATCTATGTACCCTACTAAATAACTATCCAAATTTTACAAAATATGCCTGTGTATTTTTATGTAAATGTCATTATAAATTTTATTATAGATAATAATAATATATTCTTAATAAATGTATAAACATGAAATAGATATATGCCTGACAAAAATGTATGTTATGTTATACTCATGGTTTTATTTTAAAAATGAAATTGTTTTAAATTACGAATAAGCTAATTTTTATATTTGTTGAAGCACTAATTTATACATTTTTAAAATCAAACCACAAGAAGTACAAGTAATTATCTTTACAATGATTAACAATTAAATTAATAGTTAGTCAGGTTTACTGAGGCCTTTATAAAATACTTAATGTTTTGTGTTAAATGATAATGTTTTATTATATTAGAAGTATTAGACTATCTATGTGGGTACATGCCAATTTATCAATATGTGATTGGTTAGAATATATCTTTTATCTATTCAACATTTTGAAGAGTTTAACCAAACAATTTTATATAATTTAAATACAAATAAATCAGGAGGTTTTTTAGCGGTTAGATAGTGTTTTGAAGTTTTACATCTAGTTTCACACAATGAATAGTGCTATATAACATGTGCTATTAATCAAACATTTACTTTGAGTTTAATATTTAACTCATGTCTTTTTTTTCCTAAATTATTATAAGCTGATCATTGTTTTTTGATTTTAGATTCTAGGCAAAGTTTAGCTTTGTATTGTAATACATTTTAGGTATTCTAATGTTAATATTATTATATTTATTTTATTTATATTAATATTATATGTTTGTAAATTATCGCCAAAAAATTGAGAAACAATTTTTATATCGTATAATAAAATCATGTGTATTATATTTTAATTTAATTAATATCTGTGTTACACGTACTTATACTAATCCCCTAAATTAATAATAACAATAATACTATTTCAGAATGAAAATTTGATTTCTATTCTCATCATATTTATTTTAATTAACAGATTTTGTTATTGTAGATATTTAATAATAATACAGTTTTTAAACTATATATTATTGTTTAAATTTTTTTTTTAGTAAAGATTTGATCTTTAGACCTTATTATATATATAAATATGTTACTATTAATTAAGTGAATATTATATTGTACAGTTCACATAGGCCTTGGGCACCCTAGGCAATCTCAGCACTATAAGAATGTAAGTTATGTACCACTAGATTATTTTGTACTTTATGGTATTATATTGTACTTTTTTGTTTTAATACCAAACTTACTGATACATTAATATTTATGAAATAAATCTTAATAACATACCTATTGACTGTTAAGATGTATACAAATTATATTATGACTGTAATAAACTAATTAGTTGATCAGATGTTTTAAAGTAGATTTTAATTCAGTTTGTGTTTTATTATTATTTTGAGTGTTTGATTAAATAATATTGTACAATAAAATCAAGATAAAGTGGACGTGTAAACATTTTATTGATTAAAATTGTAATAGTTGTGGGGTAATATCATGATTGAAGCTTGATAGAAACAAATTAATTCTATATAAGAATGTATTCATTGATTTTTTTATTTTTACAATTCATGTGAATGAACAATTCTTTAGTGTAATTACTTACTGTTATGTACCTAATCATTATCTAAATACTTTTAAGAAATGAAAAATGTTTTGATTTTTAACATACTAACATACTAATGTTCAGTTGAAAATATTGATGATTAATAGATAACAATAAGTTTTACAATAATGTGTTTTCTTTTTCTGTGTCTGATGACATTTTTAGAACCAAAATATTTGTTCCAAATTCCAATCTTAAACTTTGTAAGTAAACTTTGTAGGTAGTACCTAATAGAAAATTTGCTGTTTTTGGGGAGAAGTCAAATTTAAAAAAACTCAGTACTTTTCTTAAGACTGATAAAGATAACTAAAAATATAGGTAAACCTAGAATATTCATGTAACACCACTTTTTTCCAAGTTTTTGGAAGGTATTCAGCAGACTTGAAAGTTTCACCAAAGATTTATGTTAGTATGTTAACACTTTTAATTCATTACTTTTTATTATTAACAGTTCTTAATTATTTTGTTGTATTAAAAAAAAAGATGTATTAACTGTAGAAACTAGAAACATAAAAAAACTATTTACACAATTATTTCCTATCACAATGAAATATTTAAAATGTTTATGTCAATTTTAGCTGATTATTTTAAATTATTTATTATTTTTTTTTAACTTTTACTTGTTTATGAGTGGAGCAATAATGTATTACAATATTATAGTGTATTGGTTTTACAATAACGTTTTGTGTTTGATTATCATATTTTGAAAAAGTAAAAGTGTTTTAATCATCAACTTTAAAGTGATTTCTGGTAGCAGACTAAAACTATTTGGTACTTTGAAAAGAGTAAATTAAATTTCTAAATACTTCTATTTATTTTTCTTTTTTAATAAAAATTAACAAGAATATTTCTAATTTTAATTATTTAACTATTTATGAAATGTTTGATAATTCATATCTAAGCCTCATTTTTTTTTATTTGTACTTAATGTGATTAAAATGATGGCATACTTTTCATAACTGAGTATATTATATGAGTATTATTAACTACCCATGTATAATATTGTATTTTATAAAAAAATTAGTTCTTAAAATAATTTGTTGATGATGTAATTAGAATATTCTGGTTCTTATCCAACAATTAGATAATCACTATGGAAATAATTATCTATAATTGTGTTTTTTATTATGGTTTTTTTTTCTGAAAAAAAAGAAAGAAAAAATGCTTAATTTTTTTTAAATTGATAGTGGAAATAGTTTTCGATTAAATTTTTGTATATTTAAACATTATAAAATGAACAATAATTCAACCAAACCAAATTGTTTAGTAAAAAATAATGATATTGACTTAAAGCCAATATTTCTCAGTAATTCTGTTTATGAATTTTGTGACGATAAGGAGAATGTTGATGACCAATTAACGATATGGGGTTTGGACAATTTGAACTCTAATGACACACGTAAATTAATGTTTGATATGAATTTTAATGAATACTCTGACAATTTAAATTTTGAAGAACCAATATTAAATAATAAACAATGCAATTGCGATTGTACTACTACATGGGAGCAACTTAAGCAAACTTTTGAATTAACTGATGAAGAAATACTCAAGGGATCTGATATAATAAATTGCATGCTTACTGACGATATTTTTAATAGTTTACCCATTGACTGTAATGACGACCAAGTTGACAATTTAGACGATTTTCAATGGGATACACAATTACTGGATTTTAATGACATAGACCAATACCAAAACGAAAATATAGCCGAAAAAGAAAAAGAATTAAAAATGGTTAATGAACCCGAAGTAAAGTCGACAAACAAAAAATCAACTAAGCCTGAAAGTAAACAAAAAAACGTAACTCAAAAAAATACCACAAAACCCAATGAAAAAAAAGGTGTTGATACAATTGTTGAGTCTAATAAACCTCGTCAAGAAACCATTAAAAATGAAAATCAGAAACAGAACATTAAAAATAAATCAAAATCACCCAAGAAAAAAACTAAACGTTGTACCGAAAACGAATTAGTAGTCTTAAATAATACAAAAGAAGAAAATAGGATAATGAATATGAAGTACGTATACACATTTGGTGAGGATTATCGAGGTGGCATAAAATACGGTCATAAAAATTGCGTTAATTTTTGGATGCCAATTCCGCATAATAAAGGTTGGATTGATGATAAATTTCTGGAAGCCGTAAGTTGTTAACTATAATTGATTATAATATATTTATATAATTTAGACTAAATTAAGGTTCACATACCTATTAGGTGGGTACGTGTTGTATTTTAGTTGAATTAGCTTCTCAATTATACTAATAGTTTAATAATAAGTAATAACCTATATAAGTAATACCTACAAAGTAAAATATATTATTATGTATATTATTTTTATATCTATTATTACGTATAACTTTTCTTTGACTCTATTAAAGTACTAAATGCTATTTTAAATTTTTATCAAAAGTTCATATTCAAATATCTAATTATTAATAATTTTTTTAATAATTTTACATGTTATCTTAAATTATACCTTTTTCGATCAGCATTTCCGATGTAGGTATATTGTTATTGAATTTATAAAAATTTGTAAAAAAGCTTTTGATTTAAGCTACACAGGCAGTAAACTTTATTTGGACCAACTGTAGCCCTAGAATTAATTCTTCTCATAATTTATTGATTAAAACTAAGCATGCATCACACATTTGTAACTATCAAACTATCCAAATTAAGATCAGAGACATGCTCTTGTGACTGTGAATGTCTGCATGTGGTAAATGCTGTTAAACATCGGTTAATATCGACCTACAGGCTACAGCAAAATCATTAGTGAATTTTACTATTGTTTATATTGTTTAGCTGTACCATGTATTCACTAAGTACTTACCTGGTAAATGTTGATAATTACAAATTTGTATCAGATAGTTATAATCTTGGAATAATTACACAATAATCATATTATAATACATCTAAGTAAATACCGAATAATAATTGTATATAAGTAATGAGCAATATTAGTTTTATCGTAATACCTAGTTGATATAGTTTTAATAAAATATACAACCTTACTCAACAATTAATGTTATACTATATATGTCTCTTTTATAAATCGACTACCAAAGATGGTGTTATAAATCAATTATACACCAGAAATCAGTTTTCAGTGTGCAATTCAAAATGATTTGAAAGTTTGTCTGATTACGATAAAAAAAAATTACTTACTGTCATTAAAACTTATTTTTAATAACTACAAATACATTGTATTTCGTATATTATTAATAATATTTGTTAAAAAAAAATGTAAATATGTCAAAATTAACCAAACCTTATTGTTGTATACGTTAACATACCATTTATCAAAATCATCATGTTAGTTTAATTTTTTTTAATTAATCAACATTTACTAATTGAGGTTTGTATGTTGACATTTACCAGTGACTGTCGGCATTCATTAAATAATTACGGGCATCCACGGTAGGTAGGTAGTATAATATATAAAGAAAGTACCTACTATACCTACCTACTCTATGTAATAACTAATATAAATCTGTATTGATTTTTTTGATGAAAGTTGATTAACTTTGTCTATTAAATTAAAATAATATACCTAAAAGTAAATAAATAATGTATACAATTTCTACTAACTAATGCCAATTTTTTTTTTGAATATATGAGTTAAGTCAAGAATTGTGATTAATTTTTTTTATATCTCAAGTTTCAAAAAATTAATAATTAAAAAAGATCACAACTAGTCTTACCATACCGTGCTCAAAATAGCCGAGTAAAAATATTTTGTTGAACGCTAAAATACAATTAAATTATTAAATAATCGTAAGACAATAAAAATAAAACTCAGATAAACAAATTTTCCATAGGTATATCACTTTAGTTACCTATACATATAGTAGTAATAATAATCATAGTATATAGTTAATAATGTGTCAATCGCGTACACATGGAAACTTGACATACATTTAAACAAATAACTTATTGTCATACAGGAAAGGAAAAAAACAATTGACAAGAAAAAATTGCAAATTGCGCAGGAACAACAGAGCAGAATGAAAACAATGGAGAATGAAAAGGCCACGATCAAAAAAGCTAGACAGGAAAGAGCAGCGTTGCGTTTTCCCAGTTATAACACAAACGCTAAACCTAAACCGAAAAAAGCACCAAAAGTCCCGAAAATTAAGAAAGTGGAGGCGGTTCCCGCGTTCAAATTGAATAAAAACCGAGGCATATACACGATCACTATGAATTATTATACGAAAGAAGGGCGATTGGACAAGACGGAAGAACCAGTTGTGTTCAAATTAGCTGACCACACGAAAGAAATGGATGGCGTGAGCTCAACTTCGAGCTTCAACGTGGAGTTCGTCACACCAGGAGCAATCAATTCGTTACGTCCGAAAAAACCCATTAAACCAAAAGTCGTTAATACTCCTATTCCGGCCGTTGAAGCAGTCGCGCCACCAGTTAAGTCGACACCCAAAAAGAAAGCATAAGGAATTATTGTCCGTTAAACGGTTTCTCGTCCGCAATAACACCAACTGAGCTCTATAACTATCACTGGACTGCCAAAATGTTACCGGAGTGGAAACAGTAGTAAGTTACATATTTTGATAAGTATATTTAAATTAACCGGACTTGTTAAAAATGATTACCCATATTAAACCTCTTTAAAAGCAGGTACGGGTTCCAGTTCTGCAGCTGCAACGGCGCCAAGTCTGAACGGTTCAAGTTCTAACGGCATGTTTAAACGGTTTTAGTTTTGTGTCAAATATGGGCTTGATAAGTATTGGTTCTGGAGTAGCGATCGAAAATCCGAAAGAGCCAAAAAATTTCCAATACTGATCTGTACTACCCACGTTATCCGTTAGTGGCAGTTCCATACACTATAGTATTTTTAACTTCGTATACAATTTATACAAATTATGCTTACACAAAAAATTTTAGAAAATTATTTTTAACCATTAATAAATTATAATAATGATGAAAAAAAACTATTTCAGTATTTTTTTATGTTATTTTCTGTCTAATTAAGTAGGTATCGATGTATCAATGTAAAGTATGTATTTAAAAACAAACTCTTCCGACATGCTCACAAAACAAAGCTCACTCTATTTAATTACGATAAATCATTAGAGAAATTATCGACTGATATACAATGTTCTCTGTTCATATAAAATATTTATATTATAAATGATTATTGAACATTATAATTAAAAACATTGTATAACTTGTGGATAATGTATCGGAAATTTTCTTCAAAATAACAAATCATTTACTACGTTCAATGATCGAATTTATTTGAAAATATTTTACACGTGTGATAGAAATTAAACTTGAAATGTTTTTGATGTTTACGAAGCTGAATTATTTTACAAATATTAAATTTGTGATATTTATAATTAATATTTTTACTTCGATTTTAGGGGTTTCTATTTTTATCAACTGCTTTAAGGTATTTAATTGAAAAGACGAATCGAATAGGAATAATGATTTTGAACAAAAAAAAGTCAGCCTTTATTACCAAGTTAATTTCATGGTAAGTTTTTTGATATTGCTATATTAAGGTAATTTATTTTACCATTAATATTACGATACCTAGATTGATTTTATTGTTTTCGAAAACTTTGCATTTATTATATTATTAATAGGTATTTAATTATTATCAAAGTATGTACCTATTTACTACACATTAAGTTAATTTTTCAGATTACGTTTCATTATAACTAATTGGGAAAATCTAAAATAATAATAATAATAAGGGATTTATTTATTAAATCAGTTTATGAAAGAATCAATTTTCTTATTCCTCATAATGTTATCGTCAAACTTTATGAAAAATGATTGTGAACGTTTGGTGAAAACACTAATTTTTGCTTCCTGTAATGTTGTAAATTAGTAACTCCCATAAACCACACATACTCATTTTTAATTCTAAGTTATTAAATTTAATTAACTACATTCGATAAAATTAAAAATACATAATAATATGCATTCCTATGAGTTCCGTCGGTGGGCGGCTTCTTGTTCAAAAATCACGCAATTAACCTTTATAATCACATTTAATTATAATATGTTTATTGTAAAAATATATTGTATAAATTACATATTTCAAAACAAAAAAAAATATTATTGACTATTAAGAAAATACTTACTCTGTCATATCCCCGAGGTCATTGAAATTAGTTTATTCGCAAATAATATTATAATATTAGTACGAGTTACCGATTTAGAAATATAGGTAATAATCATAATTATCTTTCATTATCGGCTTATTTATCTTAATAATCTATGCAATATAGTTGATATGAATTATATTAAATAGTACATTTACTGCGAAACATGTCGATTTCAAAACAACTTTAATATTTATAAATTTATAATGAATACGAATATCCAACACTACACATGTACTATAAATTATTAAAAAGGTACAAACCTACATTTAATACCATCTGGCACCATTCAGCATTAAGCCATTAAACATTTTTTTTTAAACTTCAAAACATATTCAAATTATTATTTCAAGTAATAAATATTTGAAATTATTTGAACAGCTCATTACTATGAGTAGGTTTCTTTTTAGTACGTTTTTTTTAATAATTGTTGTTTGTAAAAAAGTATAAAATATTCAATGGTTTGTTTGGGCGTGTATGTAATATTATGAAGCGCGGGATTAGTTAATTAATAATGGATAGGTAAAACATTTTAAAACATTTTTAGTTAACTGTACAACACCAGTCGGGGGGCATTCACGTGTATTATGACTCGACTAGGATTGATTTCGTTTTCAGAACACATTGCTATTGAAATGTTAGTTTATTTAAAAATATAAATTTTATTATTAATGATTATTGTCGGTTAAATTACGTAGGAAGTCGTAATTTACTATCCAATATCATAAAACTTTATACAGTTTTTAGTATTAAATAAATTTTAATTTTAATTTATACGGTTATATCAATAAAAACAAACACGATTTAAATGCACATGCAGTTTTGGCTCCAGAATAACCCCACTATCCGTCTAACAAAGCTTATATAGTTACATTTTTAATTTTTTCACATGGAATTGTTCATTTACATTAGTCAATAGGCAAAAGTTTGATTAATTCGAAATTTAGCCCGTAAGTATAATACATTTATGCACAGCATATTTGCACCAATACGCAATTATATATAGCCAATATAGGTACGTGTTTAAATTATAATAGGCATGTGTTCTCATCTAGTGTTCGAAGTAATATTGCGTGACAAACAATCGTAAATACTTGTACATTGTTACAATGTTAATCCATAACATTAACTTAACTATCAACCCTTTTAAAGGTTGCTATTAATTACTAAAATGGTGAAAACCATAGGGTCTAATAACTGCGAACTATTTGTTATTAATATATGACACTATATGACAGAAAACTAGCAATATTCTTAAATGTGTTCTTATAGGTATCCCCAAACATATTAAAATTGTAAAAATATAATTTTCAATACCTATCGCTTTAAATTCAAGGCTGTTTTCGTATAATGTAGAACCTATACGCTCGTAGACACCTGTAACTGTGTGAGCATACTCCCTGTTGGAATGCGACAAAAGCGTAATATAGTGTTTTGCATGTTTGGAGCTAGCTTATTAATTATTCGTTTAGTATTTCCATAAGTAACCGATTAAAATACCATAAAAGGTTACTTTTATTAAGAAATAATAGTAAAATAAATGTATTAATTATTAGTTGAACGATGCATTTTTTAGGTAAATTGTGTTTTAATATAAATATATAAAAATGTGATTAATATAATATTTTTTTTTTAGAAATATAGCATTAACGAGATATGCGGCTCAGATAGGTACGAAATGGTTTACCTAATATTTTTTACTATTTCAAATAGTCGTATACAAATTTTTTTTACTGGCAGTAACTTGAAACACTTTTTTTTACTACTATAGGTGTATATTTATATAATAGTAAAAAGAATATGACTGTTTAGTAATTTTGGAGAATTATTGATTACAACCAATTTGTTTTTTTTTATCTGATTCGTTTTATTCCTGCAATTTATTCTTAAAATAAGCTTTGCGATTAAAACAAAAAATTAAAGTATTTATAATTGTTCACAGGATGCTGTACTTAGATACTGTTTTTCATGCTATACGCATTCCTATGTTGTGTATTCTAATATTTTTAAATAGCTATTATAACAAGTTATATGGAACCAAGTAAAATTTTTTTTATCATTATTTATAGGAAAAAAATTTCAAATATTAAAAAAAATATTTCACGAGTTGAAAATCAAAAAATAAATATTTGGTGAAAATTTCAAGTATCTAAGGTTATTTGTTTTTGAATTACAATTTACAATATCTAATGTTGTAAACATAAGAACTTTAAATGCTAATTAAAATAATAATGTGACTTAAATAAACTTTTATTGTGAGTGAGCGGAGTGCCCCGTAAATGAATGTTGGTTTACTACACCACTTACTTAGACTTAAAATACATATTATAACTTATAAACTATTGATCTTAATTTCGATTTTAATGAATTTAAATATCCGAAAAAATACATGTTAATAATAACAATAAAAATGGTGTTAGGAACACTAAAAAAAAGTCCAAAACTATATTTATTTATTTTTTTAGTCTTATTTTTCCCGATTATTTTGAAAAAATACTTGGATTTTGGATTTTTATTAATAAAACTTGAGTAGTTTGAAACCACTATTAAAGTTGAAAATTGAAGCACTTTTGCTACCTCAACAGGCGATGACAAATAAAAAAATGTAAAAAGTTCAAAATTATGTCTATAAATAGAATCCTAAAAAAATTTATTTTAATCAAAAATTATTTTGTTAAATTTTAAAATTTAATACAATTCTTCCTCATTATTAAATATTCAAAAAAAATTTTTAAAGTAAACGAAAATTTAAGTAATGAACAACAAACAGTGTTGGGAATTTAAACTATTTTATTTTATGCATAACAATAATTGGTAAATACGTCAATAATGAATATAAGTCAACACTAAACACGACATGATTACGAAATAAGATAGTTAAAAATATAAGTCTTGTACCCTAGTACCCTAGACGAATAATGTGTTCAACGAAAATAAAGTTGAGTTCTATTACTCGAAAAATATGAAGCACAGAATATACGCAATAGCACGACATTTTATCACGCTAAAATATTGTAAGTATGATAAATAATATAAACCGTTGTAAATAGCAAATACAATAAAATAATCATTAAGGCAAGGACTTACGTGCATTTGAATATTTTTTCTGGTTAACTTTATCGTATGCTTAGCAAGTACCAATATATTTTAAGCGTTTGTAATCAAATACTCAACATTTTTAGTGCACATTTTTGCATATTTTGATATTTTTGGATTTAAAGGGTATATTTTTGATTTGAAGAGCATATTTTAAGTTTTACTGCATATTTTAATGGTTTATCGAAAATCAAGCATTTCGGTGAATATTTTTCAGAATTCAAGGTCAACAATTATTATAATTATTATTAGAACTGTGGATTTGTATATTAATAATATCAATATTCTAAAAGAAAAATCGACAAAAGCTTATCGTTTGCTTAATTCTGTACCTAGTCGAGTTTAGTGAATCTGTATTTTCAACGGATAATTTTATTTTATTTTGTAAAATCTGTAACATGAAAGAAGCATGTGAACAACGTTTTAGTATAGTACAATACCTAAAAACTGAATCATTACAAACACATTAGAAATAAAGCATGTTTAGAAAACAAAAAACAAATAATGTGCAACAATTGGTTACAAACCTCAATTCAAAATTATTGATAAAAACACATTTTTGGGGTGGGGGCATATAATTAACTGCATATATTTAATTTTTTGATGCATTAATACATATTTATAAATGCATGTATTTTAATGATTTTTAGTACATAAAAATCTTAGCCATCATAATTATCATTATCTTAATATTATTTGTGTAGGTACTCATCATAATATATATTTAATTTTTGTAATGTTGATGTTTAAAGGCGTTATGGAACATTAATATTTTCTTTTAACAAGGATTACAATTAATTAAAACAAATTTAAAATTTTTAGAAATCAAAATAATTATTTAATAAAATAATAGTAGGTAAGGTACCGCTACTATATTCAGTAATAAAAAGTCAGGCAAGTGGGTACTGGGGGTAACCGCTCTGCTGAACAGTAGGTGTTGAGTGGGTATTGGTAATGAATGTGTTAAATTTGAATTCAATAATATATTATATTTCGTAGATACCTATACGAAAAATGATTTCGAGTGGAGACTATATCACTATAAGTACTGTTCATGGTAAGTTTTTTGATATAGCTATTAAAGTAAATTTATTTTACTATATAGAACATAGCCACATAGGAAGTAAGTTAACAAGTATTACATTAAAAGGTATTAGCATTTTTTCGAAAACATCGCATTTATTTTATTATTAATATTTAATTACTATAATAATATGTATTTATGTCTAATTACATTATTGTTACTAATTTTTGATCCAATGCTACCTTTAATTATAATAATTTTAATAATTTCGTTCTATTTGAGTTTCAAATGTCTATATAAAAAAAAATCGTCCATCTTTAGTCAATTTAATTTCCGGTAATGTTTGACAAAATTAAATTTTCATTTTTAGATATAAAAAAAAAATTATGAATTTGCAATAAAATAATTTACTGATTTTTGTGATCGCTTTCTTCAGCAAAAACAAATATATTGTCTTTTATTTTTCAATCGGAGTAGGTACATAAAAACGGACGAGGAACTTAACCCAACCCGACCCGACTCGGTGAAAATGTCAAGTATCTGAGGTCATTAATTTTTGAGTTACACTACGATTTCGATCTCACACATCGGCGTGGTGCGGCCACAGTATATTTCATAGGTTTACAACGAGTGTATAAATAATAATACGTACTGTATAGGCCATTTGTGCTATTATACACTTTATGGTTTTGTTTTGCATATAGTTTTTTCCCTCGTACGACTCAAATACTTATACTTTAACTGTATAATATCGGTACATATTTCCAACCGACGTTACACGCGGGTATTAGGCGTGTGTATGAACGTATAGGCATAACGCTCGTATACAGCACACGTAATAACTGGTTGTAGAGCACTCGGTGATTTATGTGTTCCGGTTTGTCTTTTTTTTCCCTTTCAAAACAAAAGGCCGCCGAACGCGTTTGCAGTCGTCGATCGCAATATAATAATAATAATAATAATAATAAGTATGACTTTCGAGCACCGCGCGTGGTTGTTGTGTTTTGCTCGAAATCTCGCAACAAATAAATTCGAAATGCTCCGATCGGGCAGGTTATTCTCTCATACCAGTCAGGTATATTCATTCTACACGTAGGTATTATAAGTACCTACCTATGTGCATCGTACGCACGCCTATGGGTATACGTTATACGTATTATGTTTTGCGCGCGTGCACAGTGCGCTGTTCATTATTTCGTTTCGTTTTCAAAAGTGAAAGTCCGAAAATTTCATTATAATATAATATACCTATATATATATATATAGCCAGGTACCTCCTATACGGTGTACCCATACGTCTTTCGTATATAATACACATTAATACCGTATTATTAAGGTTTATTGCAGCATAGTATAATACATTATATAGCTGCGAATGCCGTTTTTGTTGTTTTTATTATTATTATTTTTTTATCGGGTTCGCAGATCGCCGACATTCGACGGTTCGCCGCTATTAAACTCAATTCCGTCGGACGTACGGCTGCAGCAGTGCTTTACGTCACCCACGCGCGTGCTCGTACTATGGATATAATAATATAACGTATATTGTACTAAACAATGTCGTCGTATGTTTTGTAAAAAATGTGTAGATACCCGTACGGAATTATTACGGGATCCGGTAAACTACGGTTCAATAAATGAACCCATTTACAATAATATCAATATCCGGATAAATCTGGTATCGCGATCAGCACAATGCACTTATCATACTAATAAAACAATGGTATTGCATACGCAATTATAAGCGCAGCCAATGTATAATAGTTGCCTACTAGATCTGATTATAATAATTATAGTAGAATAATTTATACAGCTGATAGTCTTACGACCGAGTGATCGCAGCTATTGTTTTGAAATCTCAATAACTCTAATATTATTGTCTTTAAAAAATCGATACACTTATTTAACGAGTCAAAATTTTTTTTTTTTTTGAAACAAATCAAAAAAAGTTTATTTTTCCAAAAGTATGGTGAAATCTAGCATAAGTCCTAATGGCGGTCAACGTGTTATAAAAATTAAAAAAATTGTTACGGGATCCATGGTAAACCACGTTCAACATATGACATATAGGAACCTATTTACAATATTATACTTGGATAAATCTGGTACAGCTATATCTATTTAAATTTTTTTATTATAATATATTGTTTTTAGTATTTTTTATGCATAATATTATGACATTATCGTTTTCATAAACTAACCTATCTATACCGAGGTAAATTGGAGTGTATATGCCAATTAGATTTATGCTCCTGCTGCATTAAATTAAAATTATGATATTAGGTAAGTATATATACCGCAACGTAACTTTATATAATGTAATAATTTATGTATAATATGCGAGAGATTTGACTTTCACGAATATTTTTTTTTAAAACATATTTTGAAAATGTGACGTTTGACAGTTTAATTGAATGCTACTATTATTGGTATAATATATTAAACTGTATTTTATTTATTATTATTATTATTATTTTTTTTTTTGTTCCAAATGATGTAATCAATATACCTTCAACTATTTAAAAACGTTATTCATCGAAAAAATATTTTAAATCAAATTTTTCTTATGTAGACGGGTACCCCGTGTATTTGCACACAGCATTAGTAAATAATTATGGTAACTATAAGTGATATTATATATATTTTAAGTGAATCCGTTGATTTTATCGATCAGTTTTTGATCAGTAGGCCATCATGTAGTATGTAGTATGAGTGGTCTAAACGTTTTATATCACTTCATATAGACTCCATTACTTCAACAAATCGTATTTAATTCTTTTATATTATGTCAGTAATTACGATGTATACAGCGTAAAACTACAAACAGCCGTTGAATTTTTTCTATTAAAGAAGTGCCAGGAAGTTCGATGTTAAATCGTTTTTTTTTTCGAGTGCGATGATTAATCACAACACAAACGTTGCACTGTTGTCTGTAACAGTGTAACACATCCGCTTCAGTGGCCCACCCAACTTCTGTATCATGTATTTTTTTACACTGTAGGTACTTATAAAAGACAATGAACAATAATACTAGTAGTGTGACATGCTCACATAATAACACATGATATGTGGGTTATAGTCCACAGATACTGTAATAAATTAGGTAAATTCTATATATGTATATGTGTATTTAGTATTAATATTATATAGTTGGGTATTTTATTATCAAATACGATTACAATTTGAATACCAATAAAACATGTAGGTATATATAAACGGCTATATAATAGGTAAGTTTTTTGAATGCCAAACTGCAGTTTTAGAGGTTATTATGACTATCTGCCCACCATAATCAACATAACCATAACGAACAGGTTGGTATCTAGTACCTACACACAAACAAATAATATATATCATATATTATTTATTAAAGTCAATATTGTAATTCAAGAGTAAAATTTTATTGATTTGATACCTATTTAATAATAGGATTAATCTAAAAAAAGTTGTCGTCAAGTATAACAGAAGTAATATACGTAGAATAGTTAAGTGAAATAGAAAAATATAAGCGGTGAAAACAATATAATTTATGTATATGGCTTAAGTATATCAGTATATTATGTACGAGTAACCTAACTTATATATGGATTCAAAATTTTACGAATAATAGATAAAAATATAAATTATTGGGTGTATAGGTACCTAATATTAATGGTGTCTAGTTCGTAATTAATTTGAGTAAAATAAGTAACTCCATGCTCCAGCATTGTGAAGCGTATTGAAACAGTATTAAAATAGTTTAGAATATGAATATAAAAAATAAATATAATATTATTATGTTTTAGATTAGATTCTTGTTTGTGAAAGGTTAGACACGGTAGTATTATAATAATAACATAAACCAAAAGAAATATATTTATATAATATTAAATATAAACAGTGTCTGATTAGGCGAGTACTTGGGTTATTTAGCTTCAATTTGGAGTGGTCTCATATTTTTTGTTAGTTTGTAATTTTTGTAATTTTTTTGAAGACCAAAATTTTGTAATTATTTTAATTACGGGAAGATTTTGCAATATATGAAGAGGAAATATTCAATATCGACATAATTTCCGGCTATTCACTAAAAAGAAAAATGAAAGCATCTAAAAGTAAATATTTGGTCAATACAAACAGTCAAAGTGTCAACGTCCAGAGAAAATTTTATTTTTAATAGCACATTATATTGTTTGATTAATTAATTTTCGAACTTAAAAAAAGAAATATCGCTTACTTAGAAATAGAAGACAAGTTTAGTTTTTTGTTCAAAAGCAATATGAAAAGTCAAATATTACCAAAAATATACGAGTACATTAAATTTATTAGATTTTTTTCTCCAATGACTTGGATAAAGAAATCTTTTTTGATGAAGTGCTACAATTCTAATATTTAAAAACGTTATTTTTTATGATAGAGTATATAAGTATATAAGTATATAAGTCTATGGTTGATTCTCAATATCAACCTTAATACCAGAGATCAAAAAATATATAAGCTATACAGCATACATTTCCCAACATTGAAACTGTGTTACAAATCTATTTAAACATGTTTTGTGAAAATTATAACAGCAATCAATCTTTTTCGGCATTAAAACATGTAAAAACTCGATTGAATCGTGTTAATCCCAAGATGGGTCAGATAATCTTACATTATTAACAGTTAAACATGAAATAACTGGAGAATTATCATATAATGATGACATCTTAGATGACTTTGCGAGAGACCCTAGAAAAATCGATGTAATCAAGTGTAACATGCAATGAATCAATTTGTTTAGTACAAATCTTATATTAAACATTTTTGAATAAGATAATACGAGGTACTTTTAGTGCCTGGCCTCAAAATTTGTAAATCAGACTCTTAAAAATATATAAATAATATAAAAATGATTGGTATAATTTTTTGTATGTCGTACATACGAAGTGGATGTAAAAACAAAAAATAATTCATTAATAATTTTTATTAATCAAAAATGTAATTACATATTATAGTTAAATGTATAATAATATAATATACATACAAGTTTTAAGTTTTAAATTTTTACGAATAATGTTTTAGAATTATAATACATATTGATTAACAATGTTATTTATCGTTTAAATAAGATATTTTTAGATTTATATGTGATCCTAATATGAACAACTGAATAACTGAATTTTGTATCCGATTTTCAATCCTTGAGTATGTTATAAAAATACAATCGTTATATAATTTTATAAACTAATAAATATTATAACGGTATTTTGTCCTGTGCTTATTAACAATATTTTTTTATGTTTGACAAAACGACATGCGTAATATATATATAATTATTACATTTTATATATATTTATAAGCCTTTTTTCGTGACTCAAACACATAATATAATAGATATACTTAATGTTATCTCGTATAATAATAATAATTATTGTCAAAATCATCAGGAAGCTCTTGACGTTTCCTCAATAGTAATCTGTTAAACGAGCGACAAAGAGTGCTGTACCTATTATAATAACAATAATAAAAAAAATGGAAAAAATAAAACAAAAAAAAAGCGCACTATCAATCGTTCGTTAAGTTACCGCCGTTACCCGTAAGCCACAGAGGTTTGTGCACGCGTCAGTTCGACGGACGTTTATGCGAAGAACAAACACCGTTGTCAGGTATGTATGTATTTTATAGTCAGGTGCCGTATAGTGGCTTTTAGCCGGCGGCGGTCGACTCATTTAACTAATGCACTTTGTTGTTCGAGGCCGCGGCGCGTTATCGGGCCACCGACTCACCCCTGCTTCGGGCCTTCACCCATCGCCCGACGGGTGTCGTATAAAAGCGCGCGTGTTTCGCGTTTAATACCGAAATTAACGATTTCTCCGTCGGTCCGTCATCGTCGCGGTCGTCGTAATAATATGAAAAAATGACCGCCGTATGATAAAAAAAAAAAAATAAAAAAAAAAAAATAGAAAAGCTTTAGCGCCGGATATCGAAATACCTCAGACCTCGCCTTCACACCCTTGCATCGGCGGGACCTCCGACAACCCCCTTACCGGGGGTGGGGGTGGGGTAATAGGGTTAGGTACATACATATAAGACTATACCTGCGATACGTGAGCGGGGTATGTGTGTGTGTGTGTGTGTGTGTGTGTGCGGTATTAACCGGAAAAAACGCCGTCGACGGGTTTCATTTGGTTAATGGACGCGCCGCCACTCGCGTGACTTCCGTCGGGGGGATGCGCGCGCGCGCCGCCGCTGCCCGCCGCGCGGGGTGGCGATTACTTATTATTGCGGAGAGAGACATATTTTACGCTCGGGACGAGACGAGACGAGCCGCGGCGGTCACACGCTTTAAGGGGAGGGGATGACCGATGGTAAAACGGCGCACACACGCACACTCGTCGTTTGCAGGGGATGAGAGGAGAGGGTGGTCGGGCCAGGGGCGGCGGAGACGATGACGATGATAATAATAATAATAATAATTTATTGTGTCGATTCGACTTACAGTTCACGTGCTGGTTTGGCCCGATGGTGTAAATAATGTTTTTTTATTTTTATTTTTTATTTTTTGGATCTATATACCTATACAAACAGACCGACACACAGATACACACACGCACAAGCCCTCGCGCGCACGCACACACATACACGTCACTAAGTGTAGGTATAGAAATTGACAATCGTTTGATTTACTGCACAAGACTATATTTTATACCATTTTCCAATATCGATAATATCATATCATTATAATATTATCGTACGCAACAACAAATAAATAAGTAAAACAAAACGGCAGTGAAATTTATTTCCAATAGGTAGGTCGCATTGTCGCAATAATGTACATTGTACATTATTATTCACACATCTATATATATTTATGCGTGTTAATATATTATACGAGCATAGTAGTGAGCTGTATAGAGTACATAGACATTGCATTGCAAAACATTATATTATATTTTTTTTTAAACCGACTACTCATATGAATACAAACGATAATATATATAATTAAATATTCTGCTTTCGTTATTGTAGAAATATTTGTTGCGCCAGAAAATCAATTTCTTTATATTTATGTGCCATTTAATATATAAAAAAAGTTATAAACAACACCTCAAATACTTAAGGATAAGCATTTAACACGAAAATTACATATTTTATTTCATTAAAACGATTTTAACGCTCTTTAGAAATCTCAAGCTTATTTATAAATCTAATTTTAAAAGTTAAAAATTAAAATTATTTACACTTTATTAAGCATATACCTATGGATACAATCTGATCGCACCGCACTTTGTTTCCTCGGCAGTGTAATAACGTACATTTTTTCTTACTGAAATTTATTTGTAAACACGGGAACACGATAAGTAAAATTTTAAGCAGGGTAAAAAAAATTCTCTATCTAAGCTTAATATAATGCTATTTTACCATCTGCAGTGAACGATAAAATGTATATACCTTAATTAATATTTGTATTTGGTATATTGCAGTTAATTAAAATAAATTATAATAATTACAAGAAGAATTTAGAAAATAAGAAAATAAAGTACAATCAAAATTATTATTCTGTATCGTTAAATAAGAACTGCACATTTCTTCGTTTTATTATATCCAAGTTATTATAGGCAATAATACCGTATAGTAATATTTATTAAATTATATGGTAATATTATTTTTCGGGGTGGTGAGAAAATGCTTCGTTTTGGACCCACCTCTAATAGACGCCAATGTTTGTAATAAATTTAATGTAAAATGTAAACAGGAAAAAGTAATTATACAGCTACATTATATACCGACAACTATTCTCGAACAGAATTACTCGAAACCATAATCATCTACCAGCGCAAATAGGTATATATAGTACTTTTATTACATTAACAGCCGTCACTGATAAAGTTTCCATAACTTGTCCGCTTTTTGCAAAATATCGTCGTTTAAAATCCAATTATTCAAATGTACCTACCTGCTGTTTTGCAAAAATGCTCACGTGTGACTAGCAACGTGCATAACCCGGAGAATTTCTAGTAATTTAAATGTGACATTAATTTTATTCGTATCATTTATGCAGAACACTCGACTCAGTGTGTCTTATCAGTTGAAAGTATCGTGAAATAAATAAACTCGTAGAGATATACAGAGGTGAAAAACAACTGAACACAGTTGCATGAATAATCAATAAAATTAACGTCTCAGAATTCTCAGAGTAGCCGGAACAACGTTTCTCGTCTGGCGCATTAGATGCAAACTTCAAACACAGTATTTTTGAGTAAAAACCACCGTTTAAGTTCCTTGAAAGTGATTGTGTTTATTCTTCAATCACGTAATGGCATAACTCATCAGTGTCAAACATTTGTATATTGGGAGCATAACTGCACAAGTCGGGTGTTATACGAATTACGATTCGTAATATTTACGACCGATCGTGTAAGGTCGTAAGGATAATACATTTTAAAATATTACAATTTCACGTATACAGGTTTTAGTAAAAACTGACAATCTTTATAATCGGTTAATTTTTTAATAATCTATATTCTCTCAATATTAATATATATTTTTATGTATAATATTATAGATATTACCCGCATTGAAAATGTTAAAGCATACATTTTTCTTCAGATTTTGTTTTCATCCCTATAAGACCCTAGGATTGGCCTAGGTATAGGTACATAACACAACTAATTATGCTGAAAACGATTATTACACTTTGATTAGTACATTTAGCAAAATTTTACTGATTTTCATATTTTTGTTAATATTTACCCGATGTATATTTTGAAATAAAATCTGCATAGTGTAAATCGATGACATCATGTGTATTAAATTATTTTCTTTATATATTATATATGCACACATTTATTTTTGATGTAAGAAAATACTACAGCGATTGTGCACGATTTTATGACAGTTTTTTCATGTAGAGGATAATATAAATTAATATTATAATATAAGTTATAACCGTATCGGATGTTTTGTCGTCACATTCGTATTGGATAATGTGTAATTTACCGGCCAATGACCATAGATCGGTTTATTATCGATCGTAAAAAGGAACAGTTCACTGCGATTGATTATTACTAAATGAACAAACAACACGATTTGTTTCTTCTTCAATTCATAATATTTAATGTTTAATTTATGATTGTAGTCGCAGATATAAAAAAATATTTCAAGCCGCCACTGCATTATCGTTCATAATAATACGGTATAAACATCGGCAAATCGTATACTTATATAGACAGACTTATACATATAATGTATGTATACTGAATGTATGATCGGAAGTTGTGTAAGATTTGCATTCATTTTTTCCATATGCTTCTGAAGAGCAAAGAATTCAGATTTTGCCTATTTTTTTTTTTTATTGTTTTCATTCATGTCGTTCTATTGTGTTTCTAAAAATCTTTTTTATAGCTTCCGTCAATGCTTTAAATGCATAACTAGGCGGAGAATAAATTTCTATAGAATAAATAGAAGCACGTTACCATCATGTCTAACGGGCTGACTGGCTTATTCATTGTTTATTTGATACACCTATTTTGTTTGTTTGATGTGATTACACATGTCTTGTTGCAATAGTTTATTGCAGGTCCGTGTTTTATTTTTCAGTAAAGGCGCAACAACAATATTATAGTTAGTAAAACATTTTTTTTTTTTTTGTTAAATTCCTTCTACCTATAGCTAGTCCTAATATTTATTTAATCCATAGCAATATGCGACTCTGTTGACACATTTTATGCAATATAGGTAAAAATGTATTATAAATATCACAGTACAGCTAATATAGCAATTGGTGTAAGAATGTGTGGAAATTAAGTCGAAAAATCTAGAATGCCAGATTTGTGGTAAAAAGAATGATTTGTAAAATAAATGAATTAATCGTACTAATAAACGTGTTTACGGGTGTTTATGAATATGCTATAACAATAAAAATTGCATTTTTTTTTTTATCAAAATTATTATGATTTCAATTCAAAAGATTATATATTACAATTTTAAATATCACCGAATTTTTTATTTTTTATTTGTAAGTAACTAACCATCACATTAGGTATAAGTCAATCTATATAATATTTTCTACGATATTTAATAATGTACTAGGTGCTTATCTGCAGTGCTGGCCGTCTAGTAATGCTCTAAAAACCGTTTTATTCAAAAACAAATAAAACTATTTTGGAACATTTCAGAGTTCAGCTAAAACTGATTAAAAGTCTACTTACCATTATGGTCGTACACTCGCACCAGCTTCAATCCAAGTGACCACAGTTTACCTTTTCATGACCCGAGTGATGAACACAGAAATACGTGCGATGTTGTCGTTTTTATTTACTAAATACATTATAATATTGTCGTTTTTGTCCTTAAGAATTATAAAAAATTGTTTATGAATGTCATAATATATATATATCATTAATAAATCATACATTTTAAAGCGGTATCCTTAAATAGGTACTAGTTTTAATAAATATTCTAGTAAATATTCAGAACTTTTAAATTTTCTTTATAAGTCATTATTATAGTTGCACTAATTTTTCAACATTCAATAAAACTCATATTTTTATGATTATGTTACTCTCAATTGACCGAACTTTCATCAAATTTTAACCTGGGTTTATTGTAAAACCATAATCACCGTAATCTCCGATGTACGGTGTATATTTGACTCGTATCGTTTAAATCACTATTGAGAATAATGGGCCATGTCTTACGATTAAAATATACATTTGATACAATTTGTAAAGTACAACGATTAACGAATAATTAAACTAGTTAGAAAAATTCACAACGTTACATTCGTTTGACTGTGCTCAATCGGGTTGTTCAAAAAGGTAAATTGCTCTCAATCGGGTTCTACCGGCCGGTTGTACCAATACCTTATACATTTTGTGGTGTGTTACACAAAATAATTTGTTTACAAGATAAACTGTACAAAAAGATGATATCAGTGTACAATTATTTTGTCATAAAATTCTTTCAAAAGCAAAAATTATGGTGAATATGGATTCTCTAGTTTGTTTATTGCTAAAACACTGACATTTATACTTATTACTTATACTTATATTTCTTTTGTCATCAACATAAGTAAACCATTATTAACAACTAACATAGTTTGTTTATATACATAATACATACAACATATATATATATATATTTTTTTTTTGTCAGAAATAGTCAGTAGGTGAAAATTATGATAATACTAAGGAAAACCTGAAAACAATATATTATATAGGTATAATAGGTATATATATGATCTGTTCACTGTTGTCAGTTATACAATTTCTATTAAGTTGATTATCATGATATACAACACAAACTTATTACGAATATGAATTTCAAGTTATTTATTATGGATTCACCTTATAAATAATATATATTTCTGTATATTATTCTATGAAAAATAATTAGTGTTAGGTACCTATCAGTTTTATAAAGTTTCACATAAAGTAAATTAACAGTTGAACAGAATTAATTTTGATTTGCTACCTTTAATAGTATAATAATGGATTTGTCTATTATTAAACATAAAGGTAAAAACATTTGCTATGTTTGCAAATTGTTTTTTACGATATTTTAATTTTTAAGCTAGTTACTTTTATACTTAAATATTTTACATAATAATATTTCATGCCATTAAAACTCTTAGTCATTCACATAATCGTTTAATGATAATAACTGAGAAATATTACAAGACATAAATGTTCATTTTATGAAAAATATTAAAAAACTCGTTTAAGAAGCTTTGATGTATACATATGATATGAGGTTTATTATTTGTTTATTGTAAATCCTCAATTATAGTTTTTCATTATTTTGTAATATATACTTCCACTTTCAAAATATTTGCTTGAGTCACTCCGTGGTAGGTAATTAATAATCATTATTGTAATAACCATCATCATTAAAATTGATACTTGTATATGGATTATCATTGTTACTAATGATTCTACAGCTAATTGTATGTAGATACCAACACTGAATATTAATTACATATTTTAATTCTGAACGGAGCGATGGTGAATGTATAAATATTTTATAATACTGCATGTGTGTGTGTTTCTTAATTTTATCATCGTCTGTTATTCGATTGTTAATATAATGTTTAGATTTATAATATTGGGGGTGGTTTTGAGTAGCTAGTTGGATCTATCTAATTGCTATTCTGTGGGATTAAAATTAAAAAAAAAAATTTCTAGTAGTTTTTGAAATAACCAAGAGGAACGAAAAAAAAATATGGAAAAACAATAATAATTCTTATACTAATCCATTTTTTCCAAAATTGAGGTTTTTATTTTATGGTAATTCAAAAATAAATAACCGTGGAAACTTAAAACTTTCATCAAGTGCTTAAACTATTATTTTTATACATAGTACAATCTTAAAAATGTCGATTATTTTTGAGTAATTTATACATTGTTGATATTTTGTTTTTAGTTTTTTTATTGTACTTATATGATTATATGAATAACATTTGTTTCGTTCTATCAAGAATTTTGACAAATTAATATAAGATCCACATAATTTGTTTTAATATTCTTATACAAATATTAAAATTACACGAACTCACATTATTTCATTTTTATAAATTCTAACCAAGGGTTAAAGTTACTATTAAAAATAAAATCACTATATACGAGATAAGTCTTGAGAATTTATTTACGAATTCAATTAAATATACATAAAATGCGTAATAATAATATTTTATGTATTGGATATTTAATTTTATGCTATTCATGATATGCGTAATACTTATATATATGTTTATATATATTATATTATAGCTTATAATACATAAATATGTAGGTATATATAATATTATATTATATATTATAAGTTATAATAAATTAAAAAAAAAATCAGTGTAAACTGATGTTTTAATGATTATATGCATAAGCTTAAATGCACCGAATGAGTCTTGTGGTTTTATCACTAAAACACTAATGTAGTGTCTAGTGTCTACTGTTAAGAACTTATAGATATAGGTAACATAAAATAGCAAATGTTTTTATAACAAAAAATCAATTGATAAGACGTACAGAAACCACAAATGACCCTGTATTTTGCTACCATTATTTTCGAAAAAAAAACATTAAGTGATTTCATAATATATAGTTTTACTACCTGCCGGACGTTAATAATAATTCGTGTATCCAACAATCAGTGTATTAATTTAAAAATTAAAATCGAAGGTTACACGGGAGCTCGTACTATGGCTTCAGGCAACCGCAAGGTATCATATATAAATGTATTCTTATATATTTATAGGTACTATAAACATAAATATATTCTACTATTCCAGACGACTGTAGTTGGTCGATTTTGATTATGTACTTACAGACATTGTATGTACATGACATACGGACATGTATCGCATATAGGACGATTACTTGGTTGCTGAACAGTAATTTTATTATAGTAATTAAATCAGGTATTTATAATGCGTTGTTGACGGAACTTATTAACATTATTTTTTTTATGACGAATATAATATATTTTACATAAACAAAATCGGTAAAATTAGTAATGTAATTTTCAATAATTTTTCATCAATCATCTATGAAGCAATGTTAAAAAAAAATTTTCAAAAACGTTAGTGTTTAGTCATCTAAAACTCTTAATATGTGTAAGTTGTTTAACAATAATAAAAACTAATAAATAATGAAAATGATGAATAATTATTATAGATTGCTAACACAGTATAGAATCTAGGAAACAGTTAATACAAATATACTATTTACAGCAGTGGATGCCAAATAAGTATTTTATGGCCTAAAGAGCAAAACTATTTAGGGGCAGTTTATTGCTATAAAAAACTGATAGAAAGTTATAGGTAGACCTTATAGTTATACTAAGTAGTTATGATGTAAGTTTCGTGACCCATGGTTATAAAATAATTAATGAATTAATTAATTAGTTTTTTATCTTATAAGTTGACAAGTTTAAGTCAAATTCATACTACGAAGCTAATGTTCATCTTTCATAGGAACCTTATTTTTCGGTTCCAAACATAAACATGGAAGTGGATTCGAGATGTCATGTAAGTATCCTGCTTCAGTCCTCTCAATAGCTGAGCACGGGTTAAGGGTACTGGAAAGCACTCATCTATAATAACGCTATATAGATACGCAGAAGCAAGTGTAATAAAGGAACCAATTTCGTCTTCGTTCCAAAATACTTTTCTTATAGTACGAAAATCATCAAAAGTTTTTACTGTACAATAATACCATAGGTATAAGACTATTACACCATAAAAATGTTTTTAAATCACTATGATTTTATTACCCTATGCTCTATAAACTGTCTTATTTTCAGTCGGTTATAAAATTGTTGATTAATAATTTTTTATTTGTTTTATTATAGGTAGGTCAATAATTTATTTTATGTTTATACAGCGCCTACGCGTCATATGCTATATATTACTGCTTTAATACCATCGTTAGACATTAGGCATTGTGTAGTTCACAAACAATTAGTATTTTGGATACCTATTATGTGACTTAATATTTTCATATTCATTTTTTTTTTTTTTTTTTGAATAATAAAACGCATCGTATTATTCTTGTGTGTTCAAAAAGTATACGCACCTCTACAATATACGTACACGATACATATGAGTGCCTGTACATTTTATTATACCTATATCGGTGTCCGTGTAGAAACATACCGAACGCGTGTCTCCCGTGTAACGTGTTATATATAATGTGTGTAACCTTGGCGTAAGTATATAAATGTCACAATGTCCGCCTACTCGTTTCTCGGGCACACACAACTTCGCCACCGCCGCGAAAACCGCGTGTCGAAGATTTATACACTGCGAGTATGATGTACCTATATAAAAATATAATAATACATAATATTATATACCACAGGTACGTAAACACATTATATGCAACGGCCGGGTGGATACTTACCTACATATACGTTGCACCACGACACTGATACAACTATATATACCTACCCACTGGCCACTATTATTATTACATACTAAAGCATGCGGATGTGTGTCCAAACGATATCGCACAACGAATTACGTGTACCATATATAGATACATAATTTTTTTTTACTTTTTTTTAAGTCTTTTATATTATACGTTATTATAGTGTCCTCGTCGTACATCACACTGCAGACTGCATATACAGCACGTACTCCTGCACGTAGCCCTTAATCATAAATTTTGGTCGTCGTCGTATTGCGTATACCTATAGACTGGGTATGTAGTGTAAGTGGCGTAATGATGCGAGGTTTTCGGTGACGCTAAAATACTCCGGCCATAGTAATATTTATGTCCACCACGAAAAATTGCAAAACCAAAACACCCCCTAAGACATAATATTCCACATAAATACCTGTTAACTTAAAATTAAACCTCGATTACCTATTATAAAAGTTATCCTAGTAGAAGTAACTGAAGTAAGATAGAGTGGTTGGTCTCGTTTGAACAGAAAATTTTGGTCTTTATCAAAAAAAAAAAAAAAACCAAAATAGTTTAGCTCTCCACTGGTATATTGGCACTGTTGAGTTAGTTAGGTAAGACTATTAACAATTCATTACGTTATTACTACATTATGCCTTATTTTCAAAAAGTAAAGTTTGTTATTTTTACATTAAAAAAATAAGTAAGTACACCACTACACCATGGATTTTAAATTTTTTAGTTTAGTGAAAGTAATGTATGAATATAATTTTAACAAGATGTAAAAAAAAAACGTGTTTTGAAAAATTGATTCAAAGCACAGCATAAGTGAATTAAAATTTTAAATAATTATCAATCACCTATCCATGAGTATAGAAACTAATACAAATTGTATTATTATTTTTTCTGAATTTTTTCTGAATTATTAATTTTTTTTTTTAATTCTTGATTAGTACATAAAACTGTGATGTGTTTTAATAATTTCCATTACATTTTTATTAATTGGGAAATATGCCATTCTCATTGTAACACTACTTATAGGTTAAGTAGGTAGGTAAATAACCAAATATTTTCGTTTAAAATTCATCATTAAATTAAACGAATTTGAGACTGTATAAGCTTAGCTGCTATGTGTATACTTATATAGTATATTATATGAATTTAGATTACATAATGTTAAATATTATAATATAGGCACAATAGGCACATAGATGTGTGCAGATCTTTCTGGCAGTGGAACAGAAGTTTCGGTAACGCAAACTATGATCAGTTATAATTTTTTTTTTTTAAATAATGATTTATTAATAACAATCGCGATTCAAGAGGTATACGATTGTCTAGTATTTTCAATTTATATGCTATATTTGGAGAAACAAATTTAGCCCGCAACAGAAGCAGATGGCCACCTTCACCGTCCCATGTGGATCCCTATGGTTAGAAGAAGAAACATAACAATCTTATGTACAAAATTCATCTTTATAATTCGAATAATTGTTTTGTATAATATATTTAGGAAATAATAATAATAAATTATAATAATACAGTACATATGTTTTTGTATTATCCAAATACTCATCGAATAACCATCAATCAATAGAATACAATTCAACGTCAATATTTCATATAGAATATAGTTATGAAAGATTTTAACAAAATTAAAAGGTCATCATCGACATTTACAAAAGATATAATTGCATATATATATATATGTTTGACCTAGATGTGCATGATCCCGATAAATCTATCGTTTTATGTAGGTAGGTACGTAAATGGTAAATGTTACCAGACATTTTTTCACCGACATATAAGTAATAGTTCAAGGAACAAATGTTCCTTATCATTAAAATCTGTAAAATATATTACATATGTACATTATACATTAACCAATAGGTAATTATTTATTTGAAGCGAAAAGATTGGTGTAGTAACGGTCAAAAAAAATTACGTAGATTCATGGTTTAACATAATAAACGATTTTGTTAAATGTTCAACAAATTTATAAATAAAACGGTTTTTATTAAACATTTTGTTTTTTCAAATTCATAGTAAATAAAAGTAACATTGCTACTAAGAATTGGGACAAATTTACGATTATAACTACACTACTTATAATTGACATGAAATGTTTAAGTTTATGAATTGTGTATGTCAAAATTTGTTATCCGATACTTGACAATAAAATTATTTTTTATGATTTTCTAAAGATTTTAAAATTTTGCACATGTTGCAATAAGACGAATAGAAAATAAGTTTTGTATCAGCATTAGTATGTTGTTTCTATAACATACTATTGTATACCTACTACATTTTCGGATATCGTTGTTTGTCAAATTATTGCGTAATGCGTATGAATGATCGATGTGTAGTGTTATGTTCTATCGTGTATTTTTTAGTTGGTAACATAACAGATTTATCTTGTACGTTAGTTTTATTATTTTAATAATAAACTATAATGGAGTTTACTACAAGCATAAGAGGAAAATAATGATTATAGGGAATGGTCGTTTTGAGTAACACGATTGAGCATATAGAATATTTTATGCGATGTTACCACATTCACGTTGCCAAAATGTTGTAATTTATTATTTTGACATATTATTCTTACACACTGTTATATTTTATAATATCAGACACAAGCCGTGAGCCGAGTCCAGCTTTATCGACAATGTTATCGATTAATAAATTAATTCCGGAGTAATAAAGTTCTATGGCGTTTTAAACATTTACTATTGGTGGAGGGGAATATAAGACAATTAAGATACGATTTCAAAATTATTATAGAAATAATATTAGTGTTCGATCACCTATAGTCGTGTCACATAAAATGCGGTTCATATAAATGCGTAGTTTCTATTTTTTTTTTTTTATATGGATCTAAACAATATAACTATAATTTTATCAGAAAGAGGCAAAGAATTGGCTTTAGTAAATTTATACAAATATAAATTAATTGGAGAAAAAAAAGGTAATATCTTAAGAAGAAGGTATACAAATAATAAATGTTCAGCAATAATTATTTCAAGTTTTTAGAAAAAACGTAAAGTAATTGAAACTTCAGGACAACATAATCACGATCAAAATTCAATTGAGAAAATAGAACAACAAATACTGAAGAAAATTGCAAAATAAAAGCTGAAGAATCAATTTCTAGATGGTCAATTAAAATTATACGCACTGAACTTTTAAATTCATCTTCAACATCAAATATAAGTAGTCAAAATGTAAGAAATGTACGGAAAGCAATATATGATAAACAGAAGCAGACCTATCCTAAATTACCAACTTCTATGGATAAAGAAGCAATTTATCAATTAAAAAACTTACAAAATGAAGAATGTTTTAAATATAAGGATCGACAATTCATTTACATGCCGACCAATGATAATTTTGTTTATTTAACTGCGGAGCAAAATATAAAATTTATGACAAATAATTGTATTGAGAATTTTGCCGATGGCACATTTAATTATGCTCCAAAATATTTTATTCAAATGTATACAATACATGAATATAAATATGGATATTACTTAGCTATCATTTGTTTACTTTTTTTTTTACAAAATAAAACTAGGTCTTCTTATGGTTAAATGTGACAATTTTTAAATAATTTTTGTTTACAATTATGCGAAAAAAATTTGCAAATTAACACATTTCATGTTATAAAATATAATGATTTGTTTGTAGATTGTTGGCGAACCTTCTCTCAGAATAGCATACATGGACAACAGTAATGAACTAGAGAAATGGTTGAACAATCATACTCATGTCTCTAATGCTATCTTCAGCGTAGAAGAAAATTTTGCAGTATGCAAATTGAAAAATGTGCTAAAAAACTATGGAACCAACGTAATAGATGAATGCATTTCTGGATTATCACAAAAAATTAAGGTATTTATCAGAAATTTCCCTATTTTTTCTTAGTTTTAATTTTTTAGTATAGTTTTTATTACTACATAGGGAGTGTGGTCCAGTATTCTTTTACAACTGATCCAGGCCGAACTGGCTCTTAATAAAAACTTTGGCTGTGAAAAATCGTTTTTTTTTTTATATCACTTATGGGAAAAAAGTTCTCATTGTTTCAAAATCTATTATTTTTGTATTTTTTAAACGTGTATAATTTTTTTTGTAGTTTCGATATTAAAAAATGAAAACGATATTTCACAGCTAAAACTCTCTCTTTTATGAGGTGAAAATTTTGTTTCTTAGTAATGACTGTAGCCTCCTTGGTTCTTTCACGCGTAAAACAGTTTTACATTTTTAAAACGGAGACCACGCATGCCGATGTAGCGTCCTCTTAAAAATCTTTAAGATAAATACACAGCTCCGCTCTGCTGTGGTTATCGAGAAATCATTATTTTTAAAACTAATTTGAAAAACGTAACATTTATTTACTTAAGTTATTAAGTTTAAGACAATAACCTATTAACTTGGCTTAAAATTCGTAACTATCATTTTTCGTATGTGTAGACACGATCGCGGTGGATAGGTTGTTGTATTTGTTTGTTTTGTTGGTGATTACTATAATTATATATATATTTTTTTTGTTCATTTGTTATTACTTATTACCTAATCCTGTAATTATTTTCACTAACGATGTACGAATGGAATTGTAATCTATTGAACGAGAGTAATTTTTCTTACGTATATAAAGCTGAATAATGCACTATTGCACGAGTAAATAATTACAAATGTAATTCGCAGTCGTATTAATAATCGATGATAAACAAGTGGCAATTACCGATATATATACATTATACGAAATAGTTATTATACTCAGCGTTGTCACCGGCAGCGAAAACAACAGTAGCTACGTTCTTATACTTACATAATACACGACATGTTAGGTTTACGCGATGTATGTCCAATGCAGTGCCGCTACCCGAGGGCAATCATTTTTACAGACAACTCAACACCATCACCGCCGTCGCCAACAGCATAACAGGTTGCGGAGGGACAACAATCACAACATTAAAAATTATAATACATTATTATTAGGGCTCGGACTTATGTGCATTTGCATATTTTTACCGGTCGATTATACTGTATGCTAATTTCCCAGTAACCACATAAATATTATATGTTTCATGAAAGTGTGAATAAAATATAAAAATACGAATTATTTTAGAACATAATACAGCGCATATTTCAAGATTTTAGTTTTTATAGGTTTTAAGGTCGTATTTGACCTTTTCATGAAAATATACACTATTTTTTTAACTTAAATAAGACTATGCATGCGATTTTGAAAAACTAAGGATTTCGATAAAAGTTGTCTAGTTATTTTATAGTAAAAGAATTAAAGATAAATGCAAAGTCTACCTACTCAATTATTATTTTACTATATTCATTTTTTTCTTCATATAATTTTAGTTTTACTTGGATTTTATACTATTTATTTTAGAAATTATAATAATATAATATTAAATAAATAACCTATGCTGTTGCTTGTTTTAGATAAAATTCCACTCTCCTTGGATCTGAGTCACCTACAAAGGTTTCAGATAAAATAAAGTTATAATAATATATCGAATTATTATTTACTCATTCATGAAAATCAAGATGTCGCCGACCTTTGCAACATAATCTTAAAATAAAGCAATACAAATAAAATGATTATGTATGTGTTCGATAAAGATGATGACACATATTTTTAAATATTTAGATCTCACATCTTTTAAATGGGTATCTATATAAAAATATAAATAGGTACCTGATTAAAATAGTAAGTTGGATAACAATTTAATTGTACTTTACATAGTACCTACCATGTAGTTAATGTCATCAGTGGTAATACGTAAGTGATAATTCGTGACTTGTACATTTTTATGGTTTTAATTTTTAATTACATACATATTATACGGGTAGTATTGTTATTTTTTAATTTTAGCTAAATATACAAATTTCATGATAAATATAAAGGAAAATAATTTAAAAAAAATCTAAATAATGGGGGGGAGGTGTTTTTACATGTTTATCAGTGCTTGGATATCTAAAACACCGTTGATCGGCTAAAATCGTTGTTTTATTAATGATCCAAATCTAATCAATAATTCAATTGGACTGCAGATGAACTAACGTTCTAGGCTCCATTTGGCTTAACACCGATCGACATCGGCTTGCCCCTCAACAGGGTTCTTCTTAGAGTTAATGAGTTTTTTTAGCTCTTATTATATTAGTACCTATAATATATGCTATGGCATATACTTTAATTTAATGACCCAGATTGTAGGCCAGACCTAGAACAGATAGCCTGCTCAATAGAGTGTTAGTTTGTTGGGAACCAATTGTATTCTAGGAAAACTTAATATCTTTAAATTTAACGACGTCGCGGCCGTTTCTCGGGTCGAACTTTTATTTGTTAACTTTAATATTATAACCATTTCAAAAGCTGTAGGTATTATACATAAAATAAAGGACAACACTATACTGTACTTCACGAGTTGTCATTGGTTACGATAAATAAGTTTTATTACTATACAACTGTGATCATAAAAAAATTATCACCCTATAAAATACCAAGGAGATAAAATATCCAATCGATATTTTGGCGGCCAGTTTTTTAATTGACTTAAGTTTTTAAAGCTTTTCTATTTTAAAATATTTCTGATACAGTTTAAACACAATAAAATTAATTTTGTATTAAAATACTACGTTCTAAATTTCAAAAAATATATCATATAGATAGTCAAAACAGAGTATATAGTAAAACAAACCAATTTCGCCGTAGTTCAAATTTTAAGTCCATACACTTTGTTTTGTCTCGGTTCAAAATGATTATTGAACTTAATTATATCCTAGTGACGGGAATATCAGTGACATATATTGTTCCTGGCATTGTTACCGCGGTAATACAAATATTATAATACACGCACGTACCTACTTAATCCGTATCAATTATTGATTAACAACGTAATAAAAACAATAATTATATTGAAAAAAATAATTTATTGCGATATTTGAATGTTTCTCATTCGAGAGAGTTAATAATTTATTTATTTTAAATAAAAATGCCGTACAGTCCTATAAATAAGTGCGGTTTACCGGCGACTATTGACATACGCCTACAGCATAGGTTTTCCGACATTGGAACGACTCTATCGCGTACAACTTATTTCAATAAAACAGAGTCACTACGATTACTTCAGATGCATTATATGTTGACGAAAGAAAATGGAATTATGGATATTTCAAGGTTCGTGAAGTTTATGAACGTCTTTTTAGGATTAAAAAACGTAGAAGCCTTAGACAAAGTACATCAAATCAGTTGCAAAACAAATAACAAATACTTAACAGGGCCTGAATTCGTCATTGTGTTGTCGCTGCTGTTAAAGGGAACCGTCTCCGACTTGATTGAATTTTGGTTCGATCTTTACAAAGATAATCTCAGATCAACCGAATACAAATGTAGCTTATTACAAATGATCGACACGAACAAAGCGGAGCACCATCAAAAACTAAACATCGATTACATCACGCACTTAGACGATAGAATATCGCTGGAAGACCACCGTAAATTTGTGAACGATATCGTGACCGGGTTAAAGTTATTGCAGTCAGTTATCCCGGAGACAGACAGAAAAGTGCCGTTTATGCTGTTATTTACGAGTAGACTGTTATACGACGATGTTCCGCGTGGTAACGTGAAATCTTATAAAGTATATGATTTTAACGAGTATAGATTGAAAAGTATGCAAAAGACAATATCTAAACTGATAACACTGCTAGAAACTAGTATGTAATAGTAACGTGTTCTATACTATATTATCTTGGAACCGTTTTCAACGATTATAATATATTTTTTATAAATATTCTATCGTGCATTTAGTTTAATTTTAAAATAAATTATCGGAATATTATAATATTATTCTGGAGTATTTTGTAAGATCGACGGAAGAAAACACTACTGCAGTTTTATGTCTTACTAGACAAACATTTTGCACTGCAAACATTGGCAATTGAGCACTGCTCTTTCTGTGCAAGGTGTGGGGGTTATAGGTACTGACTACTGGCTAAAACCTTATTTGAAATCAATCAAGTAACAAACGGCGAAATTAGTGAATGAGACAAAATTTGGGAACTGTCAGTTGAAGATTTCAACTTACTTAAGTACGTGCTAATTGTATATTTGTATCATAGGATATCGTAAAAAGTTTTCAAAGTAACTATAAATTTATGCTCTAATATAATAATTGTAAAGACTGAAGTTTTAATGCTTTATCTATTTATTTACCTGATTTTATATTATTACAATTGTAACATGGTTAATGTTAATTAATAAAAATAAATTATAAGACCATAAATTAATTATTGATAATTAATAAGTAAATTTTTTTTTATTAGTATTTTGCGTTATTGTTGCTTATAAATCTGGTTCGGTGGTTCCTATACTTATAACTTTAAAGCTGCGATTATTAAATGTATATTTATATCGGTGCATATTTTTTATCTACCAACTTGATTTCTTTTCATTTCTAGATACACGTCGACTAGTTACAAGAGATTTAACATAATATTAAGTATATAATCGTAAAATTTATTAATTAAGAATATTTAAAAAATAAAAACTGACAGCCATATAATATCGTAATAACGAAGGTATGTTCTCTCTACGTAGACCGGCGCTACAGTAAGGCACTATAAAGGGTAAATTGCTCTAAATTCGATGTTTCTCAACCGCGACTGTAGGTATCTACCTAATCAATCGACATAATTAAACGTTAATTTAATTAATATCTATCATTTACCGGTGGTGGTGTTTTTTCTCATACAAATTATCCCAATTTATTTCCACCTCTCCAGTAGCCATGTATAGTAAAAGGAGTGATTAGCCGAAAAGTAAAAGTCCATCGCCGTGTGTTTAATGTGGCTGGTTTTTTTTTTTTTTTTTTTTTTATTCACAATGCCGGACCAAGATTGATTACACGCAGACATGAAGGTCATTTTTATACGTGTAATCTAACAGTTATGCTCTAATTAATTGTAAAACAGAGAATACTCTTGTACACAGTTGACTTTTTTTTCTTCTTCCGAGTACACAATGCGCCTCGTCCAAAGTGTTCGATTCGCTTTGTTTTTTGACAACATTCGTGTAGGTACCACATTCGTTATCACGCGCGTCCTACAATCGCCACGCTCATTGGACACACACAATATTATTATTATATTCGTGATGACCATCAGTGTGTCCGACTGCTTCAGTATATACGTGTATAAGACGATAACTTATTCAAATTTAAACGAGTTTTACGCAAATTTTAAAGTCACGTTGTGTCAAAGTAGGGTTAGGTTAGGTACACCTATTGACCTACCTCATCAGTGATACAGTGACTCTATACTAATAATTTACTCGTAAATCTTAATGTTATCGTTTGATTTGTTAGCCGTGAATACTGTCCCTAGAAATTACATAATTTACACTGTTTACAGAAGGATACAATCGAACATTTCAAGCACAAAATCAAAAGAAGAAATTGAGAAAAGTAAAAGTATACATTAATTTATGATGGTATACTCGTTGATATGTTCAGTGTTCACCGATATTGATTTATCGGTACTGGTATATAATAATATATATATGACTTGTTATGATAATTTTTGATTTATTCCTTACGTATAATTATACAACAATTGTTAAATATAAATAATATTATATATTATATTATATTATAGGTACTCATTAAATTGAAATTTATGTCGAAAAGGTGTAATAGTACGTTTTGTATTCATTTTGAAAATTAACCATAATTTTGTTGAAAATTTTACTTATTACAATAAAAATTCAACGCACGCGATCTATATAATCAAAGTCAAAATAAAAAAAAACTTATAGTATAGCTGTATTGCACTAAGTAAACCAAAAATATTAGTATCCAATGATACTAAATTATTTATCAGGCAAAAGCATTTTTATGGAGATATAGAATTGTGAATTACTTAAATTGTTAAAATATAATTGTAATATTTATAATTCTTTTATTAATTTATTTATTATACTTCTAAATGAATTAAATTTGAATGTAAGATTGCTCTTATCAAGTAAGTAATTATTTACCAACTTAATGTGTTTGGTATACTTTTTGCAGTATGATTTGATAAACACTGCTGCTGTCTGGATTATTTACAATTTTTTTGCTCGTAAATGTCGCTTCATTTTGACTCATTATTTGACTTAAGTTTTCGTTATCGACATAGTTTTTACGAGAGAATTTTTGCGACATTTTTCTTAGTTATGAATGTTATGGTCCACGTTTTTCGAAAATGTTATTTTGCAATGGCGTCAAACTTTATAAATATATAAAATAAATTATGTCTCGACCACACTAGTAATTAGAATAGTTTTAATTCAGACGCATTAGTGTATTTTTTTCTTTTAAATATATTACAAGATAAGCTGTATAAATATAAAATATTAGATGCATGCAGATTTACGAATGAAATATTATATTAATAACAATAAGTACCTACTTGCATTTTGTGTGTGTATTTATAGTTTTTTTCCTAAAGGTATATCTTGATTTCTTGGTTTTAAATTCGTTAAGATTTTTTGATTTGAAAAGATAAGCTTGTGGCGGAATCGCTAATTCATGATCAACAAGATTTACAATATGTATATGTACTCCAGAGTCCATCATAATTAATTTGTATACTATAACATATATGTATTTTTTTTTATAAATTAGTTTTATGATAATATGTAAAAATCAGAGAATTTCGTCCAAATTTAATATGCATTTTAAAATGTACCCATAATTTTTAATGTTTTGAAATAATTATGTAATTTTGTTTTTACCTGAATATAAATGGATGTGTATTTAATTTATGTTTATACCATTAAAGCCCTATTACTTTGTCACCGAGTGATGTGCCGCCGACGTTTTGTAATAGCTTCGGGACTCACGTGATTCGACGCTCGTGGTAACCTATTATAATATTATTCCGTTTTCTCGAATGCATCAATGTGATTTCTTGCGCGTACCGTACCAAACATAATATAATTAAGTTAAGTCTAGAAAAGATAAATGGTTTTTAATAATATTCAATCATGTACAAAATCGTATCGCGACACACTGACACATGATAAGCGTATACTGTGCGGTTGTCACTGACAACTTTTCAAACATCTAAAAATCGATCTTTGCGATCAACCGCCGAAACATATGGGTAACATGATTTAAATGATTGGTATCGATACATTTTTGAGAAAGTAATGTTTTATGCCGTCAAGTACTAGAATGTTAGTTTTATAAACGTAAATATGTCTTAGAAAATCATATGATAGACATATATACCTATAGGTATAATAGACATATTATTATTAGTTAATTTATAATTGAACATAATTCATTACATTTTACATTGAAATGTATACACATTGTATTGTTAAAATATTGTAAATTATTATCATCTACACTAATATTAGTATAAATTAAGTTTCTCTCAGAATTTAAAATAAATTTATCATTTAATAATTCAAAATTAAAATTCATGATAATAGTTTTTATAGTGAATAATCTTTTATACTTAATGTATATGGACTGATGAGATAGGTACACTCTACATCGTAGAGCAAGTTCACCGTTTTTATTTTTTTAGTTATAGATAAAAACAATTTTGGTGTCAATGTTTGCATGTAAAAGATGTTTACATAAATATTGTTATTATTTAGCAAAGCTCGTATAAGTACTTTGTTTAATTTATTGTTTGCTGAGGGCTTATGTTTGCCACTAAAGTTGTATTGTTATTTACCCGCATACTAATATTTATATTTTATGAAATATGTAAATATTCCCAAATATCGACATCATTTTTTTTAACATTCACCTGCATATTTTGTCATTTTTGTATTTCTAGGTAAAATGAAAAAAATGTGTGACGTCATAGTAATCCGTTGTATGGATTGTATTTTTGAATGGTTGTTGTTGATACTAAACATACAATTATTCCATAAATGATCAATCTAACACAATATATAGAAAATATAGAACACATTCGAATTCACTCAATAAACTGTTCTGACTTTTACGCATGTCCCTGTAACAATGAAATACAAATTAATTTTACTTTAAACCATTTAAATATACAAATGTGCCATAATTTAAAACGGCAAGATCATATTAATATATAATATATATTTTAAAATAAATAGCTGTCTAATATCTTCAAATAAATAACATCTATTCTAAACAATTACCAACATGGAGGTGAAGCAAATAAAATTAATCTGAATAAATTATAAATCACCAAAATACCAAATATTCTGATAATCTGAAATTAATTTTGATTCTTGAATATAAAAGACGAGACCGCCACGAGATTTGAATACATAAGAAGAATTCAACGTTTTTCCGGTTAAAAACCTTTTCTTCAAAGCACCTACCACTTTTTTAATACAAAATAACCTCAATTAATCAATTTCCAACAATTTTAACAACTTATCTAAATCAAACAATATTATTATCTCTTAAGTACATAAATCATTCATACAGTCTTCTTTTAGTATGTTGGTGTAAGTATCTTTAGCGAATTGATCGATTGTTCAAATTATAAAGTATTAAAAATTAAAAAATTAAATTATTTATTTATCTTTCAAATCTATTCATTTATTGAGATATGGTTCATATTTAATGTTTTAAATTGGTAAATATTTCTTAAAACGTAATATGTAACAATTTTAAAAATACCATTTCACATTTACTGTTTTGAATAATATAAATAATAATATTTCAAATAAGGAACTACTTTGTCAACAAATTTATTATACTAGAAAATAGGATTTATGGGCCCCCACATGAAGCTCATAGAAGTGTGTATCATACATGACATACATAATATATTTTTTTATCTATATTTTGTAAATAAATTATAACATGATATGTACTTATTTTTTAGATTAGATTTTGTTATTGATAATTATTATAAGCTTAATATAATTTTATGTACCAATATTTTAAATTTACTATCCTCCATAGGTATCCTCTTTCAGTTCTTCATTAAATTATAAAATTTTTGTAATTTTTGTTTGAATTTTTTTTTAAAAAGTTAATATAGATTAAGAAATAATGAGTATTGATTGATAAAAGAATCAACCCGTACTTGCTTACTAGGTACTTATAGTAAACTATTAAAAACTATTTACCTAATATAGGTAAATGCTATTTGTTTAAAATAAAAACAAAACGAAAATATTTTTAACAACCACACAATCAAATCAATATCTTTTTTTTTATACATACCAAATTCTTTATCCGATTATTTAATACATGCATATCGATAAAAACCTACATAACAAGAAATGTGCCCACAAAATTAAAAACCTTTAAATATGCGCTAAAAACTATTATTGACATTCCATTTGCTTAGTCATGCAATTAATTAATTTATTGTTTCCTTATAGCAATAAATCTAATACGCCTAAAAAACATTCAAATATAACGAGCCCTATATTTAATGGTAATATTAACCCACACAAATGGAATATCGCGATAAATGCAAATCAGGCGATCAAAACTAATATTGTCATAATAATTTACAAAACCCTTTTTATTATCAACGCAAATTGTTTAGAAACAAATTGGACGCTGCAGAGGACTATGAAAACGTCCTTAATAGGGTATGTGCGCGATGTACTTCGACGAGAACAAAAACGGTTTGGCCCAACCGCGAGTATCCGTGAAAATTATGATAAATCATCGTGCATGCATCGCATAAAAAACATTCGTCATTACGCCCATGGACGCGTTATAATGATTAATAATAATTATCGTTATTATAATGTAATACGTGTCATATCAAGCTCAAAAACGAACAGATTTCGATTCAACGTGATATCCACTAGTACATAATAATAATAATATATAGGTCTGGTACACATAGTATAGGCATATACCTAATTTTACTACCTACCTAAAGTATAGGTATACCTATCTACCTACCTACTTAACTACCTACCTACTTATACTGCGCAGTGACAATGGCATCGACTGGAACGAGAAAACTCTATATAGAGTATCGTCCGGTCTATATCGTGTTTAATAATAGTAATATGTACGTGTGTGTGTGTGCACTAAATACTGTGAGGTATACTAGTTCATGCCTCTATATATATTGCTGTACGTATGATATTTTATATGTACAATCCATACCTACTTATAAGTTATAACCCGTTAGTCGTTGCAGGATTTACGTCGTTTACGCGATATAATATAATATGTATATAGGTACAGATAGTGCCCTTTATGTAATACACTTTCGTCGCGCGAGCATATTTTCTATTCTAAAGAGTGTGCTCCAATTTTTCTTTTCGAATTCCTGTATCTGCCCGTACGACCGACCGACAATGTAACATATTATATGCAAATATTTCAAATTGAACGCAATCTCGCCGCCGCTGTAGCAACTCGTTTCGAACATTTTATTTATTGCCATCACGCTCAAGGGGACAAATCGCGTAATGATACATTTTTATTTTATTTCCAATCGTCGTACACAATTTAGAACGTGTGACTGTGGCACACGTCCAAATACCTATTGAAAACGAAAAAAAAGAAACATCGAGTTCGGCTGGTGTACATAATATTATACATTATAATAATGTGTACAATATGTCGTACAGAAACATATGTGAAATGACAAATAATTTTTAGATCTTTATCGCGAAGAACATTAAAATAAAATAAAAATACGTGTTTTTTTTTGTAGTGAACTTTTATGTTGAAAAAAAACGTTCTGTACGCAACAGTAGGTTGGTATAAAAATAATATATTAGTGTCCTCAATAAAATGTGTGTAATATACTAATACAATTTATCAGCGTTTCATTATTGAATATAATACGTTGGACGTACGTTTAATATGAATTAATTATTTAGGTACCTACTGAATATATTTTAGTAAAAATAAGATTTTTTTCGTTAAAATATAAACACTGTATACTTATCGCATCGCGGAGAATGTAGGTATTATATTATACAGTGTGTTCACCAATTTAGGAAATACTGAATTTCTCGGCTGGATAACTTTGGAATAAATTGATTTTTTTTTACAAGCTGGTGGTATATAAATACACATTTTAGATAGGTACATTTCAAATTTTTTTTGAAATTTTTATCTGCACACGCGCAGTAAAAACTTTTTTTTTAATAGAAACACCTATTTTGAACACCATATTCGGATAGCACTAGGTATTCTTTTCAAGCAATTTCGATGAATCAACTTAGTTGTAAATTTAAAATTGATTGAATAAGAGTTATGTCAATTTTAATAAATAATACATTTTTCTATTATTTTTAAAAATTTATAAAACTATTAAAAAATAAATTCTTATTGGTTTATTTGTGAAAATGTATACGTATTATAAACAAGACTAACATAATATGGGTATAAAATTATAACACTTCTAAAAAAAAAATGTACAAATATTCAAAAAGTCTCATTCTTAGTCTAACTTTTGATTTTGTTACGTACAATGGAAATCATTAACTCTAATAAAAATAAGCCCAAATTATGTTTTGAGGGGTACAAAATACAAATACGTTCTAAAACATACCGGGAAAAGTAGTATTACATGACGTTGTAGTAAAGCAACCATGCTTAAATGTCCAGGGATTATTTATACAGATATTGAAATATCAAAAATGGAACAACGTATATTATAACACATAGACCAATAGACCAAACAAGAACGAAGTTGAGGTAAGTAAACAAAGCCGTAACTGTGGAGAGGATTCAGAGGTCCGGACCCCCCTCCTCGAAATTTTTAAAAGTAGAAATATTTTTTAATTATCAAATAATTAACTATTATGTGAATTGAATATTATAATGATAATTTATGTTTCCAATAATGATAATAATCAAATTTTATACTATTAACGTAAAAATGGCAAGTGTTCAGTATCTATATATTAAAAAAATGTTGGACCCCCTGAAATTTTTTTCAGTTACAGCCTTGTAAGTAAGTGTTATAATGAAATTAAAATTCAAGCTAAAATTACTAAAAACAACCCAGCACATATTTTTGGTGAATGTGAACTACAAATTAGACGACATAAGTCAGATGCCACCTGTAAACATAGTCAAGCGCACATCACAAAACCAAAGAACAAAAAATAATCTCTTAGACTCTGATGAAATCGTGAGTAAGTATCAATAAAAAAAATATTATTAAATATATATATATATATATCATATATAGTTAATAGTTATATAAATATATATATATATATATAATATAGTTATATAAATATATTATTAAATATAATATATATAATAAATAGGTAGTTATATAAATATATTTAATATTAAATTGAAAACAGGATATAAATAATGGACTGAGTGTCAAAAAGTGGTTTTTGACTTATTCAATATTTACTTAGTCTATTATTGATTCCCGGTCTTATTTTTTTAAAGAATAATGCAAATTAAAAAAAATACAATTTTTTTTTATGAATGGTGTACAACGGGTGGGCCCCATAATAAAAGATTTTTATTGTTTGACAACGGTGTGAATGTGGAAGACCGTATTGTAATTTTTGCTACAAGTAAAGGTCTTCATCATCTATCCAATAGTTCAATTTGGTATATGGATGGGAACTTTGGTTTGGCCCCAAAAGATTTTCTTCAACAATATGTGGTAAGAGTAAAAATACAAAAACATTTATTATATCTATATTCTATATACTGTTTGTTAAAAAGAAAAAATCAGAAAACGTATGAAAAAATGCTGACCAAAATTCTTGAAATATTGTATCCAGATCCAACGAGCTTTCATGTAGATTTCGAAAAATCTGTAATCAACGCTGTGAAATCCAAAATGAGGTTAGAAGTTGCTACAGATGAAACGAAGTTGGCACAGCAAAGTCTAGGTTTATTAAGCACCAAAAAAAAAATGACCACACTATGAAAAAAACCAAAACTTATTAAAAAATCTCTATTTGGAAATCAAATAAGAAGGAAACAAAAGCTTACCAGAATTTTGAACTGCAATAGCACACACAATACGTTTTTATTGGCCTACTTTTATTACCTACTTAAAAATTGACATTACTAAATTCTACACAATATTAGTGAAAAATGTTTTGACTTTGTACAATACGTAAAGATATCTTTAAACGTGATGTTGTATCACTTGTATAATAAATAATGACCTAACCTTATAATTTATTAATATTATAATATTGTTAATATTAAATAGTTATCAATGTATTATTATCCTTTTGAATTAAAATTGAAAATGTTATAAGCGGGACAAATTTCGAATGATTGGTTACAATTTTGCTCCCTTTAAAAAAAAACTGTAATCATACCGCTGACGCAACCCGATCAGAATTGATATAAACTGTTAGCGGCGTAAACGTGCAGGTACTTAAGTATATAATACATAGTTATAACGAGTACTTAATAAGTACTACTTATGTATAAGTACGACCTACCTACTGTATTACTGGTCTATATAAGTACTGCAGCAATATCATAATAATAGTATAATTACTAGCCTATAATCATTAATCTGTGTCCAAAACGAATTCTCGGGGCTAGATCATTATTATTATAATATATTCTTTCTTTAGCCGCGGCCGTCGCAACTATATAGATGACTCGGCGGCAAGGGTAATCCAATACGCGCACTTAGCGTGTTGTGAGTTAGGTACCTATATTATATTAGGTGTAGCGATAAAGGTAACATGAAATATTACGAACGAATGACCTTAAATTTGACTCGTATTTTTTTTACTGCATTATAAAGTACCTATTATTACTTACACAAATGTTTGTAAAATTGAAATTGTTCGTCTTTTTTTTTTATGCGTGCAATGGACAATACATCTATAGTTTATTTTTTTCTCATTTTTTACTATTCTTCTTGAGTTTCATTTTGATTTATAAGTTAATTTTTTTAAAACCTATTTCAAGGCTCGTTTTTTTCTATTTAAAAATAAATCGATTGGTAGTAGGTAAGTTAAAGTTTCAATTTATACACGTATACCTCTATCAATTTTTTTAGCTGGGTACCTATGATTTTACAAACGTTCATACGACTCCATGCAAATGATTTGGTAAAACTTTACTACAATCGGTCTCAATCAGTTTTAAATCAATCAATTTTAAAGACGGAAAGCAAATTTATAAGTCAAAGTTTTTCAATAAGAACACCTATAATAATTTCAATTCGAACTCATCATATTCCAACTTTTAAATCCTTCATGCAGTGAAAAAAACCCAAATCAAATAGTATAAAGTTGCTCATTTGAAATATTTCGTGTTCAATTTATCGTCGATCACAGTAGTTGTATACTGTACTTTAGGGCAAGTACCTACGTAATGAAATAATATATTATGTTTACCAATTACATATGCGCGTCTCAAAAAAACGTATCCGACAGAGGTCAACACCAACAGGTTACACAATTCGCTGTTGGGTGCTGCTGCTACTGCCCATCGCTATTATTCGTCAGCGTGTTTTGACAGACATCGCTTTCGTTTAGGCCATCACCTTTACACATTATGATACATTAATAACTATCAAGTTTTGGAAAGCTGCAATCTGCACTGCAGCACACATACACCTCTGACACTTATATTAGGCATGTCTCGTCCCGTTTAGCTAAGTACTTTGATATCATAATATATTCGTCGTCGTTTTAAACACAGATCGTTCGTTGTTTACAATGTGGAAGATTATATATTTATTATGCTTAGAGTTGTGAATTTAATACATCAAAATATTCTATTCTAATGCCCCCTTTGAAGATTTTAAAAAGTCTCGCTCCCTTTCCCATAAATTAAAAAATTCCATAATATATGATATATAATTAAATAAATATGAATTTTACTACTTAGTGATGACAGATTTCGCCTCCTCAGCAATTGTAGACGCCCCCCAAGTTGGGAAACACTGATTTATAGAACTATGTTTCACTAGACTATTTAGATTTAAAGTAAATTCAATATAATATTCGTCTATATTATAATGAATACAACGACATATGGTTATATTGTTTTATAATGTCATTATAAAATATCAGAGTTATAGAGGACTATTATACATACATTTTTAAAGAATTCAAATATTTTTAAAAACTATTTATTAAATTAATATTAACGTAAAATTAATGGTACTAACATATTTTCAAAAATATTTTTAAGTTATAACTCATTTTCTTCACCAACTGGTGAATTAAAATTTCATGGATCTTAAACTATACTATAGGTATGTATAATATATACTAATAAAATATAACGCACTAAGGGAACTTTATTTTCCTTATTTATAATAATTTTAAAACGCTTTTCATTGTTATAATTATTATTTATTTATAATAACTTAATTTATTTTTAAATACTAATACGAATAGGTATACGTTTTATTACTTTTGTTTTTACATCACTTAGGTTAGGTTAGGTACATTCTTGTATTTTTTTTTTAACAATTGAATATTAATTATCATTATGATATTAATTTCCTGGGACATTTTACTCAGTATTATATTTCCTCAAAATTATAAAAAATACCAAATAAGCATGTTTTAACCAATAGCCTTCTTGTTTTTAAAATGTGAACACTTTGTAAGGTCGGATAAAAATATACATTGCAAAACGTAGACATTTAATACGCTATTTATTATATAAGTAATAGGTATATATGTTTTAAGAAGAACATATTATAGTATAATACTTATAAAATACTTTATATTATATTATACTATAAAAATGTCATGATATTTTTTTTAAAAATATTTTAAAGTTCGGTGAGATTTAAACACTATTTTATATCTAATACCTAATATATTTATACACACATATTGAATCATGGTAAATGCTTGTTTAAAAAATCAATGTATAGCGGGCTTTGTAGAAATAATTCACTTTACAGATTTTTGAATTATTTCAATGATTTCTGAAATATAAGGAAATTCACCATCTACTTCTAGGCCAAAAAGATTTTTATTAACAGCTATTTATTAAATTTAAGTGATGATTTTTAAATTTCCATAAGAAGTAGAAATAATCATTTTTTTACAAAAAAACAGTGACAAATGTTCATAAGCATAAAAAAAAATATTGAATCAAGAAAATCAAAAATAAACATTATAAATTTATTTTTTATAATCGAATGTAAAAGAACTCAAAAATGGCAAACGTAAAGATTGTTAAATCTCAATCAAAAACATATGAAATGTCTTGATTACGGTAGACAATCAGTTTTTTATTATCTATTACGGCTATAACCATTAACCTTAATATATTGTTATTGGTTAGTGGTTAGTAAGTGAGTAAAAATTACATTGTGCGACATGTGTTTTGTTTTTCGTATATTGGCGCTTATGCCGTACAGTCGTATTTTTATATAGTCATTAATATTTATATACATCATACCTACGACTCATATGAGGTGCGCGTAGACCCGCGTCAACACCCCCCGCCCAAAATCCAAAAGTAATTTTTCTTTTTTTCCATCCGTAGATCCATCGCCGATTGTATTGTAGGCACATTTCATTATAATATTACGTCCCATTTAACATATTATTCGTAACCTATACAGTACAAAATGACTAGGAATTCATATTTATACAGCTGTCAGCTGCAGTACCTATATAATATTATGTAGGTACTCTTTCAATCGTGACTCACTGACGCGAGCTGTGTACGTCAAATGTACAGCTCGTTTTTATTTATTTTTCGTCGTGTGTTTATGTGTATAATTTTTTACTCGGCCCGCGCACCTAAATTTAATTAACGCGATGTTCGTTTCGTATAATAATAATTATTATACTTGACCCTAATGCGAGCCCGTCGCACACAGGTACAATATGTACACGGCCGACACGAAACTGTATATTAGCTTAATGATACTTATTCGTCTGATACCGCCGCGACGACCCTTACGCCGCGCACATGAAATATTGCCCGGTGGGGGCAGTGTTCGGTTACTCGCACGCGCCCACACATGTCATAATAATAATAATAATAATAATCATATAATAATATATGCTCACCGTGACGGTTAGGTACTTCTCTCGGGCGAGCGAACGTCGCGTTGCCACCGCGTTTGCGCCCAGTATTGGATTACATTCGTATAAATGAAAAACAAACACATTTGATAACGGTAAAAGTTTAATGAAATAAAATAATAATAGTAATAATAATAATGATAATAATAATGACAATAATAATAATAATAATAATAATAATATTATAATAACCTTAGTTTATGTAAATATTGAGTTTAATTAAATGGCAAAAAACAATTATGTATTTTTTTTTCTGTATACACGCGCTGCGCTGGAAATTGCGACTCCGGTATACCTGCTACAAGTATTATAATATTACATTGATATTCGACTGACTATAAATCTACAAAAAGAAAAAAAACTCACAATATAACTATAATATATTAATACAGTAACTAGTAATAATAATAATAATTAATATTAATGAAGTTGAAATAAAAGTATACATATACTCGTAAATGTAGGTATGCAATATTATATTTTTTTTAAGTCGACATACGTTCATTAATAATAATAATTAAAACAAATATTTTTTACAATGGTTTAGTATTAATAAATGAATAAAAAAAATAATAATAACATTAAAAAGAAAAATAGTTTTTTTTTTTTTTTTAATATTCCTAACCACTACTTAAGTTTAAAAAAAAAAACAATTATTGCTAGTCACATTTTGTTAAATTTGATTTCGAATAAGATTAAAAACTATATATGTATAAAACAAAAATAATAATAAAAAATAAAAAAATACGTTTTGTTTAATCAGGAAAAACGATATATTTTGATTGTTTTAATACAATATTAGTATGTATATACGCATAGTCAATATATTATATAATAATTATTTCTAAAAGTCGACGAAAACAAACGCAGTTAGGTATATGTACAGTAATTAAATTAAGTAGTCATCCAAGTGAATTTTATTATTATTGTCGAAGCTGAGAATTTGATCATGGGGTTTATGTACAACTAACGTGCAAATTTTTATTATTTACCTACTATCTGAGATAATATTTAAGCGATTGAACAATATCCGTCTAAAAACAGTGACAAAAGTTAAGTACACACAAAAGGTAATCGAGATTTTTACAACGCTCTATGGAAAGCGCTCTTTGTGCGCGAGTACATTCGCCGAATGTTTGTACAAAGGGACAATTATAAAAAAAAAATGTTAAATCATATAATCTGGTATTTACTGATACGATCGTTTGAGACGAGTGGTTTACATCTTGAAACAATTAAATTTTTTTTTTTACTTGAAAAATGTCTATAACAGTATTGGCAAATTATTATTTGGTTATCGTGTACTTATATAGTATTGACAATACATTTGTCAATACCTATGTGAAATAGGTACATATATAATATAATATATGTATTATTATGCTTATTGTTACTGTGTTCAATATAGAGTGAATCATCGTCGACCTAAATACATAATATTGTACAATCGTTACGCTATAATATACTATATTAAGATCAATATAAATGCAATACACCTAAAACTATCACTACGTTTGTGTACCAGCTAGGGGAGTACTCAAAGGGGAGAAAAAGGGTTCATATCCCACCCCCTACCACTGATTGGTAACTGATGGGTATAATATACAATGTGATATGATGTGATTTTCTAATTTTTAGACAAATTATGCAAACTATTTTTTTTTTAAATTTTGTATGAAACTACAATTTGAGAAACATTGTTATTCTACTACTTGTCTGTATATAAAAAATATATTACATTAAGTTTGTTAAACATTTTGCCTTCTTCTTTAAAAATTGAAATAAAAATCTATCATGTTAACAAAATATTTGATGTACTTCGGTACCCAACACGCACATGCACAGTACATTGAATATTCCCGAGCACGCATCTGTTATGTATGATAATATTATTATGGTATTATAAGTAAAATACGAAAGAGAAAAAGTCAATGCAGAGATCTGAAATCGTCCGTGTGGGTTGTTAACTATGACCCTTGTAATTTTTGTGTTGCCACAAAAATCTCAGACCATTATAGCGAATATTATTGTTGAGTGGAAAATGAAATAAAATCTCTCTAAGCAGTATACACCATTGTATAATGCAAAATATACCGTTAAGCTGCGAACGAGATTGAATTAGGCCTTCCGGAAAAACGAATAAATTTTTACTTTTTCGAGAAAAAAACCAAAAGTTACGTATTTCTATCTCCAAATAGAAATTAATGTTAAAACGTTTATAAATATTGTTTGTACTGCATTTTAGTGTTATTTTTTGGTCCAGATTCTTACCAATGACGTTAATCTTGGGCCTAAGTCGTACCAAGTGGAATTTTCGAATGAATAATGAACGTAATATTTTGATGCCGAAAAATAATAAACAAACGTACAAAGCTGCCAAATTAACACGAGATGAAGTCTGGGGAACATGCAAATGTGACTAATAATGAGTAGCCATTCGAAATTCGAAACGGGTTTTCTATGGTTTTTCGTAACATTTGGGTGACGTTATTCCAGCGTCGAGATCATCTGATGATATTTTATATATTATTATATACAAGATAGGTTAAAGAGAGCATTTATCGTCCGGTGACGACAGTTAAAAAAAAAAAAACGATCAAACAGTCGTTTTGACTCGTTGTCTTGGTGTAGACGAATATAACGTACGAGTGAAATAAAAAATTTAAACGATTTCTGAATTGTATTATAGAAAACGGAAACGCATACAAATATTAAAATGTATTGTGTTATCACGAGTGGTTTTCGACTTGAAAAATAGTTTTTCTAAAAACATCGTTGTAAATATTTACGGTCGACGACGGGTGAGCTGTATTATAAAAATAAAAGCTTACGAAACGTCAGTATCAAAACGTCGGCGTTGTTCGAAAAGCCTTAGCGCGCGGAAAGCGCGACTCACGGCGCGAGTGTCGGTTGAAGGGTGGAACGAGGAAATCCGCAACATTAGTGCCGAACTCTAAACGTCACTGTCGAAATCATGACGATAAACACACTTAACGTAATGACGACGACGATCGGTTTTCGGTTCGTCGACGTCCGGAGGAAATGAAAAATGACGCGCCGGTGAAAGAGAACGAAGGTTTTAACCCGTACTCAAATCCCGAAGACTTTGGGCACGAGACTCGTCGTCCGCAACACGACTCTACTATCGTATTCGTCATTTTCGAGTTCGTCGTGGTAATATTGTGGCCGACGACACACGCGCGTCCGGATCGTATATTTTTACATATAATCGCGACTATGACGTTTGGACACGTTTCACGATATTATTATTATTATTATTATTATAATATTTAATATCGTACTCGCACCGCGTACTCATTTAATATACGCTGTGTTTACGAGTGGGCACCGTCGTCGGACCGCAGCTCGCAGACAAGCCGAGCAATAAAAGAGAATGATGAGAAATAATAAAAAAAAAAATGTACAAGTTCATTATGACGGTATAACAATATTATTATTATTATTACCATATCTTTAAACGTAAGTATAATAATACTACCTACTCTCTATCGTATACCGTACGCAGTACTAGTGCTAGTGTGCTAAGCGAGAAGAAAATAATATTACAATAATACGATCGTTACCGACTACTCTTTATAGAAACACATCGTTATTGCGGGGCACGATAACGAGGAAAAACGAAGAAATAAAAGAAAAAAAACCGTGCGACATTTTACTACACTACACTACTACGTTGAAAGATTTGAATTTTATTTATTTTTCTTTTTCTAATCCGTAATATTTGCTAGTTTTTTTTCCGATTTCCCGCGTCGTGGTACTTTATATCATATATTATTTTCCACACACGGCGCGTCCCTCGCTAGACGTTGTGCCGTTTCATGTGCAGCGACAGGTGATCGGACCGCGAGAACGCTCGGTCGCACAGCCGACACTTGAACGGCCGGTCGCCGGTGTGCTTGCGGAAGTGCCGGGTCAGCTCGTCGGACCGGGCGAACTTCCATCCGCATCCGTTCCAAAAGCACTGGTACGGTTTTTCGCCCGTGTGCGTGCGCAGGTGCGCCTTCAGGTGCGAGCTCTTGGTGTACGTCTTTCCGCATCCGGGGTGGCCGCACGAGTGGTTGGCCGACGTCTTTTTGGCCCGCTGCGGCCGCCGTTCGCCGACCGCGCCGCCCGCCCGCCTCCGCTGCCCCGTCACCTTCGCGGCGGCCGCGGCCACGGCCATTTTCACGCCGTCCTCGGGCGGCGACGACGGAGGCGTCATCATGGCCGCCGTGTACGCCGCCGACACGGCCGCGGCGGTGGCCACCGCGGCCGTGGCGGCCGACGGTTGTTTGTGCGGACGGCCGACAGCCGCCGCCACGTTGGTGGCCGACAAGAGCGTCGGCGTCGGCGTCGGCGTCACGGCCGCCGCCGCCGCCGTCGTAGCGGTCGTCGTCGCCATCAGCTGGCGCACCAAGAACTTGGATTCCGCGATGGCGTTTCCGCCGTCGCTGTCGTCCGGCGGGCTCGCGGGAGGCGATATCTGTTGCTGTTGCTGTTGGATTTGCTGCAGCTGGAGCTGTAGCTGTTGCTGCTGTAGCTGCATGAGTTGATGGTTGTGTTGCTGTTGCTGTTGCTGCTGCTGTTGCTGCTGCTGCTGATGCTGCTGCTGATGCTGTTGCTGGCCGTCCATCACTTGACCGCAGTCGTTGACGGGCCCGGGCGAGTATATGTACATCACTCCGTTGTAATCAGCAGGATTGTAATCGGTCAACCTGCGAGCAAAAAAGTCACGGTATTAATGAATAATTTTTTTCATTTCACGACTAAACGGGCCGAGACCCAAAATCGGTAAAAATTATTATGTTGGTAAAGAAGATTTTGAGCAACGACTCTGAAATTAATTTCAGATATATCAATGCGAGTGAATCGATAAACCGTTTTTTAAGTTTGGTTACAAACGCGAATTGGCTGTTCAACCGTGGTTAGCAGAGGGTAGATAATTGCGGGTTGAATAATGTCGGATTTTAGTTATGGTAGAGAAAATGAAAATATATATAGAGAGAGTAAGATATAAACTTTAGCTTTTACTTAATACATAAGCGTGTTAGAATTAGGTATTGTCATTGTTATTATGATTTTTATAAAGTAGGATTATAGAAATAACACCTCCGTGTAAGCTTTTCAGTGGCTAGTCTATTTCTTACATAATGTTCTTTTTTTATTACCTATTTTATTCATCAAATTATTTTAAAATATATCAAAATGGAATACTTCATGACAAAATATTATAATCACAATAATAATGTAAAAAAAATATTATTTAGTATAATTTAATTATTTAAATTAATCGCTTGAAAATTATACATGTTAATAATTTCCATTTAAAAATACATTTACCTATATGTATATTGTTGTATTGTACAACTAGTTACTTTAATATATTTTCCAAAAATAAAAAAAATGAATGTAGGTACAATTAAAAAATCCATTAAATTATATAAATTAAATTAAATTAAAACGATTATAGTGACACACCTATACGATAATCAAAATAAAGATAAACGCACATCACTTTAGATTTAGTGTGATGATTATAGTACTTTTAAATACAACCTTTATACAATGGAAATTAAAGTTTTGAATTAATATTTACGCAGAATATTTTGTTATTGAGTATTTTTTTGAGGATATGTTAACGTGCAGGGTACTTGGACAAAACTATAACGGTCCGTCTGTCGACAATATTATGTATTATATAGGTACCAAAAACACAATAGATAATATGCGTCGTATACAAAGGCGTAATAATAATGATTGATTACATTACCTACTTTTTGTTAAAAAGTATTTATCAGTATGTAAACGAATTACAATAACTTTCTAATAACTATTATAATAAAATCATATGTATATATCATATACATAACATGTTAAATAATACGTAATAAAAATATTTCTAGACGCATAATAGTTGTACCTATATTGTTTGTATAGCGCACACGCGTCCGCGACAATAGTCTGTTATTAAGTTCCACGACTTATCGAAAATCGTATACCTGGCCGGTTAAGTATAGTTAACGAAGATATCGCATTTTCCGATTTGCACGCAGATGACGCGTATAATATATATAAGTAATATTATGTTCCCCCTAATATAATTAACTATCGGTCTATCGTCGTGTGATTATTATGCACCTTTATGCGCCTCGACACGTTTCGTTGTACATTGTGTGCAACGCGGTTATTATGCAAGGTTCGTGTGCTTACGAGCACGAAAACATGTGAACTGCGATACCTATATAGTTGTAGTTATCTAATTGTAATGTGGGTATCTGTATAATGTATATCTATATTTATGAAATGTGTTCGCGTATAGGTTTTCACTTTGTCATATTCGGCGGCTGCGCCTCTGAACATAACATGAAATAAGATATCACACCGCGAACCGACGTATAATATATTGTTAAACAAATTACATGTATACTGTACGATCGTAAATCGCAGCTTTCATTTTTCGTTCTCTATGTGCCGTAAAAACGGCTATCGAAATCCGATTTTGTAGTCACTATATCGTATTTCTCGCTGTAAACAGAAGCGGTGGTAAACTTTCCTAGATTAACAATATGTTTATCAGAAGGAAGTAGGTAAAGTCTCCCGAGTTTTTTTTTAAATTTTATGTTGGAAATGTTTAAGTAATCATATTAGGTGCAATAATGACAAACTTTGATGGGATACTTCATAACCTCCTTCTCCAAGAATAATAACGTTTATGAGTAATTCCATTCATATATTTTTTCTAGTAAATCCATTAATTCTATTTTTATTTGTTAATGTTCTAAAATATTTTCAAACGGATATGTACTTACTACTTATATAAAAATTTAAAGTTACGATGAATTGGTATCGTAAAAATTTATAAAATTATACAGATAAAAAAAATAATGCCTTATTATTTTTTTTGAATGTGTATACCTACTCATATTATTAGAATTAATTTATAATGTATAATCACTCTACAAACGAATTTATTGCAGACTCAAACAAGTTCAATCTTCGGGACCTCGGATAGTACCTACTGAAGTAGATTCAGGAGTATTTATCATCGGTAGAGTTTACAATACCCCTGTGTAAGGGGCTACAGTATATTATATATTTCGTTGTCCATTTCTTTGATTCTCCCCTGGCTGTGGATAAGTTTGGTTTCATTCGAATTACTACTTTCTTTATTTTTTTTTCTCAAGGAAAGAAAATATTCATACTTTTAAAAATTGTATTTTATATGCGTTTGTCATATAAAGATTTATGTTAAATATGGAATTTCTTCATTTTTCGTGTCAACTGCACGTGTGCACGCAAACGCTTGTATTTCTGTATATCTGAACCTGCAGTACAGCTAGACTACAGAGTACTGTGAGTATAGGACACCGTGCGACAAAAACCATGAAAGCGAAAATCCATTTTAGTATTTTATGACATATCGAACACGGCTGCACGTTTCAAACGAGTTTAACACGAACACAAACAGTATGTAGGTACACCTAAATTTCATAATATTATTAATAGTATATCACTGATAATTGGATTTTGTAGCGTTGTTTAAAGCGTTGTTAAGAATAAATTTGAATACACTTTATCCGTCGAACTTTTATTATTTATCGTGACCACCTGCTTATAATTATTACCAGTTAATACAGACAGACAGTAACGGCAAACGATAAGAAGTGATAATATATTTTGATCTAAATACCTCAATTGTCTGTGTAGGTACTAACTATTAGCAGGCACCGATATAATATGTTAATATTGTATTTTATTGTCACTATAATGTAGCAGTTAATGTTACAAATGAATTCAACAAACTATGTAATAATATTAGATATTTATACTATACTACAACATTATAAGTTATAACATACCATGTTACCGTCACTTATAAACAAATACTAACCATTGAAAAAATTATACATATTATAATTTAAAAAAAAAAAATAGCCCGCGATGCCAAGATAATACATGCTATTTGTTATTACATATTTTTTTTTGTCGGATAGACATATAATTACACGATAAGAATTTATATTACGTATGTATAATATATACATATATACATATATTGTATAATATATTATATACAATATGTATCTAAATGTCAAGTGTTAAGCCATTGAGTAAGTGTGACGTTCAAGTCAGATTTTTTTTTTTTAATTTAAAACATTTTATGATTTTCAAATACGTTAAAAATCAAGAACCCAGAAGGTTAGGTAGTCATTATATTTTCTGTATAAATTAGTTTTTGATTCTCGCAGGCTTGGATAAAATTTTCTTTTATTCCAACATTGACCGTTGATATAAATTGTTTAAAACTCGCATAACCGGGGGACCAAATGCAATCAAATACATACAATCTTTCTACTTAACATATAATATACAATAACCATATGGAAACCGGTTACAATAATATATTATTATATATTCTTAAAAAACTGAAATCCATCAGTGTATTTAGATCGCAATATTATGTACATAATGTTTATTGATATAATCGAAAACGTTTCCGCGACAAGCTCGGTTTAAGAAAAAAAAAACTGTCACAGTTTTAGCAATTCTCGTTAGCCAATACGCATAGAAACGTTCATAGCGGAAAAATAAATAATTAAATCATTTTTAAGAGTTTAACAATGTTTTATATGATACCATATTTATGTATTATAATATATTAATAAACTGGAATAATTATTATTGATTACTATAATATAGTATATTATATTATGTTAAAATAATAATAATAAAATACATATTTTTGTTTTTTTAATACACTCGAGCAGCAATTTATCCTCTTATATTAATATCCTGTCGTTGTGTTATTTGGAAGTGACTAAAATACTATTGCCGCAAACAGGTTTTTAGTAATTTAGGGCCACACGGATTTGTAATTACTTTGGTACCTATAAGATATATCGTGCGTATGATATGTATTTTAGAATCTCGCCGAAGGTTAGAACGGAATAGTAGCAAATTAATATTACAACTGATGATGTTTTAATATTACATTTAATGACGTTCTACCATCGCGCTCTCTCTGTCTCTCTACAGACCGTATTATATACATTATATATTATTTCGAATGTGTATTAATATTCGGATAGCGTTATTATATTTTTTATCCGCATTAAAATTTTAAATACATTAAAAATAATACCACGCGACATAAATGAGAATATGAAGTATGCATTTACCATTTTTGGTCATGTGGCATCATAAATCATGTACACTATAATGTTTTCATTTTTTATCGTAATAAAACATGGATCTATACGCGACATAGGTCGTATTCAAATGATCGTAAATAATAAATACTTAGCATGCAAAATATATGTATTATAATGTATAGGTATATACGGGGTGATCGATTTAACGCAAGACATCCATTATTTTAGATAACACCAACGTTATTGAAAACATTTCTGTTGCATAATTTTGAGTAGTTTCAAAGCAACATTTTTGAATAAAATTAATATTTTTTTCTATTTTATATAATTATCGTTTTTCAGCTTTTACTCTTTTGAATGACATGTTTTTATTTTATATTCAAAAGTACAACTTTATTCGAAGTATTTCGATCTATACAAATCACATTTTGGACAAGTCATTTATAAATTATAAGTGTTCCAATGTTTTAATACGCGGCTAGTGGTTCAATATTTTGCAGTGTATTATTTTGCTCTGCTTAAAAACTCGCTTTTTAAATATCAAAGTACTCTAAAAAAGTAAAAAATATTAAAATTGAATATTAAAAAAATAAAAACATGTTCAAAGACTGATGTACTTAGTTAAATAATGAGTGTCACGTTAATCAATGTTTCTCAACTAGTGTATTGGCGAATAAGTCTAAATATATCATGAAGTATATTAAATGACAAAATGTGCAAATATTTTTGACACTGTACAACAATCAATATACCTATATACTCTATACTCTATAAGTATTTGATATAATTTCCACGATGATTAAAAATAAATTATCTGTTATCAGAATGTATTATTTTTTTAATGTTGTGTTTTTTTTTTTATTGTGTTTTAATTTTACATTACTTATTAAAATAAAATATTAAATATCATCTATTATTCCAGTTTTTTTTTTTATTTTGTGTTGCAATTGCAAATTATGAAGTATTATAATAGGTAGTTAAAACACTGCGTTAAATTCATTACCCGGCATGTATAAAAGAAAGACAATTAATCGATTAGATAGTGTATAATATTATTCTTTGTACCCATAATAAACTTAAGAGTTATTATATGACCTTGATTTATAAATAAAATGTTTCATTAAATAATTGAAACTGTTTTGTTTGTTAGGTATTTAGTTTTTTTTCAGTTAAAACGTTTGAAAATTAAAAAAAAAACAAATTCAAAATCATTTCAGATGGGTTTTGATTGAGACAATTTATAACCTTCAAAATTTAAAATATAACGAACAACATAAATAATTTATATAAACTTACATAGGTATATTGTATAGCCATTCATTCCGTACCTATATAAATATTCGAATGCTCACACACACATACTGTTAATATATAACTAGGTACTACCTAAAAAACAGCAAGACAGGGTCGAATGATTGTTTGAAAGTAAAAACTCGAATGTGCATTTCGTCGGTCAAACATGACAATTTTTTTTCCCTTCGGTAGAAAGCGACTTTGAATTCGTTTGACGAGGTTCGCACGGACGTCTAAACTCACATACCCACAAGACATAGTAATGTATAATAGTCTCAAGGGGGACACTTTAAATCTTTGACATAACTCGATAACTACAATATAACGTTTCAACTTTCATTTCAAAAGGCAAGAACAAAAAATTAAAATTAACTTTCTAATTCAATCTTCGATCGATCATTAATTGGTCGCCGTTGATAAAAGATTTTAATCCATATCATTGTATAATAATAGCCAAATAATATTGATTATCTTCGGAATAATAGGTACGCGCTTAACTGTATAAAATCATTTTTCGATGTTTAATAATTATTTTCGTATTTAGAATTCGGACATCTTCGTGAACGTAAGTCAAGAACGAGACAATTCGAAAGAAAAACCAGAAACAATTATTAAACAGTTCTAAAAATTAAGACGATCAATGTTCCACCTTAATATGGAACAGACGTGTTAAGTGGCGTTCGCTTTAACGATTAGTCGGCACAATGCTGGACCGTATGAATATCCTGCAATAAGCCGGATAGCAGACACGACGATAATGCACGCGCGCGTTTCCTATTCACTTTTGCTTTCCGTCATCTCTCGCTCGTAGGACCATCGACCAAATCAGCACCGTGTACGTTTTTAATCAGATATCATTAGATAATATAATGTATACTATTATTTGTTATGCATTAGGTACGAGTCGAATTCGATTAGACGATTAATATTAATACACCGTATTTGCCGAGTCATTCGAACCGACATTAAATCGGAGTGGGCCTCGAGTTGCACAAACGTATAATAATAATAATAATAATATGTATTAGTATTCCTATCAGTCGAAATATATATCACAGACACACGCGCTTATATACCTATTGACTATTATATTATTATACTATATCATTACATGCGGATACCCATACAACATTTACACACACACATTACATACATATATATACATATATAACACTCTCGATTGAATGATACGGTTTCAACCGGTTCGGTTGTGTGACGTAACGCGACAATGATATAATAATAAGAACAGTTCAATAAAAATATATGTCCTGGTCGCACCGACAATGTAAGTATGTACCTAAAATGTAATGTTGCTGCTGCTGCTGCTGTTGTGGTGTAGTGATTGATCGCAATAATAATAATATTTTTGTGTCTGCTTTGTGAAATTCTAAATAATAATTTTTTGTAATTTTTGATAATAGGCGATGGTGGTCGGCAGTTAAGTACTCGTAGATAGGCGAAAATCATTAAAGCATTTCGATATATATATGTATATTTTTCACGAGTTAGGTCGCCCGCGCGGATGTGAACAGCTTTGAACACAGGTGGTTTCCCAAATGAAAAAATCGTAAGTCTTGTGTGTAAGCGCAGCATTGTAGTTTTCAGGGTTGTAGCACGCGAATGAACGTTCGAAAATGTAATTATCGTACGTAATCAAAAATATTACATACATAACAGGTACAACTGCAGATACACAGTACACTTTACCATGCAGTTATATGTGCATATATTAAAATACTTAAACGTAATTTGTAGACCGTTGTGGTCGCTTTATAATGATTTTGTTTTATAAAATATGCGAAATGTATAAAATTATTGTCTGGGCCGTGTAAAACATTCAGGAACAATGCAATCGGCACATTCACTACAAATAGGTACAGATTACGCATATTTTAAAGGTAAACGAGAAGGAAAAGATAATACGTGTAATTAGTATCTAAGTGTACAGTGAATTAAGTAAATTAATATATAATAAAATATTTAAGTGTGGTATAGGTAAGTGATTTCAAACATATTGTGGTGGCGGTACCGGTGTAAAATACAAAAGCGCATATGACTACCTACTAAACAATATTAACTGGAGTGTTATAGATATTGTCGGTTTGTTCCAAGGTTCAACTGCTAAGTATATGTTATGCACGATGCTGAGAGAACAATATACAATTTTATCATTTGTATCTAAAGTAATCTAATATTATAATATTATACATTACACTTAATAATCAATGTAATTTTATTTTGTTGTAACGGAAATAGCAATAAATCAATCGTATCGAAATAATTATTACTGTATTGTACTGCGTTGTCGTTTCAAACTTATGGACTGTGGCCAACAGTGTTGATGAAAAAAAAAACACTACTAACAATTAATAAACAATGTTGAAAAATTAATTCCGTGGAAATGATAACACGTCGACTCAATGACTTAACGTACGTATGTGTATTGCGGGATTAGGACTTTTTAAATGACAAAAAAAAAAAATTATTTCATACTCCAATACCATGTGATTCTAAAGATTAATATGTATAGAAATCAAATTGCGTACGAGTAGTATACTACTATATTTTAATTAGTTATAAGTTTAGATTGGAGCAGTGAACCAACATTTAACGGGATACCATATCACTATAGCATCTCACTCCGTTGATCTGAACTTTTAATACTTATCTCATAAATCGAAAAATCGTTCAAAATTCAAATTTTGTAGGTACATTGAAGTATCTATTGAAAAAAAGTATAGCATAAAAAAAAAATATAATCATATATTATAAATATGAACTTTTTGAAATAATAAGATGCGTTCTTTGATAAAAGAATCGCCGAGAAGCATAATATGAACGCGGACTTGGATTTCCATTATTATTATTATTTATTAGCATTATACGGTTATGTAAGATCGAAACAATCGTGCAAGTATAAGGACTATAGGTATGTCTGAATAATATAATATATTATGTTTCTATTACGAGCGTAATTTTATAATATGGGTACGCGACAACACTCTACGGACACTTTGCGGTCAATATTTAAATAATAATATATGCGTGCAACTTGCACACATATTTGCATGTGTATAAATGACGTCCGTCGACTACAATAATAATAATAAAATCTGCTCTAGAAAACTCGTCTACAACAAAAGTGAAACTTCCAACTCGTGCCAACGTTTTCCATGATATTTCACCATGAGGTATCTTTAATTAAGAGGGAGGGAGGGGTGGTAAATAACTTTTAAAAAATGTTTCCTGGAGCAATTTTTTTTCACTGTTCACAGGGTTAAAAAATTCTGTATAAAATATACAATTTGTATTTCGCCAAAAACTTTTCTTGCATGTCAAGACATAGCTATATGTTCAACTATATAATCTTGTATAATATATTTATAAAGAACTCTATTACACTATAGAGGTTTGCAAATTCGAAAATCAAATATATTACATTGGATTTAACAAATATACGAGTACGATTACAGAGGAGACAATACAAATAAAAAAAATTGCAACAGTCTAAAGCTTAATACAATAATAGCAGACAAATTATAATTCTTGTATTAAATATCAGTTTGTTTTGAACATTAATTTTTATTCTGTCCTTGGGTTTAAAAAAATTCTCTCCCTTCCAGAATATTGATCCTAATTGCGCCATGCGAATGTCATGGCTTATTAACTCGGGCAATTTTTATGATGATGGCGAGCATGATGCAGCGGGCCCACTTTACGGATAAAGTATGGAAAATTATGAAAGCGTACAATACATTCTCAGCCTGCTAGTATACGAAAACTGATAGTTTATCTACATTCGAAAATTGTTTAAAATCTATTGCTAAAATCGTTGTAACGTTACATCTTTCCGAATCAAATCTAACCACTACACGACAGATTTCCAGTAAAATGCATTCGTTCATTTTCAAAATACCTTCATTGCTGATAAATTTGTATGTAAAATCATAATTAATGCATTCCTTATATTTTCTATTCGTACGCTATTTTCGTATTTGGTGTTTTTCCGCATTGAGCAAATATCTATAAGTATACTAATATACACATAATATGCAGATTTATAGTAAATTCACTCGGCCTGTATTATATAATATACGTATATATGTGTATTATACATAGGTATTATACGAGTCGTGTGAATAATCCGATTCGTATATTTATTTCGCAACTCACGCGATTCGTATACGCACATAGGTACTATTATAATAAAATATGCCGTGTACGATATTCGATTTAATTAATTTTTTTCCGAACACCTCTCTCCCGGCAATGGTTGTCGACGTCTAATGTCAAGGTCAGTAGGAACAAAACAAAATAAAAAAAAAATAATAATAATAATAATAATAAAAAAATGATCTAGATCCTTATAGCAACTGTGCTACCGCGGCGGCGGCGGCGATCTATGTGTATGACGTATGCGCCAATACCATATAATAACATTATATTATATTATTATGATTATTGTTGTTGTTGTTGTTGTTGTTGTCGGTACGAACTGGCGGCGGAGGATAATATATTTTATTATCATATACATATATGTGCTTTAACGCATATTATTCGTTGCAATATGTCAGTATATATCCTGTTGGCAAACTGAATACCTATACTCGTACAATACATTACCTACTCTGTGTTTACGAGCGTAAAAAAGGAATTAAAAAAAAAAAAAAAAAAAAAATCGAAAACAGTCGTGCTCTTTTAATAATAATATACGCGTATTTTATTAAACGGACAAAGAAAACGACTATATACATTATTTCTTATAGTAATCTCTTTAGTAATTTCAGTGACTCGTACGACTCAAATACCGCGAAATCGGTTAAATCATAATAATATTAACATTTACGATAGTGTCTCTTACGAGCATTGTATGCACGTTTTATAATAAAAATAATATTTACAATAATATCTAACCTAATGCCGTTTGCATAATGCGTATATAAATGACACGAGCACCATCTACCTCGCCGTCATCGTGTATGTTTTGTTGCCAACAGCGAAATGTATTACATTTATAATATATCATTTTCGATAATTATTATTAATCATCAAAATATATAGGTACCTCTAGGTACGGTACTTTAAAATGTAATGATATCGCCTGAAACAAAATACCTCACGCAAGCAGAATAAATTATTGATATATTTTTTATTGCTTAATCACCTAGGTTAGGATATGAACAATATCGGTGCCTATAATACGGAAATAATGTTTGATTTTATTTTAGAAGATAATTGGCGAACGAATAGATCGAATGCACCACCATATCGAACTGCATTACCATGCATTATTTTTCAAGATACGCCATTGCACAAGTACCTACATTCTAAACTATTTTTCATAATTTTTGACAGGTATAGTCTGAGGTAATAGTTCTCGACCTGTGGTACGTGTATCATTATAATGGTATGCGAAAAGTTCACAAGTATAGTACGCAGAAGAAATCTCGCTTTTATAAAAAAAAATTTATGGCAAAGTTATAACACAGAAAACTATATCACAGATGATATAACAATTAAAAATTACTAAAATAGTAAATATTTTTTTGCTTGAGATAATAATCGTTCAATTTGTACCTACACGACTAAGCCTTTAAGAATCTTTAGGTCTGTGGTTTTTTTTTTTTTTAGCGTACCTAATAATGGACTTTATAAATTAGAACATAATCAAAACGAATAACGCAATAATAAAAAATAATACATACATAATATTATACACACAAGAACGTTCGTACGTTAATTAAAATGTTATTTCGACGACAGGTTTGCCGAAAACCATGCTGCGGTTATATGTATTAATGTGTTATAACAAATTACAATTACAATTTGTTACGACAATGTTTTAAAATAATTACCATTTTTATTTTCACCATCGCCTCGGGACCACATGACGTCGCGAACATTTATTTAAGATAATAAAAATGGATCAACAGTCATAGCAGGCTTAACACATACTATACTACCAAGCTCACTGGATATAGCACAAATCATAGTCGGTACTCGGTGGTATAAAGATAGGGTGGCCTAGATGACCATAGGTTTCCAAATGCAAAATTTAACTAGTTTAAAATGTGACACAAATAATAATGATATTTTTGTGTAAATTAGTAATTGCAAACTTTAAAAACGAGGTTTTTTAAATATCTACCTATAACAACCAATAAGTCGTAGGGGCTTAGCATATTTCTATAGGAAAATATATTTTTCAAAAACAAGCCTTTTATGAACTAATCGGCTAGGTAGTAAAATATTGAAGTCAATAAAATAATGACTTAATAATTATTACCGTCGTATTTTTTCCCCTATGTATAAATATGTAAACGCTCCTTTACCGGGTTTCATATTTATAAGTTTTGTTTCAACGCCCAATTATTACCTACTTACTTTACAATTATTAACATTTTGATGTTTGATTGTCTGCTCAAAAATAGTGAAATAGACTGTATCATTTGTTTATCGTTAAGTTTCCAATGGCTCATGCTAGATATTTTATACTGTAAGGACCCCCGCAATCCCGGATACGCCACTGACCACATGCAATAATATATGCATATTATAATTTTCAATCACGACGTTTTCTAGGGAAATGGACCATATCGCGCGTCGTCGGCTGCAGAACTCTATGCGCGTACCTATATATAGTGCACGGATAGATAAAAGAGAGAAAAAAACTGAATATCCACCGGAGGTCGTTTGTTTGTTTATACGCTTATTTATTATACACACATATCCCGGAATATGCGAGTAGGTATATTATTATACACGATATGCATATTATTACACGGATACGATTTATAGTGTATACATTTATTGGTACGCTACCGGTCAGTCGTCGACACTTGCGTTTAAAATAATATTATATATTATGTAGACCGTCACCACCGTCCGTCCGTCCACCGCGCCGGTCTAATATATTATTCCCCGATCGTAGTGTACACATTATAATAATAATACCTCTATAGTCTATAACATACATGACGTATAGAGTCTATAATATATTTTATATAGTAGTACGTTGTTATTATGTACGGGCCGTTGAAATTTCACCGCTGCCGTGACCCCGTACACCGCGGTATAATACATCGGGTGATCCATATTATATGACGTAAGACATTTATTTATTTTTATAAGACTGTTTGTTATTAAAAAAACCTATTCGCTTTTACATGATTTTAAGTCGTTAAAAAAAAACATTTTTCTAAGAAATTATGTTTTATTAAATTTTTAAAAATCGAATTTTAGCCGAGGAATTTATTAGTTGTATAAATATTTTTAAAGCGTTCGCGTAAGCGAGGTGGAACGGTACAGGGTTTGTGGGCATTCCACTAAGTTTTTGTCCACTACTTGTGACTAATAAGCTAATAAGCTACTCTACTGAAATTTGATTTCTATCGATCAAATTATACTCCGAATGATTTTCCTCTTAGCGATATAAAATTAAAAACGTTGTTTTATAACGGTTTAAAATTATACGTGAAATATCTTCAAAAAAGTTAATATGTTTTCCCAAAATAAGTAATGCGAGTGTTTTACATTAAATGGATCACCCCATATATTATATGTGTATGCGTATGTTACACGCGAGCTTTACATTTTAATATTATGCCTCATAATAGTTATTATAAAACGCACATGCCATTAAAACGAAACGCGTATTACGACCAACGATTATTATAAAAATAACGATCGATCGATCGTCAGACCAATCGATATTATCTCACTATGCGAACACCGCAAAACCGGTAGCTGCGGTGCATTTTATTATCGGATAAGACGAGATTTATTCATGATGTCAGGTGTATGTGTGTGCGTGTAGGCACCAGGTTGATGTAGGCTACATTGCGCTATCTCGGTGCCGAATCGTCGGAATCGCAACGCGGCTGCCGATAACTGTATAATATCATTATAAATTAGACAGCTCGGCGACGGACGATGCGTCCGCATAGTATCTACCTATCTATCTATATATAATATATGTGTGTGAGCGTGTGTGTGCATTGGATTTCAGTGACATCATTTGTCATATATACATACGTTTGCCGTCGCTGTGTCTGGTGTAACTGCAGATTTAATAATATTCACAATCATCTATAGCTGGAATCGGCGAGTTTTTACTTTTTAACATACTCCGATTTTGCATCACGCGAATTCCATGCAATATCTCGAGACCGGGAATTTATTAGGAAAATTATCATATACATATACCTACTGTTCGTATAGTACCTATATTTCAGTATCTAACTCGGATTACGGCAATAAATTATTTGAATGACTGTAATAATTTTAAACGTAACGACACGTACTGACAAGTGCGTCGGTGAAAAGATTAGATTTTAAACGTGTGTGTGATGAAATAATAACTAACATTTCCCAAAAGATAGAAGAATAGATTCGAAATATTCTTTATTTTCTGGAACGTTACTCAATGCATACTCCTAGTGATACTGCTGTAGCCGAACTATGAGGTAACTAATAACCATATGTTTTGTATTTTTCCACCAGAGTTTTCGCAGAAAATACCTTAACCCTTTGTAACACATAAACCGTTAGTTAGAAAACTGATTTTGGAAATAATTTTGAAATTTTTTGAAAAAACCGTTTTTCACCGGTAATTAAATATTGAAAATACCGTTTTAACCAATGATTACAATTTATTACAGAATCATAATAATAATAACAATAAATAATAACACGAATAGTAATCGTCTTAATAAAATCGACACCGTCGTCGGGTTCGGAGATAAATTATTATATTATACAATCGCGAATAATATTCCATTAGTCCTGCGACCGTTCGCCCACGCACCTATATAATATGCATATAATATAATAACCTCATCGTACACGCGCGTGGGACCCCGGACCGTTGTCCACCGGCTGTGGCAGTTTGTTAGCGACGTCCGCCGCTGCACCTTGCCCGCCCGACACGCCTCGAAAAACATATTATAGCGCTTAGAAAAAAACGAGGAATCAAATATTATTATTACTATTTGTAATGTATATAGGCACAATATGTGACCGTTTTCGGATTTCCACATCGCCGCCGCCGCCGCCACCGTAAATCTCTTTGGAGTGAAAAATATCGTACCTAATCGCATAAAATGCAGATCGTTTGTTTATTTTTAATTTCCAGTGTATAAGTTTGACAACGTTATACAGAATCATCGAGCTAGTGCACGTGCACGAGTGTTCAAGCATTAGAAATGTATCAAAATTATATGAGCTCATACCTATATATTATAGTGTATGTGGATTCAAGATTCTGGATGATTTTATATTTATTTATAAATAAGCAATAAAATATGAACGCGCGATATGGAGAACTATACTATTATGATTTAGTTCAGTAATAATGTGTCTTATAGCAAAAACTTAACGAATATTTTAATGTTTAATACAGCATATAGAGACAGTTTCACAATGAGTGAGCATTTCGTTATTTCTATTGACATAAGCCGATCTAAGTAAAAAATAAAATACGTTAAACATAACAATAATACAATTATTAATGTCGATTTTAGATGGTGTTTTCCGTTTAAAAATGTGAGCACATCATGTATATTCATTTTGAGTATGTCATCTGAAGGATATAAAAATCGTATACCAAAATTACACTTCAATTAGGTCATATTTAGTCCAGATAGTATACCCTATATATGCCTCATGATAACTAATATTGTATTATAGTAATAAAAAACATTAAATAATTCTCGTCAGTGGCTATATAATATTACATAGTAATGGACTGTCATTACTTGTGTTCATACTTAGTGTACTTACACTTTATAGGAGTTTATTCAAAAAAAAATATATATACATATATAATATTATACACTCCGTTGAACAAAATAAAATAAATTGTCAACTATGTTGGAAAGAGTACAATATTATGTACGTCGTTAAGTATGTTAACTGAGGGAGTAGTACATTGTGAAAGCAGTACTACACTGGCTGGTATAGTGGTGCAGGTTCGATTAGAAAAAATATGTTGACCAAACCTGCAAGATCTTACAATGTAACAATAAATTTAATCTAGATACATAATATTATGTCTTTTCTTCATTTGGATTTATCAATTCTATGTGTTACAGTCAGCGTAACTGTTGTTTTTTCAAACGAGAATCTAGCGATTTTATAATAATATTATCGTTTTAATAGGTTGCTATTAAACTATTTTCTACGAAATATGAATATCTAAAGGTCTAAAATTAACTCGCGGAGTACTCAATCGTCCTATACTCAAAGTCTTGGTTTCGGCTTCACGTACCTACACTACATTTTAATTTAGAAAAAAAACACAATTATTTGATCTCCTTTGATCATGAATTGGGTACTAATGATTGTCGAATTTGCAAGATAATAAAATATAGTTTAAGTTTAAGTTTCTGCTATTTATTTTATGTTAATATTATAACATTTATAACTTATAACTATATATACCTGCTGTAGTATGACTTGTCCGTGGCGTAAGTTGTCATCATGACATCCGGTGGTACGGGGTCGTTGGAGCCACTATGTTGGTCCGCCACGTAGTTGATCAACATGTCCAGGTCTATAAATTCCTCGGTCCCGTAGCCGACAGGGTCCTGGGGTGGAGGCTGGTGCTGATGGTGCTGGGCATCGTCAAGCGAATGATTGTCGACGTCGGGTGCCATCGAGTAACCACGCCGGTGGCCGTCCGTTGACGGGACCAACCCGGGAACGGTTCCCGATCCGCACATGTATACCGGTGAGGCCTGAGGACCAGTCGGGTTACCCAGCCAGGAGATGGTATCCTGCCACACTTGCCAGTCATCCTGCAACAAAAATAGGAAGGAAATCAGTTCAGTTACAAATAGTAGTAATGTTGCACACTTCATATAATAATCAATAATACATGGTTAAGTATAACGAAGAAATAAAAAAATATAAATAAACACAAAATAAGCACTTATATAAGTCATATAAATTAGTATAATAGTAAGTATATAATATACTCGACAAATTTGACGAGCCAAAGATTCTATAATTGCTGGAAGCTGGAATCATATCTAATGGTTTTAATACTTTATGACATAAGTTGTACATACCAAACCTATTTATCTCATTAAAATTAAATGATAGTAATAAATAAACGTGTATATACTATAAAATTCCATTTATGATTCTCAGATATAAAGTAGTAGTATTAATTGAGCTTTCAATTCATGTAATTATAATCATGTACCTATACCCGATTAAGTGATTACAAACAACACAAGTAATAAAATCTATCAATAAAATGATTTTCAATAATACGACGTATTATATATGAATTATTTTTTTTTTTTTAGTATTTGCAAAAGTTTTTTTTTTTAAAAGAAAAATGTATAGATTTCAGTGAACTCTCTCTTGATGTGTATTTGTATATAAATTTAAATACTATTTTGAATCCAACCTGATAACGATATTACACACAACAGACGATTTGAATGTATTATATTATCTTATTGTGTGTAGGACTGTAGGAGTATCTATACAGTATACATCGAGCACACAAATAAATAGATATGTGTCTAAAATTATGCATAAACGATTATGATTTTGGCACACTCGTGATGGTGTGAAAGCTTGTTTTTTCTTTCGACATAATATTTTATATGGTCCATTTATACATTTTGTTCGAATCTGTGTGTGATAACTTATTATAATAATATGTATTATGTTGGACAGTATATTATCTTAACACTCGCGAACGCTGGCCCTGAATATAAATTGTATACGTATTTTAAATATTTTAAAGACATTATTGTTGATTAAAATTTACAGAGTCATCGAAACTAGTTATTACAGATATTCAATTTAGTAATACGGCTAACTCAACCCAAAATTATTAACATAATTGGCGAACAATGTAAGTAAATATAGTAAATTGCGGTTGTGTAATAGGTAGGTACAATTTTAAAAACGCGACGGGAAACCTCGATTTAAATTTATTTATATGATTCTATACTGTAAATACTATGAGTACAGAGTACATGCTGTTATTCTGTAGGTAGGTACCTATTTATTATTTTAATTTTCATGTGTATCCAGGATATTCGTGTCAATTATTAATGCACACGCTGCACTATTGCAGATATAAGTTATGAAAAAATATTTCATAACTAAGACACTAAGCTTATAATAAATATGAAATAAAATATAAAATACAAATTGTTTAGTGTCGAAAAGTATTTTATGTGCCCATAGCGATACGGAAAATATGTATTGATTTGATTTTAAATAGTTGGCAAAACACTATAATATGGACACTGGTTAAATAATGTATGTGGCTAAAGACAAACTAGAATATTTTAATTTTCCAATAAATTGAATTACTTATTTTATTTATACATCATTCGATTTTTGATATACACGGATAATGCGATTTGGGATGGCACTCTGTATAGTTTGCATAAAATAAATATAAAATAGTATTATTTGATATCACTTTAATAATATTAAAGTTTTTTGGACGTATTTCTAGTACAGTTGTATAAGAAATTAATTGCTAATTTTCGTTTTCTAGAAAACATTCTTGTGCCATCGTCTACGCTGATTACAACACAAATGGTTAATGATTATACTACCTAACATTCCAATAGTAATTAATAAGGTTGTTGGTAAGAAGATCGTAGGTACAATGAAATACCTTGGAACCTGTATGAATTGTATTCTAATAAAAGATAAAATAAGCATTGGAAATGTTGCGATGCAATCGATGCAAATATTTAAATTGTTATTCTTAATATTCATTTATTATGAATGCGAATTGAAATTTCGAACACAAGCGCTACATCCTAATTTAAAATACAACTATTATTGTGAGAAAGTAAATAACTATATGGAATTGTATTTGTACAAAATATTCCTAATAAACTCAATTCAGTTAAAAAATTACGAATAACCATATAATTATACTGTTATAACACTCTAAAACGCAAAAATAACTTGTAAAAAAATAAAATAGTCATTATACTACTATCAACTATATTTTATGGATAGTGTATATTTTTTAGTGCTGTATAATCTTGCACTATATACGTACATGTACAGAAAACAGGGGACTTCCAAACATCACTATAAATAAAAACAAGGGTCTCCAGTCCAATTTAAACTTTAGTTAAAGATTGGCAGCATAACACTGATTGAGAATCACTGGTATAGTGTACGTTTTAAAGTTCTTATATTTTAAATAAAATGTTTGAGTTACGAGTGTTTTTCCATTCTGTATAAAAAAAGGTAGGTACAGATATTTTTTATACTTCCTGTACTCAATAGGTACGTACCGCAAACGTGATCAGTTTTTACGTCGAATTCAGCCGACAGCAAATCTAGATTAAAATTCGATATCAGATAACAATGTTTTTTTCTACCATTAACTATAGCATCCGACTATCGTTTTATTATTATTAAACATTTTTTTTCCGATACGATTCACCGCGCGAGTTCGTTTGATTCCTGTTTGATTCGATTAGAATACACGGTAATTTAACACGTTTAAAAACGGAAAAGATTACGTCGGCTGATATTTTAAATTATAATTTTGTTATCTATACCTATAACAAGGGTTATTATAATATGTTTGTATTTAGATGATTGTATATTAAAGATATTATATAGTTTAAATACGCTACGCTCGTCTACACCGAGTAAAATTATGTACCCATAATATTTATTATTATATAATTTAAATGGTGAATGAATAATTGTCCGATTCGCATACCTAACCAACGATAATTCCAAACCAACAAGGACGCGAACCCAACAACAACAATTTTCTTCCAATCTATGTGGCCATCTATAATAATAATAATTACATGTATAACCAATTAGGACCTATATACCAGACTGGACGACTAATTTCAGACCTAAGGAAATGAATTTGGAGCAACTACGATCTTCTCTATTACAAATCACACAACAGGTACTAGTTGATCAGGTTGCTTCCAGAGTTGTCTGAATAGAATGAAGAGGACACGAACCCCACGATGCTTTTACTGTACCTACAAACCAGTGTGATTTAGTTGTGCATATTCTCTTAAGTTAGTTAACAAGAACAAGAGTGGTCATGATGGCTTATTTTTTTTGAACAAAAAAAGTTGATAGCTGTTAGTACAAACGGCTTGTGGTATAAAATGTAATGTTCTGATATCGTTGTTGTTGATAACAATAATGTAATATTATTAGATATCAAAAAATATTTTTCTAATACTCGTATTTTAGCACATAATAATTTGGGATTTTTTGCACCGCCTCGTTTTTTATTTTTAAACGTGTCCCGGGGAACTTGGGGCCTGTGCCGGAGCTGTGATTTGAACGCACCATTAACCGAACGAGACCACAGCTTTAAACACAATTTCAATCAACTTTAAGAAATTGCTTTTTTTCATTATTGATAAATGATAATAATACCAATAAGGTAATAATATGTTTACGATGCCTATAAATTATTACCTATATGTATATAATACTCAAATGGCGTGTCGGATAAAAGAAAGCTCACACCACTGTAATTACAATTATTGTTGTTGTTATTATTATCATCGTGATTCGTTGTTAAACAGTCGGTGAAAATTACGGACAATGACATAACAACCGCAGCGGCACGACTGTCGACCTAATTGGACCAGTTAGGTATGATGATCGACGTTCCATCGATTTCGCGCGTACTTACTATACTTACCTTATATTCATCTTCTTCTTACTATTATTATATTATCGTTATTAGGTACCTGTGTTTTGTTGGAACTTAACGATTTATGTAGACGCGTGCAAAGCTGCAAATTCAAACCCGCGATCACCAGCGCTAACGAGTAGGTAATAACATTATACTATTGTTACAGTGGTCGTGACAAATATCGATCAACTTAGCTATAGGTAATTTCTAGTAATAACGAGTTATAATCGAATTGCGTTTGAATCGCGACGGCTTCATAAAACATATAATAACGTAATAATCCAGACACATTCATAACATATAAATTACGCGTTTATATTATATATTGCGAAGCTGATAAAACGGTTCGAAACTTAAAGAGTTCTGTAAGAAATCGTGTTTACACGCGAATAGTTTGAATCGGTTTAGGAGGCCTAACCTAAATACTTAATACACTTTTGATCCCTTATGGGTATATTTCAATATTATTTTCCATTTATTTACACAATTTGTTTTTAAACCGATTCGAAATTATAAAACGGTTTTAAATCATTGAAACCATTATTATAAGTATAATAGGTACAACTATTACCTAATACAAAAGTTATGATTTTCAAACTAATTAACGTTATAAAATAGTTTGAGCCTTTAAACAAAAACATCGTTGACACGAGTTTATCATTCTTCCGAATTTTTTTTTTTTGTTTTGTTTTTTTACTGTCTAGATAAATTGCATTTTGGATGTATTTTTTTTCTTTTTACTAGATCTGATATACCAATGCCGCCCTTTCAGAATTTTTACTTTGAAGTTGAGCCCGTGCAGAAACTAATCAGCAGTGTAATGGATCGAATAAAGACCGCTGATTTTTAACGTCGACGAAGAATCGAAGACGGATTAGTTAAGTCTCTTCGATCTCGAGACGAAACTATGCCACGGGCGTTATTATTATGTCACGTTTCTGCCGTGCAACCAGTGCGCACGAATCCCGCCACCGAGTGTTAGCTGTACAGGAATGTCCATATACATACAGTAACAATAATAATATGTAAGATGTAAAGGTGTGATAACGAATATCGTCGTACCGATGTGCTCTAATTTCCCAGAAAACGATGAAAATTACTGTGGACTTGCCCATTTTTGGACGAGTCGAGTGGAATTGTTTTTACTCGGTACAATCGACATTTATATCGTCACGAGAATTGGTTTTTTGAAAGTCATTACAACAATAAAGTATTGTAAGAACTGACGTCGAAAAGGAATTTCAACGACGTGGATTTTACGTAGGTATAGATAAAACAATAATAAGTTAATTTTTATTTTTATAAATAATTGATTTTACTTGACAGTATTTTCTGCGTATACCTGCGTAAATATTCTATGTTCAACAACTAATTTTTTCTACAAAATATATTTGAAAATATAATATATAGCTATTGATACGTAAAACTATAATTAATATTTAACTTCAATATTTCGTTTAATTTCATTTGGCACGGAGGAAAACAAATCGATTATAGCCAATGTGTTTTTTTATATACATATATTATGAAGTATGAAATATTTTTACTACATTTTTTGCTTTATTTTAAAATACATATCTATAAAGCTACAACACATGGACTCTTATTATTATTCAGTGAAACCAATTGTTCAAGTATTGGAGAAAGGATATTACTGCATAATAATTGTAAATCCTATTTAAATAATTTTGAAATAATTGTTTAAATTAATGTCGTTGGATATATAAAGGCTTGTAATTATTTACGAGTGTCGAGTATGCAATTTAGAACAATATATGAGTAAGAATTTAAATAAATTAAATTTTTCATTCATATTGCTGCAATATAATAACGCTCACACGATATTATCGTTGTTCAATTCTAGTTACTGTTTATTTATTATTTCTTACATAAATCGTGGTATGACCCAATTTAAATTTATCCTCGATTAACTGTTTGTTTGTCTATAACTGATATGTAAATTCATCGATACACACTAACGGCCAATGTGTATTGAAGACAAAATTAGTGGCAACAGGATCAGTCTATGTTGATAAAGTTCGTTTAAGCATCGTTGAAAAAATTGTTGTTGGGTCCGAAAATTTGTGTTCAAGCTCGAAAATGGACACCCGACCGATAGATCTAAGTCATCATCGTATCTATATTTTATTATATTTTATTATCGTCGTTTATATCTCGTCTGGGTTATACTTACCTATTGTTCATAACGATCGCCGCCTATGCGACTACTATAAGCGTAAACATCGCTTTTAAGAATAATATCACATTGCCTCTGATAGAGCGTTAAATACCGCAGACGCGACATTTTATCGAAAGACTCGCAGAAGGTCTGTCTGATGGCATTTTAATTTGTCTGTTGTAAAAAAAAAAAAAAAAAACTGTTCGAGGAACTATAAAATGACAAACATGAAACAAACGAGTTTAGGACGATAACATTTTCAATGTGCCGTGGGCAGTAAATGACCATCGACAACACATCTAATCGGTATTAATTATTATAATGTAGTCCAATTGACAATAAGAAATATCCGTGTTTCGAATACGGTTTTCATTGTAACAAAAAACTAGGTAGGTAGCTAATTAAAAAGAAATGAAGCGTAAAATTAAATTCTTGTACAAGAATTTTAAATACCCATACCTGTAATATTTATGTTATCTTATAATTATTCTAAGGGGGAGCGATGAATGTATATTGATAATAAAAAATTTATATTTTTATAAAAAGGAAAACCTGAAATTTTTACGTTATTAATTCAAATTGATTTTTTTTTTTGAGGTATTTATAGACATTTTTTTCTATAAATTTCAATAAAAAATGCTTTCTCAAAAATCTTGAAAATTTATAACAAGATTTCTCATAAGTGATTAGTACTGGGAAAAAAGTTGAACATAAATATAATAATTTAAAGTATATAGTTAGAATTTTAACGAAATAAATCGTAAAATTTGTGTTGTTTTGTAATTATAAATCTATAAAAATTTTAATATTCATACCTAAGGTATGAATGTTGGTAGATAATATTTTATAATAACAAAATTTCATATAAGTTGTTGTCTTATTGAAATTTAAAAACATTACAAATATACAAGCTTTTTTATGCATGTAAAGTTCAAATATTGATAAAGTTTCTTAAATTCAGGAAAATTTACAAATTTCAATACTTATATCTAAGCCACACTTAAGGTGCCACTGCTGAACGGCAATTCGTTATTGACCTAAAAGTGATTAAAAAATATAATACATAATATTTAATAATAATAAATTTATTGGTGGTAAAAATTAATTCAAACTATCGCGAAGTATACTAATAGTAAAATTAAAAACAAAGATAAGTATATACATTCAACATTTTTTTTTAATGTTTCATAATATTTTAAAATAAGTTCTTATTTCTTAAGCTGTATTTTTTTTTTTAATAAATATAACAAGTTCTTATTAAATTATGTAAATTAATGATTAAAATAATATTTTATAAATCACAGAGTTGTTAATCTAGAAATATTATAGATGGTGATTTTTTAATAAGTACTAAAATAAAGGAATGTCCTCATCATCGGATGTAGATATTAAATTTTGTTTTAACGAATTTGAATTTAAACACAAGTAGGTAATAACTAACGATCATAAATTGATGATTGTAAATTTTTTATAGAAAGCCTGCGTATTATGTGCTGTATCTTGTCACGGTACAAAATTTGATCGTTTATTCGCGACCTGCATACAATTTATGAAACTTTATTGAAATTTTTTCTCGCTTCCGGTAGTATGTATTTTTGCGGATTCTCGCGGATTTATCCGTTGCCGATGGCAAAAGGTCCGCACTCACCCAAGAGTTGATTTACTTAAAAACTATATATCGATAGAAAACGTGATGGAATTCGTAAGGCTCGTACGACGGCTGCAACACAAAGAATTCGCGTGCCTATGCACATAATATTATTACACCAGCTATTATAGGTACAGTCGTGGTTGTCTATATAGTAAATAATAATAATAATAATAATATATAACTACACCCGCGGAACACGATCTGAGCACCGACTACCGCACGCGCCGATCCGTTTCCGGAAGTGTGCCTACATACCTGTACATAATAATATACAGAGCGTTCGTTTTGTTTGGCACATATTATGCAAATTTTTGTTGTTGTTGTAAAATTTGAATATTATGTTTTTGTTCAGTGATATTTCAACCTAATGTTTCTCAATTTTCAAATCGTTTTTATCAAATTTATGAAAAAAAAAAATCCATTTATATATGCCAATAAGAATATACTTTCAATGGATACAAACTACTGAAATAAACGTAAGTAATATCAATATGACTCAAACACAATAATATTGAAAAAATATGTATTTTACACTTATGTGTGCTTAAATCGTCAAATACGTGTATTATAAATTAACAATTGTACACTTGTTTAGTTTTGATCGGAGTTTATTCTTTTGGCAAATGTGATCGGATTGTTATCCTTATTATATAATAATAATAATATTGTGCTAGACTAGTATTTCTCCTCTTAGTTTTAATATTCCGTTTATAAAGGTGCGAAATAAAATCAACACAGGTATACAGTTCGAAAACGGCGGCGACGGCGGTTTATCAATATCAATATAGTTTTACAAGACGGCCGAATGAAATTTTCACGGACATTGGCGCATACCGACTCGACAAAACGATCGCCCTGTACAGCGTACACGAACGTAATGGGTATCGATACACGGGTATAGGCGACCGCAGCAGAATAATGCGCGGCACCCTCGGGTTATATACGACTGCGACGGCGGTACACGGTCATTTCTACAAAGTCAATATTATATACCTCTAATAAAGTCAATATATGTATACACTATACCTCTATAAAGTATATTATAGACAAAAGAGACCGGCCCGAGAGTTTTTTTCCTCAAGTCGACGTCGTACCGTATGTGCCTTATTAATGCACAACGCAAATTAAAAATATAGACAATTTTAAAAATCTATATTCTCTGTTAAGTATTGTTTTTTTTCGTTACTGTAGAGAGAAAAGACCTACTGAAAATTTTTTAAATTAATCTTGAGCAACTCGTAGGTTGTTTAGAGTACCTATTTTAATTACGAAGCAATAGTCATCATACCTGCCGTTTGCGTTATGTAAGATCCGAGTAAACGTACAGTTAAACTGCCAAAGTACTTGAATCATTTGAAGTAGCATTTGCACTTTCCGTTTTATGAGATCTGCAGTAGGTTAGTTTTTGTTCTTATTTCTATTATTTTAAACGCTATCACGACTCACAGACTTGACAATTTCGCGTTCTTTTTACCCCATCTCCACACACATTTTCTCCACGCCACCGGCAAAACAGCTCAAAGGGAAATTCTCAGTGCATTTTTGCTTTTATTAATAGCGTTATGTATTCATATCCGATAATGTATATACCCGACATGATGTATATATATTAATTCAATTTTTGTCTTACACTTTTGCCATCACATACGCCTGTAAATGAAGTGGCCATTAAATACTATACAGGTAAGCACCGTACTCCAATTATATACACATCGCAATTCGTCTTAGAAGTTCCGGCCGAGTGTTCGTTTAACATTTGGACGTTATAGATGTTCACGACATGCCACAGCAGGTTATACGAACGCCGGAGTGCCACCGGCACCAAACAGTATTATTTGTAAGTATTATACACAAAGTCATATTGTTTTTCACCAATAAATATACCCATATAGTCACATATTCATGTGCAACGCGTTTACGAATTTCATCATTAAAACGTCGTGTAGCCGCGGCGGCGGCGTTCGAGTGGTAAATTATTGCGGCGGCCACGACCCCCGCGCACGGTTGACGTCGGCAGTGGTGTCAAGGGCGATTCCGGCGGTGTATATTATAAAATATACAATAATATATAACAAATGTGGCATTTAACCCGTGCGATATAATTAATATTATTATCATTTCGCGTGCTGATCTATTATTCATAATAATAATAATACATATATCATACGACGCGTGCGCACACCGTGAAGTATAGGTATAATACACACATAGTCGTGCATATAAAGGTACGTGTAGGTATATAGATAAATCGGAACGTCGGGTGGACACTGTACGAAATAATATAATACGCGTGTTCGGTTATTGGCGGACGTTATTATTACCTATATAGTATATTATGTTATTATCGCGTCCGTTGAAATTCCGTATGTCTAACCACCGCAGCAACAAGGTGATCTGGTTCGCGAAAATATTCCGCACGTGTACCCGCGGATATATAATACGTATTATTATTATAGACACTGCATCTGTGTAATGCAAATCAACGTGTTTCCATTTTATGACACACGAGTAGTAGCGCAAAAATAAGGGCGTTCGCGTGTATATACGTGCGGGTATATAATTTGGCGGCCGGAGGAGGGTTGAGTGGTACTCGTTCGAATGAATTAAAAACGAATACGATTTCGGTCGCTCGGGTAAACGTGCACTGAAAGACTGGAAAGACGTCAAAAATATTATTAGGTATATCAGTTACTAGGACAACACACGATACTACATAAGTACCTACCTATTATTTGTTCCCGAGTAAAGCAATGAGCACGCAGCAAGTCGATGCAACCGATCGGTGAAAAATACGTGCGCACGTCCTAAATAAATATCATGGATATCGTGAAAAGTCTGTTGGGTTAATTTAAGTAGATAGTCATTGAGCGTATTGGGTCAGGTATAACGTACAACTAACACAAGCTCAATACCAATAAGTATATTTCGGATTTCCAAGACTACTTTCAGATTAAGTTAATTGTGTATACCCGGAACCAACCAAAGAACTGCAGGGACTTGGTGAAAATAAATATCTCTTAAATTATGTACTCAAAATTTATATATTAGAGGTCCCAATGTCCAATCTTAAACTATATTTATTAATAATACGGCAGTCTAAAATTGATGCGTACGTTTGTACGTGTGTTCCTCTTAGAGAAAGCCTAAAAAATGACCTAAAACGAATTGAAAAATTTAGTCATTTTAAAATTGGTGACTAATGGTTGTAGAAATCTATAAAATAGGTATGTTAATTTTTTGGTATGAATATATTTTATGCGCGAATTACGATGACTGATGACTGATGACTAACGGTACAACAATGCATGGAAATAAATCATTGATGTTAGTTATTTTCAATGAAAAATGTATAAAAGCCATTGAAAAATTAAAAATATTCCACCAAGTAAAAAAAAAACTATCGATTTTGTATTGGGTACTAGTCTACGCGTGGGTATTATAAACCATTATAATCAGTATAGTCTATGTAGCTACTTTACTTAAGCTAACTCATAGTTATTTACATTGTGTGTGTGTGTGTGTGTTTAATAAATCTATTTACAGTAGTCAATATTGTACATAAAATTTAAATATCATAATATTATAATAATAATATGTTTACCTATTATTATAATTTATTTAAAGATTCAAGTAAAGAATGTAGCGAAGAAAGAGTAGAAGTAGGAACTAGAATTTAAAATAATTCTGAAATTATAGTTAATGATGTGGAAATTATTTCCAATAACATTGTAAGTTTAAATATAAATATTAATGTAAAAAAATAAATAAATAAATTGAATAAATTGATAATATAATAGTGAGTACCAAATACAAAACTTTAGAAGAAACTACAATATTATAATTGCTAATAACTACTTCTGTAGTTTTCTATTAAGTACTTATCATTATATTAATGCACTTTTATTATTATATGTATTTATTTATTTATGTTTGTTTAAATATAAGTGCTCCATTATTTTCTTAATTAATTATTAAATAAAATTTACATTAAATTAATGATTGATTTAATTAAAACCTATACAAATTAAATGTAAATGAAATGTAGTATTTATTCAATTAATTTATTATATTTGTAGGAACTAGATAACTCATGTACCAGCACCACTAACGTTTTAAGGCAAAACGTTTATTTTAAATGGGTTTAGAACATACCAATAGAATAGCAAATAACATAAATGCAAAAAAAAATGTGCACTGTGTAAATGTAGAATGAAGTGTTCTGAACAAATTAGTGAGGAAATGTGTAAAGAATTATTTAGTTACTACTGGAGTTTAGGAGATAAAAATAGGCAGTGGGATTTTGTAGCGAGATACGTAAAAATACTTGATAAAAAAGTATCAACAAATTCGAGTTCACGTAGACAGTTGTCAAAAAAGTATTATTTCTCTATTAAAAATGAAGAAATTCAGGTATGTAAAATTATGTTTTTGAAAACATTTTCTACATTGAAAAAAATAGTAAGTAATGTGGGTAAAAAACTAGCGGTTTCTCCTTTGATACCATCTGACAAAAGAGGTTTACATAAAAACCGACCTCACAAACATAATTAACTAATTAATTAATTTTAGGAAAATACAAAATTCCTCATCAACATACCCGTAAATGTTATAGTATTTCAGATTAATGTCTTTTTTGTATGTGTGCAGTTCTGGCACAGTGTCGTCTTCAAAATTTATCTTGTCAAATAAGGCAAAAAAAAAAAAAATTAAACGGTTAACGAGACAAATTTATTAATATTATTGAACGGAAATTTAAATACAGTTTGATAAACTCGTCCATTTGTGCATACAGCAATTATGCAATTTGTAATAATTGAAAACCGGTTTTCTCTCTCTTTAAATGTGAAATACCACAGTTTTGTCGAGTACCTCTAACTATATTTACATCTGATTATTATCGTGTGGTCCTTGAGGAACGGTTGAAATCAATAATTGAGTATATAGATCACAACCGCCGTTTTGGTCGAACCGACTTTATGCCGCTTATTGTTATCCATACACGTGTATTCACATTTAATAAAATCATAATCAAAAAATAAGATTTGGCACGCGATTAACTTTCGTTGATATACTATGCCATGTAAAATTACTAACGGACAATGAAAACCGGACCACAGCCACTTTAAATTATTGAAAATTCAACTTGGAGAAATTTTTATATTGTTAACTAAAAATAGTAAAATGGTCGGGTAGTTAAGTGTTTTGTTTAGCTCCCATTATTATTTTTTAATTCTTAGTATATAATTATTATTCTAGATTTGAAAGCAATACTTAAAAATCGGTATTTTTTCTATAAAAAAAATATTATTATTATTATATAGGTATTAAATGGTTAGTAGGTATCGTGGTTATTGACATCAGACTAATTTTATTTTATTACATATTTACATTAGGTTTGTACATTTTTTATACAAGCGCATAAATATAAATCAATTGTGTGCGTTCAAAAGTTATAATGCTTAATACACAACATATAATTATGAATTTATTATTCGTACGGAAAACGTTTTAATCTAGACACATATTTAAACGAGTATGTACAGAAAAATATATAAAAACTAACGACTTAGTTAAATTACTGGTTTCTTAGAGTGATTTATATTACTCAATAAAACTAATAATGTTATGTGTTACCCAATCACATTATTCGAATTTTGTTATTATTAATCAGATCGAAATAATATCTATACGTAAATAGATTTATTATCCCCTTTTCAATGAAATAGTAAAATGAGTAAAGGATACACAATTAATAAGCATTGAGTTAGGAATCTTTCATTTAACAGATTGTGAATATTTGGTGTGTAAACACTAAAATCAGGGATATGAATATTATAACCAGAGGTTTTTTTAACCTAAAAAGAAGAGGAATTCGAACAGTCTATAATAATATATGCGTTTCAAATAGAACACAATTAGGTACATGCGGGTGTTCTCAATATGGATAACTTTTAATTTTTCCAATAGTTTTCGACATGATTTCGAAAATCCTACGGTACTGCATGAAAAACAGTCAAGTCTTATCGCCCAACAGTTATCGAACTCCAACAAACACGATCCTGTGATAGCTGCATTCATGTCCATGTAAGTATTACTGCGCGCAATATTTTGTCGTTGAATCGGGTACGTTCAATAATCATTGAACACTGTGCGCTCCCCAATAACGCCCCAAAAAGTATTTTCCAGGACGAGTTGTGCGGCGGTGGAGTGGCAGCTGGGTTCGGAGAAATGAAGACGAAAAATTACACGGACCACTGTCGCATAATAACAAGTATAAAGCCTCTGTTGCGCCGCGCTCGTGTCGTTTCCGGTCGTAAAATCCAATTTCGTATTGTTCACTGCGCTAGCGGTTAATTGAACGAGCGCATCAGAGAGTTCGACGCAATATTGTGTACCTATAAATTATAAGTACCTATCTGTCGCAAGATGCCTGTCTCAGGTTCCGGAGAACAATATATCGTAATAATAAACGGCGACACACTATTATTATAAACGTTATTATTACAAGGTACCTATATTGCATTATATTATATTATATTTTACATGACGGGAGGGCTCGGCTGCAGCACCTATACAAATTGGATGATGTCGGGCGATTTAAAAACGAAAAATGCCCGGACGGTAAATAAAAAATTTAATTTAACTAAACCAAAACTCGTCGCGTACCTACGGCGTGTGTGTGTTTAGGTGCCACCTTAAACCTACCTATATCTGTGTACCTAATGCACACGCGTGTATGGCTGATCAACCGCGCGGGGGATAAGAATAACGGACGTCCTTTGTATCAGCGAAGCGTGAAACGAGGTTAAAAAGTTTCATCCACGGTCGAACGATTGGTGTGCATATATATTGAGCAACTGCACCAGCGTGGTGTACGGAGTCGTACAATATAATATAATATAATATAATATGTATGGGTGCGTCGTCCGTTTTCCCGGCACATATTATAATATAGGCACGTTACAATAATTAACGTGCCAGTTATACAGGTTTATATAGGTACGTTGTTGTTGTTGTTGTTGTTATTGTTATAATATTATAGTTTTATTATACATATATGACGATAAATCCTGATTAGTTTTTAAATGATCGTATTGATGGTCCTGAATTAAATTTTTTAAAGATTAATTTTTTTAATTTATAAATAATTTAATAGTTATATACATTAAAAACACCGTTTTATTTTACAATATCTTATCTTGATATTTTCTTTTTAGGTGTTTTACCATTTGATTTTTATAAAATCGTCAGTGTACTTTTTCGTCTACATCTGTGTTCTGAAATTTTACGCTTTTATGCAACGATTAAAACTTCTTTACAGACTAAACAATTTTATTTGGACCAGTTTAAAAGTTTAATACATCGTGAATTGTGAGACGATGCAGATGTCGGTTTTTATTTTTTAAGTAAGGTAACCAATTAGGATGTTATATATAGAGGGACCACTGAATTGAAATCGGAAATCGTGTCATCGTTGTTAACACAACACGTTAAAAAAAGTCTTTAGATATCGTTGTAAACGCCAATAACTACCTATATAATATACGTATATGATATTATATAAACACGTTATGTATTGTTAAACAGAGGTTTCGTGTTCGTGTAATTTTTTTCGCACATATTTAATTTAATTATAATATGAAACCAATCCGTTTCATGATGGATTTATGCGGGTTTAAAATATAAAATAAACGTATTTAGAATATTTTCTGATTTCTTTCTTAAATAATGCATGTGTGTTTTTTTAAATACAATTAATGTTTCGAAACATGTTAAAACATTATAAACAAAAGATATTTTTACTGTAAAAAGTTGAGACCCCAAGAGCCATGTTTAAAGTATTCATTATCCGAATAATTATATCTTATTTAAAACACGAGTATATAATAGTTAGGTACTAATTATATATTATTTTTTATTCGATATCAATACAATAAGGTTATTTATTTCATCGAAGAGGTATTACAAGTTTTTAATGTAACCTATTATTAACTTAACCTAACCTAATAGGGTATCTGGGGTAAAATGAATTCGTGTGGTAATATGAGAATATTAAATATTATAGTAGTAATCAGTGGTTTATATTTTTTCTAATGCACTCACACACTAATAATATCGTTTACTATCAATGCACAATATTATATTATATGAACAATATTAACGTATTTATTTACAAAAATACGTTATTGACTGTCTATTATGCGATTATGACGTATATAATTCATAAAAAAATCAACTGTCAATTATTGAAGTAATACAATTAGATGACCCCCTGTTTTGAATTCAATAGCTTCATAATTTAGGACCAAAAATATATACAAAAAAGTAAAAATATAAGTATATACTATACAGTGTAGGTTTTTATAATAATTTTACTTTAACTATATTTTATGGACATTGGAATTTTTTTTTTTTTGAAATATGATAAAATGTATTATGCATTATGCTTGAAAATTTAATACTAGGTACATAACTTTATAGGATGTCTAATAAGAATTTTGGAAAAAGTTGAGCTTTTTTTTTTTTTGAAATATGATAAAATGTATTATGCATTATGCTTGAAAATTTAATACTAGGTACATAACTTTATAGGATGTCTAATAAGAATTTTGGAAAAAGTTGAGCTTTTTTTTTTTTTGAAATATGATAAAATGTATTATGCATTATGCTTGAAAATTTAATACTAGGTACATAACTTTATAGGATGTCTAATAAGAATTTTGGAAAAAGTTGAGCTTTAACTGACATAATTTTTTTAAATTAGAAGTTCAAATTTTGGAGACATTGTGGATAAAGAAACAAATTATAACAATTTATCAATTTATCCTCAAACATTTTTGTAAATTTGTATAAACAAATTTTTCAAAATAGTTTTTATAAATGTCTAATTTTAAGCTATTTATTGTAATTATACTTATTACAAAAATAAATTGTACTGAAAAAATTAAATGATTTATATTTCACATAAATTAGGTACCTATGTTACAAATAAAAAGTTTCAGTTTTTTTTACACACATTTTCACACATTGTCAATGTTTGAAGTTGAAAGAAGTCAGAAATAAAAATTTAAAACAATTGCACTAGATAGAATTAAAAAAAAAAAATAAAATAAATATGAACATTGATTGTTAAGCTGACATGTCATATTAAAATAATTTAACAATATCATAGCTATTATTATGGTACAATAAATTATATTATATGTACCGATATTTTTAGCTCAAGGATATTTTATATATCGTTATAATTTACTTTATTACAAATGATTAATATGATAAAATATATTTCAATATTTCAATAAAAATCTATTGAAGCTTTGGCTGATTTTTGCAATTTATTTTGCAGCGTTAAACGTATTTTACAAAACTACTTTATTTATTACCTATTTTATAATGTGTACAGGAAAATAATTAATATATCATATGAATTATGAATATAAGTATTGTTTATTTTTACATAGTAAATTACAATGTAATTATCTACTCCAAGAAAACGATAGCTAATTTTGTATTAACAATTTAACATTTTCAAGGTGGTAATTGACAAAAATGACCAATGGAAAATGTTTATCGAACGTAAAAAAAAATTAACCAATTACTTTAATTTTATTGCATTTCATACCTTTTTTTTAAAATAATCAAACCAAGTATGAAAATAATAACTTATTACAATAATTATTATTGCTGCGGGCGCAAATGGAAGTGAGATAAGTAAGAACACTCAATTTGTTATTGTATAAATGATGTAATTATTGCTGTCAAATTATATCATACACAAAAATAATAATTAATCGAATGCATTAATTATAATATCTATTATCCAATAATCTTACGTTTACCGATTGTCTGCGATTGATGAATCGTTAGGGCATGAGATTCGTCCGATCACAAATTACATATATTTATCATTAGACACCCAGCGTTAGAAAGTCATAAGCATCATAAAGACGAGTACCAAAATGAAGTTTCATAAAAATAATTTATTATGTGTTTTTTTTATTGTAATTAATATTTGTGATACAAAATATATCTTATAGGACTAATTTCTTGCAAAATGTTTCTTATCCCCTTAAAAGTTAATATATAATATAGTAACATATCAATAAGTCAACTTTGGTAAAACAAAAATACATTAGTTTAAAAAATTGTATAAGATTACTTTCTTATATGTGTATACGTATTATAGTATGTATGTATTATTATCGTACTTTTCTCATGTTTAGACGTAGTAATAGGTAAAATTAATGGGTTGCTATTAATAATTAGGTATCAAAAACAATATTGAGTAAAATTACAATTCTTGACTTGCACGATCAACCCATTTGTATTATGGATCATTAAATCACAATAAAAAATGGGTAATCCAATAAGTCCAATAAGTATTACTCAATAATATATTTGTAGTTGATTCGCCTAAAGTTGCGTGGTAATACCACTTTTATAATACTTACCTGTAATTAATTTATATTAATTTATGACACTCGACTTTTGAACACATGATCAGATTTCTGTCATCATATAATGTACATAAACGGAAACCGATTACGGTCGATCTATAGTTACCACCTATGATTAAGACAGACGGCCGTTAAATTTGAAAAATCTCATTTCTAAAAGCGATCTACAATCCTGTGTCAATTATGTAATATTATTAAGGCCTCGCGACGGATCGTATCCAAAGCGTTAAGATCCTATGGAGTTTTACACACGTCTAGACTTGCGGACGACATCGGATGTGACTCGATCTCTTTGGTTATACCTATACCCGCCAGCCAAGTATACGTATGCTGCTACAGATTAAACGAGAAATACAGAATTGATGATTAAATAAAAAAATGTGTGTCGCACTGTCGCGTCGAACGATTATTGTTGTATAGAAGTCTCGCGTTTTCATTAGTCTGCTTTGAAGAAATCTTCGCTAATTGGCCGTGCAAAAGAAAAACGTAAACAAAAACAACGATTCTCTCAGATTATTTTTTATTTTTTTTTTCCCCAACAACAAAATCCTGCCCACACCACTCTGCTGTTTTATACGCGCCGCATCTGACGACGACCTTGATACCAATATGGTCTAATACACCAGACATTATCGCGAGCTTATAATAATAACCAACGGTATACATTACACGCACACGCACACGCGTGTTCTCAAATTGAATACAAATCTGCCATTACACGGGGTTAGTAGAGGTATTTCTTCTTCTTATTATTATTATTATTATCATTATGGATTTGTTGTTTTTAGTTTTTTTTTTTTTTTTTTAATTTTCGCTTATCCTGTTTCGCGTGCGATCGTGCGTCGAGAAAAAAATACACCGACAGTGGAGGATTGCGTGTGACCAAAAACCGAGTAAAATTACAGAGGCGAAAGAAACAAAAAACTAGTTTCGTTTTACACTCGATCAAATACTCAGTCGTCGGTATACCTATGCCATCACAACGCTCTACATAATATCGATTACGAGAAATGATATTTTACTATACAGCGCCGACTAAACCCTTCGGTTGCTGAACGTGTCAATAGAATAATATAATGTGCTTTGTGTATTAAATTATGTTTGACTTATGTTCAGAGTGAATATTTGTGGTATGGGGGAAGGGTTGGCGAGAAGTGAACACATTATATACTGATTCTCTGAGACTTAAATTATGAAAACACGATGTATAAAAAAAGTATACATAGATGCGTCTATCTAATAAAGTATTATTACAAGGACACGGGTCCATAAAATCTCCACTCGGTCGTCAAATTTGTGAACACATTACACGAGCTTGGTGTAAAAATAATAATATATATATTTTTTAAGTGCGACGGCTTGGTACAGATTTTTTTTTTTTGCAATACCCCGTTTACATTGTAGATATTTGCGGGGCAGAGGTACGTCTACAACAGAAACAAGTAGCACTGTCGACGAAAGATTATAATAAATATTCGACTTTAAATGATTGACGGTTATAATAGGTACTAGCATAATGTTCTCCGATTCTGTTCATGGTCGTTCGGTTTCCTACCGAAAGGGTTAACACAACACATACAGGTCCGATATCGGTATACCTACGTGTGGTTTTTTTCCCCGTGACATTGAGCCATCCAAATTTGTCATCGTCTATACAGTGGATGCAATGGTTTGAAAATATTTTTAAGCGTTCGCCGGGGATTCTTTGCACGTTCCCAATAAATAATAGTATAATAAGGAGGTATTTAATTATTGTCTTGCAAATCGTGTTTACTTTTAAATTAATTAAATCGAGTTTTCAAGGGGAATTAAATTGAAGCGGGTATACGCTCTGTAGGTACCTATATAATAACATAAATTACAGATGTGATTATACTTTTTTTTTATACGTTGATTTAATTTAAGCATGATGGACATTATACCTGAAACTTGTACTTTGTATAATGTAGTTAGTGCATATTATTATACAAACGTTTAACAATATTGTAGAAATTGAAACCCGTGTAATATGCATGCGTGTGCTTAAAATTAATGGCTGTCTGTACTGTCTGTGCACAGTAGAGGTTCTTAGTGTCGAGCCAGGGCCCTCGTGGTGGATGTGTTATTTTATTTGTGTTCGTAAAATGTTGCATTGTTTTTAGCCAATTATAATACTTATATTCCTAGTACAATATTTGAATTATTGAACACAGAATTTAATTTTCTAAACTGAAAGTATTTTTTCATTTTTTAAATATATAATTTTTGAGGCATATTTAAACGAAAATTTTTTTTTTTGAGATTTTAATTTCATTTTTAAGGTGCATTAAAAATATTTCTTTAGTCATAATTATTATCATGTTAATTTCTAATTTGAAAGAAACGATATAACTTTATCTTATTTGTAAACTATAAGTATCTCGAAGCTTTTTATGTTTTTCCATGCATGTACAGCTGTAAGGGTTGAAACCTATCATACTTACAAATGGGTGAGTATGATAGATATCAGCGAACCTTACTTATTTTATTCATTACTTCAGTACCACAACCATAGAAATGTGAGCAATGGTCATACAAATTGTGGATTTAAGGTTAAATATTATTCTGAAAAACCTTCAATATTCCATATGGGGTAGGCCAGAGTGAGACGTACTTTGATTTTTCAATGTCGGAAGACGAGATCGCAAATTAAAAACAAAACACAACAATGTAAGACCATTATCTATATTTTATACGTTTCAAGCCTTAAGCGTTTGGCTTGAGATCTAAAAACAAAAATCATACTACATATTTGGTATTCTCGTAATGACGCTATACAGTAGAGGATAATATAGAAGCTACTGGAGCACATATATAATATTTAATAGTTATCAACGACGATAAACTAAAATAAAAAATCTATATACCTAAATATCCAAATCGACAGATATTCATCAGGACGTATACTCGTCGTACATACATCGTTATTATGATTAAAATACATCGACTCTGCTGAGATGGATGCGCGAAGTATATAGCAAACATCAAGGAGGTGGGATAAAAAGCGTTAAAAAATTAGTAGAAACGGTCACAGTATATAATAATATTGTTCGACACGATTGGTATTACGGCGGCGGTGGGTTCGATTAAAACGGGGGAATAAAAAAAATAATAATGATGAAAAAAAAAACCAAAACAAAGAGAGCGAGAAAAAAGACCGCTGTAAATATCGCAGTAGCCGTAACTGGTGTGTGTAATATTATTATTACCATTATAATAGGTCTGCCGTCGACGAGCGATAAAAAATAATTAACTCGCGTAAGTACATGTACGTCGCCGCCGTGTGTGCTACCGATCGGACGAGACATGATCGGACTATAAATCAATTTTGACGGACACCGGCCGGCAGCGATCAGCGTTGATTCTCGAACACAGAAATCGTTTACGAATTTTATTATTACAATTTTTTAATGGTTTTACCCGCAAAATATTTCCGATTCGAAAACCGCTCGAGCTTTGGGTACGTTCGCCGCGGACCTACCTACTGTTATATTAATGGCAGCATTAAAGAAAACGAAATCACCAGTCGATAAATAATGATAGCATGCGACACCGTAAACCGGTGCACCAAGACTCCTCGAGTTGTTATCGGACGCTTGTTCCAAATAAAATCTCAACTCACATCGATCGGGAAATAAATAATATTAAAATGCATATATGGGTATATATATAGATTTAAACACATTCAAAATACAAAATTAAAATAAATAATAAAACCATGTGTTTTTAATTTTTTTAAAATCATAGAGTTTATCTGAATTCTATTTCAGTATCTTTTTTTCAAAATTTAAACAATTATCGCACATTTTTATGCTGTTTTAAATAATTTACATAGGTATAACTTTAAAAAAATAATAAATACAAAATTGATTAAAATTGATGTCTCATAGAAACAAAGAATTTTTTTTATTACACTTGACATGCAGTATGCGAGAGTGGTTCCGGTCGTTCTGGGTTTCTAGTAGAAATGATGGTTTACTATTCAGTATTCACACAACAACAATAAGCGACCATCAGCGTTAAAATAATTGCCTATCGAATGCTCCTTAGAAAAAAAAGGCGCGCTTCCAATCGCCTTTAGAGAACGTTAGAATTTTATCGATATTTTAAAAAGTGTACTTAGAGTTAATTATTATAATTTTAAATAATCGTCATAATTCGCTTTAAAATAAAATTAATGTTAAATCCAACAACATACCCTACATAATAATAACCTCGCCTTTAAATTATTCGACGATGGGTCAATTCGTCAATTCGTCTATACGTTAAAACTATAACGACACAAAATAGATCTTTTCGCGCACAAATTTATTATGTTATATGCTATACCGATCGTTTGTGAGACTTGGATAACGCGGTATACGGCTCTATAATAATTATATTGGTCTGTGATGGAACTGACCAGACACGTCTGTCGTCTTTAATATTATAATGGTATATATAATATATTATCGATGGTCGCTGCCGTGCACGGACGTCTGTCACTAGCGATATAATTTGATACGACGCCTGAGGGCGAATCGCATACTATTAAAATATTAAAATGCACACGTGAAATTTGCGTTCAAACGACGATCGGCGTGTATGTATCCATTTGCATACTTGTGCAGTACAATATGTAAAGCGTATACATAATAATAATAATAATACACGAATGGGCCGTTTTGAATACGATTATTATTAGTGGCTAACAAACGAGTTTTGATTATAACAACAATCATAATATTAACAATGCAAACGCGATTTCATTTCGAAAAAATGCTGTCTCGTGTACGATCGTTTTTACCTCGGTATAGGGATCTTCGAACAGTATCTCCGCGATTTAATACATAGGAGACCACGACGTCGCAAAATTATTTGTAACACTCGGACTATTATGTTATTTTGGGTCGTACGTGATGTATGCAGTCATACACTCGTCGTACACGCTCCTGCACTAATGTGCAATGCGTGTTGTAGTAGGTGCCAAGCGAGCGTGAGAAACTGATAGAAATATAATCCGAGGAAAAAATGTTTTCCCTGGGGCGTAGGTCCTCGGACAAAAAAATGTCCGAAAACGTGATGTACACCGCCGTTCCGTACAATCGATCCGTTTAAAATAATGACGTGTTCAATTATTGTGTTCGTTTGATATGATTCTCAATGTCTTAGTGTTATAGTCGATTTTTTCACGTGGTTACTTCAACTCTGTTCATTATATTCACGTACCTACTATAGTTTAGTTGCAGTTGCAGCGTGGTTTATGCAAAAATCGTTTTTGTGAATAATTAAGATTCGCGTGTGTTTAGGGTTTTCGTTCGTGATTTTGGCCAAGTGCCAATCACGTAGTAAAATCGATATCCATAAAATATATAGACGTTGGTTGAAATTTGAAATATTTTCAAAACGGTTTGCTGTGGGAGGCAAACGGTGTTTTTAACTCGGCTGATTGCGAAATTTACATAAACAAAAAGCGTTTTACAAGCTCTTAAAATATTAAATAATTAATATCAATAATAATAAAGTTTGTATTGTTAATATTTTTTCACAAAAATGAATATACGGCCGAAATGGAAATATGAGTAAAACTAACTGAAAATATTATAGGCGTACCTTTAGTATGACGTATTCATTTGTATAAATGCAATCGCATATAACAACAAAAACATTACTTACGAGTATAAAGAACAACGATCAAGATCTTAAAAGAAGAAAAATTCAAAAATTGGAAACCTCATAGTCAAAGTCACAATTTGGAGGGAGCTTATACTGATTCTTACTTTGAATTAATAAATCAATATGTATAGAACAGAAAACCATTATTAAATTTGTGAACATTTAGGGGCGTGTGGGTGAATTTGCTCATCAGTGATCACAAAACTAACTGAAAAAATGGGACTTTGGTAGTTTCATATTTCTCATCGAAATTACGCTCAGAGTCAGAGTAAAACGAATCAATACGATAAGTATTTTGTACTAATCTATATTTATAGAAGATACCTAAGTCCTAGTAATACGACTTTGAAAATGTTGATTCAATATAAAAATATTGCATACATAAACACCACTTCCGGTACATATTTTTGAAAACAGAAACCGTCATTATGAAGGGGATGTGAGAAAAAACCGACTGACCGCTGTATGATGTTTATTCATAATATAAAATTTAATTAGAGTAATCCATTTTGTTCGTGTAATTATTGTTTTTTACAAATTTACACATTTTATCTTTATACATATTCATGGGCGCCCATAAGTAAAATTTTAGGGGGGGTCAAAATAAACAATTCTCAAATGTAAAGATAATAATTTATTGAGTTACAAGTTTTTAATATTTTTTGTCCAGGGGGGGCAAGTGCCCTATCTTTCCCCTCCCAATGGGCGCCCATGTACATATTTAACACAGTGTTGGCGCAATCATATTTCATCAACAATATATCTAAAAACCACGTGGTCAACTCGACGTTATGTTGAACTTGCAACGATAATTGTTGTTCCTATCTATAATCTTTTTACACGGACATTTTTATTTCCATTATCGTTTCGTCATACAAAATGCGACGGCGACGATAGTAATATTGTTGTAATATTTAAGTGTTATTGTGGATTGATAAATCATAACAACTGGTATTGTAACCGAAATGCTAATAAGCTAATAATATTTTATATGCAGCGTTATAATTTTCCACATTGGAATTTGCATATTATCATAATAATAAGCACAACTACGAATAGAAAATGGATTATAAATATAATATAATTCATCAAGGTATAATATTATTGCACGTTTCATTAACAACTATTATATATATTAATAGATTTATTTCTGAAGGTAGGTGTACTCAAGACACCAGTAGGGTTAATTAAACATTTTTGTGTCGTTGATAATATTGTTATAATATTATAAATTTTTTTTCTCTCCTGTTGCACACATTATAATTGCTAGGTGCTACTAATTATAATTGTTAGTGGTACCCGCTTTACGATAATATGTCTTTATGTACAATCAATAAAAACAAGTATGAGGCAATCTATAATAATATTATTATTATGCGTATACAACAAAGGGCGGTGGGTGTTAATAATAAGGAAATTCGCCCCTCTCCGCGACCTTGAGCCTGTTATAATGCGTGGTGATTGTACGGTAAAACGTGACAATAAAAACTCGTATGTTCTTTAAATATTTATGTTTTTTTTTCCATCAAGTTTGACATTTAAAAAATTAAAAATAAGCCATTATTCAACTGTGAAACGTGATTGTTGAGTGCCGACGAATATCGCGGGATTAATCAATGGAATCGAACTCCAATTACCACCCCGCAGCATACAATGGAATATTTGTGTTTGACGTGTCCTTTATAAATTATCATTATCCGTGTCATTACCCAAGATCACATTTGGTGTGTTGATTCGTTTTTACTTTTTATTTATATATCATAATAATTGTTGCGTACAAATGTATAACGTGGGAATCGACTTTTATATTTTAGCTATATACTTATATTTAATATGTCCTGTAATCATATAAATGTATTAATGTATATTATATTTTTAATAATATAAAAATCTTAAGAATATAATAACATATAAATAGCATCGATTTATTAAAAGTATGTAGTAATGTATATAACCTAACATAATACAAACAATGTACCTACTATCGTCAAAAACAATTTAAGATTTAATAACAATTGTACGCGTCTTACTTGTGGAAAATTTATTTTCAATGTTTTTATAAATACATTAATTTTAATAATTTAATAATATACCTACCTACCTACTTAAGATGTGGTCAAGACAAAATTTATCTAAAAAGGACATGTAAGATGTTTAATATTTTAATCTTAAGAGGACGTTGTACCCTCGTGTGTTGTCTCCGTCTTACACGCGTACGACATAGAAAATTGTCGTTCACCAGTTTAAAAAGTATGCTGTTAGTTTTGATATTCGAGCGAATTGACCGAATATAATGCAAAGGTAATATTATTATCTAGGGCCCCGCGTAGCTTTTTATTGATATTAATATAATATTATTATTTTTAAGCAAATTATGATCTTTTTGAAACTCTACATTTTAAAATGATCATAACTTACTTAAAAATAATAATATCAATAAAAAGCTTACGTGTGGCCCAAGATAGTAATTTTTCCTTTAAATTATATAATAGGTCAATTCACTCTATATCAAAACTAACAGCATACTTTTTAAACTGGTGGACGACAATTTTCTATGTCGTACTTGTGTAAGACGGAGACAACCCACAAGGATACGACGTCCTCTTAATAGATTTGTTAATCTAATTTAAAACTTATTAATCACAATTTTAAATTTAATTTAATAAACATACAAATACTATACGAATAAATAATAAATAATATTATAGAAGTACCAATACAAGGTAATAAATTAAATTAATTGATCTGATTGCAATTGTATTTATATATTATGTATAAGTATTGAATATTAAAATATGTTTTGTACCTACTTGTAACATAAAATTACGTACGCTCTAACCCATGAATATTTGATTTTTTTACAAATAAATAACTGTATCAAATTGAATAATTTACTTAACTTTTATTTTTTTTTCATTTAATATTGTGTACTTGTATTATGAGTTAATATTTATGAGGACTCCTATGATAAAATGTCATAGGTATGTTGTCATATAGTCGTATGTCGAGTGATACGCTAGTGATCATGAAAACATTTTCAAAATGAGTTGTTGTATTCTGTGTGCTGAATAGTATCAAATCTATACTATAGGTAACCGAAAAATTTTCATTCGACATAATAGGTGTCATAACTCATTACACCAACACTTATTTTTTAAAGTGTTTAGTGAGTATGAAGTATCTGATAGTTTATGATAATGGACCGGAAATATTTTGAAATAAATTGGAACGTTTCATCTATAGTGTGGCAGTAGCAACGATATGCGAATTCGCATGTTCATATTTATCATATTAAATATGACATACCATCGTCACAATAACAGTTTTAAATACTTGAAGAAGAAAGGATTATTACACTAGACGTTAGTAAAATTGTATAATCGTTTACGGTTCACGTATAGTTCATACGATTGTGTTGATTTGGCACGAGTGTCAAACATCCATCAGTCGTTTGTCATTGTCATTCACTCGAAGCCATCAGTGTAGTACACTGATAATATACTCTTTTTAACTAGGTGTATACGATTCGTGTTTACTGTGCTGTTTCATACTAGCAAAGTGAAATTTTCAAGTGCAATTTTATCGCACAATATATCGAGTAACATTGTGTCAATATATGAACTGTCTGCAGTGCGCGTATACAAATGTTATGTCAAAACGAAAGTCAAGCGAAAGAGTCATATGTCACTATAAATTATCGTGCGCACGTGTATGTAGGTATTATGCACGACCGTTCAAATATGTACGTACTTATATGAGTGGAGTATGAAACGATTTCCTAGAAATCCTCAAGGCTTGAGTTTAAGCGGTGACACGGTGTATAAGCTTACAGAAATACATTAATCCAATTCGATTATTTAAATCGTAACTACAATAATAGGCTTATATAATAAAAATCGGTTGTAATTATAATCAAATATATATATATGAGCTATGTATATAAATTATAATAGGTATTATGTAATACATCATGTACGTTTAAATGTATACAACGTCATAAATTATATTTTTGTAACACTTAATTTTGTACAATACATTATGATAAAAAAATACAGGTAACGCGTAAAATATATACCTATGTTAAATACGAGTATAACTGCAACAGTGATGGATTATAAACTGTTAATTAAATTAACTTTCTTAAAGACATCGTCAAGACGAAGAAAAAAACGACGATAACGACGATGAATCGATTAGACGATAACGGACGACATGGTGCTCTCGTGTCCTGCAAGTGATATTATGTGTGTTTAGAAGGAGAAGGAGCGGTCGGAGTAAAGGTGCACGGAGGGAACAGGAGGATAGCTGACGCTGGTGGCCAAGAAAAGGGGTTGACGTTCTAGCTGTAACAATAACCGTTGGATGATGATGAGCGAATGGTAGTGGGAAAAGGATACAAGAGGACAAGAGGAGCTGCGATGACAGGGACGGCAATCGGTGGGATGTCTGGAAATCGCTGGGCGAAGTGTTCCACGTCTGGCGTTGTTTGACCACGTGTGTAATTATTCGTGAGTCGAGTCTAGGTATATCTAAAACAAATATCCAAAATGCGAAGTGTTCGAAATCACGCCCAGCTTTGAGGGGTTATATAACATTCCATATGAAAAAATAACTAAATCACTCGTCGTTCCCACACCGGCAATATAGGTACCTACGTATAATGCCGAAGTATGTATTATGTTATAATATTATCTCGCCCGCGCGCGTTTCGTTTTTAGCGAGACAGTCCGAGGCGTAAACGGTTTGAAAAAAAAATATTAATAATAATAATAATAAAAACTTTCCAAGACTCGAGTGGTGCGCGCAATGTGCGCCGACGTTGCGTTGCCCGATATTCGTAATTAAATAATTAATGCACGTGACACCACCGCACGGGTGGCCTGCGGCGACTACGGGTATTATCCAATTAGAAAACGACGAGATCGACAGAATTGTAACGAAACCGTTGCGCAACACGAAAAAAAGTTGATATGTAATTATTATTATATATTATATTGTGTACCCGCGACACGCGTTATTTACTCGAATCGAAGTCGTGGCAGCGGTGGTCAAGCCGATAAATTTCGTTCAAAGAATCCGACGGAGACTCGTTTGATGGCGGCGCGGCGTTTTGAACCGCAAACCGCACGCACCAAGGTCGCGCGTTTTGGATTCGGATTCGTTTCGCCGACGTCAACTCGTTTTCCGACATCGTAATATACTCGTATATTTGACTTTTGGTGAAGTGTAAACGACAATTAATAACGTCTTTTGAATAGTTTCGATTGGGATGACGGACTCCAGAAATTTTAAGGATACAAAATGAAAACGAACGGGTTAGGTGTGACAATTGTTGTGCACAACACACGGACGGGAAAATACGTCTAGATAGATAGGTATTATGTTCCGGTTTGTTAAAGCAGTAACACTATCACTATAAAAAGTAAAAGGTCCGTTTCTATTGTTACATCTGATCTGTAATACAAGAATATTTTGAAGGTGATAATGTTTTACATAGATAAGATATTTTAGTATTATGCACACATTTAAACAACTGCACATTGTTTATTATCAATTAATAACATTATACAACATATTATACAAGTTCTAGTGACTCGATCGACGTGCAGTATAGTTGATACAGAGTGTACGACCATTACGATTTCAAAACAGAAATAACTAGTGCTGCATTAAGAAGAGACAAGATTGTATAATACGGCTTATTGATTATTATACGCGAAACATAATTATCGAGCGCCGATAAACAATATGTAGGTACCGAGTGATTCTTTAACGAACAAAAATCGAAATTCAGACGAGTAGTTTATAAGTATTAAGTACCTATTAAAAGTTTAAATGAACGGATTGAAGTGATATATGGGAATATCCCGCAAAATGTTTGTCTACGACTCAGTACTTATAACTTATAAACTAAAAGTTCGAATTTCAATGTTCATGTATCGAAATACTCCTTGTCATTCAAAAAAAGTGAAAAAACTTAAAAAATTATAACTTAAAAAATATTAAAAATATTAAAAAAATTATTTTTTAAAACATATCATATTTTTATATATTAAATTCGATAAAAGTTTAAGTGAGTGGATTGAATTGATACAATTAAAATACATTATTATAAATCTGAAATGTGCGCATACGATCGACTGCCCATAATAGGCTCTACAATATTATTTACCTACCGCTAAAATATATAATATTATGTCGTTTGATATGCCCGAAATGAGGGAGTATCGAGTGCTTGGGGGGGGGACATTTCCGATATATTATGATGTATAGAGATCACGGCAGGTTATTACGGGTCTGGTATTAAGGACCCGTAGCGGTTCGCACACATATTACACGTAGGTATATATATATATATACACGTTATACATAAGCGGCGTGCGACAACTACGGGTTTATAAAGGAAAAAAAAACTGTAAAAATCGAGTCGGAGAGCATATAATAATAACGATCTAATAACATGATCTAGTTACGTGATTGCCGGCCCCGCGCGCGTGTGATACCGGCCCGACGTCGAGTGGACCGCTTTCTATACGGTGGCGCGCGCGAGCGATTCCGCGCGTGGAGAGCGCGAGACCGCCGACGTCCGGCTGCAGGACTTTAACCTACCTACGCGATCGCATTACAACTGTTATTGTCATATTTTTTTATCATCGTGTAACGGCCGGTCGTCGCGTGCACCGCGTGCGCCGGCACGTTGCGCAACGGATCGCTCCAGCCTCCGGATCACTGCAAACGACCACCGCACAACAATATAATAATAACAATAATAACGATAATATACGTATACACCACATAATTACCGGCTGTATACCATGTCGGGTGGTCACCTCGAAGGTTAGGTAACCACTGTAACCACCCGGCTGCAGAGACGGACGATAGGTGGACGCGGGCGCACGTCGTCGTGTGTGTCCGACTGCAGAGAAAACAGCTATAGTAGGTAGTTGCAAATATGCTCACGAACTAAAACGACGTTAAATTAAGGTAAACGTTACAATCCGAAGTTCGTTCGTCGACTCGGTGAACTTTATTACTTCATCGTTGTCTACTTATTGGGACACTAAACCAGGTACACATCCGTCTTGTACATATGTATATATGTATATAGGTACCAGGCATCTATATACCCTTATATTTTCGTTCAGCAGAACCGATTTTGGAGTATACGAGTAAAACACATTATCAAACTATTAGAAGAAAAATATTATCATTACAATCCTGGTAAATCCTTTGGCCAAAACCTGATTAAATAAAATGAAATCCATAATTCTTAAAACAATCATTCGCACATAGAATAAAGGAAACGGTTATCAACAGAATAAGAATAGGTCATACTACCTAGACTCACCCACAAATATTTGATGTCTCGTTATATATAACCTCTATATTATGTATTACATGTGGTGTCAAACACATAACTTACCGAAAGTGATACTGTTAATCAACAAACATAAATAAAACATCCGATGACATGTATTAGTTGAAACCCTCGAAATGGATGTAACAACTTTTCTAGAAATCGTAATGGATAAATTAATTTATCAATAAAAAAGTTACAATGAACGTTTTGCATCATTATTTATTATGTACACTTTTGTACTTAAGTATTGTGTATTAATAATAGAAAAACATTATAACAAATGTGCAATTCCCAATGGCTACGTTACCCGCGAAGGTTATTATAATAATAAATAAATAAAAATTACTATAAGAGGTATAATTTTTTTGAAAATAAATAAATAAATAATAACTATAAAATAAAATATATACCTAAGTAAATAATTCAATATGTTACTGTGAATATTGTAATGATGTTGATTAGATCAGTGGCGTTTGTTTTTCCCGGATATAACAGTACCTACTTGTTATTGAGAAGTATTAAATGTTTATCGATAATGTGTCGTTAATGAAATACGTTTAAGAACTACTGATCTAATGTACCTCGTGGGATTTAATTGATATTTAAATGTAAAAGCTAGTTATGAATATTTTAAAATAAATATTGTAATATTTACATACTCATATATCTCGTTTAAAATAAAATCATCAATATAAAAGTCTAAACTCTAAGAAGTAGTGCCCTAGATAATATTCTTACCGTTAACTTATATAATGGGTTAAATTCACTTTAAAATTAAAACTATAAATTATTAAAAAAAATAGCTGTTGCATTTTAAACGTCGGTAAGACGGAGATGAAACATATAAATTTAACGCCCAAGTGCGGTTTTCTATATTATATTATACACTAATCCGATAATTCTCATTCATATTCTATATTCGATGAATAAAATAGTATGGCGATTTTCAAATCTTTTAAAAGTAGAATTAACAGCTAGTAGTAGATAATTATTCAATACTTTCCAGTAGGTACGAATAACAGTATAGAAATTAACCCCAAATAACGGAAACGTCATAATAAATTATCATCACATTTTCACAATCCGTTAAGATATTATCAGAATAACAGAATATAACCACAAGCGCATTACTGAAAGTTAAAAAGCAACACTTACGCTAAAAAATGTGTTTAAAAACATAGAAAATGTTATAAATTATAATTTATAAATCTCGATAACACGTACCAATCAATTATTATGAGACTTTGAGGTAAACAGTTATGCTTCACAATTATTATACATAGGAACATTTTATTTTTAAAACAATATTAGGTACCTATTTCCTTTTGTCATTAAACGAATTGACAACAATTTGTGATTATTTCATATGCGACCAATATTTATGTTTGTAAGATTCTACACATACACGGATAAAACAATTACAAGAACAAACTATTTCAATATTTTAATTCACAGACGTTATTGATTAGTTAATCTAAATTCTTTCAGAGACGATAAATTTTAAGTTTTTAAACGTACCGATTTACACGAATACGTACTTATTATACGATAGTACGAAACTATAACCACGTCGTGATATTATTTCAGAGCACTATAGTTGATTGTCGGATCACGCATCGTTTCACATATCTTACATTTTAACCAAATGTGTTTTACATTCGCAATGACGCGTACATTATAATGTTATGTACAGGTTATATAACGACTCACTAAATTTTGACGAAAACAAATGTTATCTTAGGTCAAGGCGCCCACTGTACTCGTATACGTACGGTTTTGTCATTATGATTGAAAATAATAATATTACGATACACGACACTTACTTAACACCTCGTAAAAAGTCACAAAAATCAGACCGTTCCTGTCAGTCATAATCGTAAACTACGGGCCTAACTATTATTATATGGTTCACGAGTGAGTTTACGACCACGCACGATGTGACTCAATCCGCCAGCGAGTCGTAAAAGCATGCGATTACCGTGTAGCTTGTACTTATTATTATTATTATATAAATCATTCGTCCGTTTAATATTCTAATTTCATTTATTAGTGTACAAGAACATAATAAGTATACAGCGCGTTTGAAAAACATTGCACATGCACTATAATATACTGACGCATTTATACGTTTTTGAAACGCGATAGGCGATAGTACCTATTTATAATTATTCATAATCACTAATCGCCTTTTTCATCGTACACCACGAGAGATTTCTGTGCATTAAAATACTTATATAGGTACCTACGCCATAGCTACCGGGTGCGCGCATTCGGAGCGAGAAGCTTAACTCGGTTCACATAATAACGAGTTTCGGTATACCTACGTTCGTTTCACAATTGAGTTGGAAAAGTATAACGGTGTCGTTGACGCGTTAATTATAGAGTGTTTATGCAATAATTTAAAAGTGGCCGGGAATTAAAACCCGGCTGCAGTAAATCTTTCGAATTGTCAAAAATCGCCTACAACCGCCGACCGATTTCGATTGTACAACTACGTCAGGTGTTTTTTTTTTTTTTTTTTTGTCAATGGTATAATATTGTCTCGCGTTGGCTACCGGTTTTTAAGTCTGTCGCGCGCGTTCCCACCAATGCCACCCACTATATACGAGTTCCGAAAGCCAGTAGTCATTTTATAGCGATGTATTACACCTCGGTAGTATATTATAATGTCGTCGTCGTGACTTAATTGGTTTTGGTCGCACTATTTCTGGCTTCTAAACGCTCAATATTTTATAACGATATTTATAATCGTCCGAGTCGAAATGGGACACGCGCGTTCAACCCACTCCTTCCTCATTACTTACAGGAACCGATCCGCAACATACGACGCATTGAGACCAAATGCCCAAAATACCTTATCGAAGCGCGAAAAATCTTTATAAACCCAGCCTCACTCCAACGCGCACTTAAGAAGAAACTGATATAAACTTCAGTCAAACATTGTAAATAATGTCATTTTATTTACAAACTGTATCTAATTTAAAAGTAAAGTAATAACCATAGCTTTTACATTAGCCTTAACAAATAATAATAAAATGTATATTTATATAGTCGTCGTTGCCACTATCACACCTGAACAAACATTAAATTACCTGTTATAGTATTATTTCTATTAATATTAAGTTGTGTATGACGGAACCATGTTATTTAATAACATCTGTCAACTCATCCTAAATTTTATACCAAACGATGCTGATGTTGAGTTAAGAAATAAATAAAAAAAATATATACGTAGGTACACTGACAATAATAGGTACCTTAAATCGTACTTTATACAAAATAGGTTGTCGGTAATATTTTAAAATATTTGTGTTCATTAACGATAATTGAATAATATGGGAAATTATTACTTTATTAAAAAATACAATGAAATACATAAAACACATTAGATAATCTGAACTAGCATAATACAATTAATTGCTAAAAGTTAGGATTTAGCGATAGATAATATAAAATTGAATACAGGTGAATTAGTTAATATCAAATATTTTAAAAGATAATCCCAAAAAGTATTCAAACTGCATGTTTATTCGTTTTAATATAAGTTTAAGTCGGTATACGTATATCGGTTTATGATAAAAATACGGTAGACACTCTGTATAACAACGACAAATTCGACAGACGGTGTAAATACGAAATAAAACATATTGTACAGAAAAAGCAGTAGCAAAAAAAAAAAAAATTACTCATTCGGACAGGAAACAGCGTTCCGGTATTGTGGACGACCATCCCCGATAATAAAATGTGAGTATAGGTGGCAGGACGGTACGCACCCGTTTCCCAGCAAACCGCACCGCGATCGAAACAATAATATTATTCAACGCGGAGGTATAACCACCCACAACTACGGTCGTAATTCTATTTTACATAAAGACGACATATTATTATTGTTATTAATTCTTATTATACCTACTCGTCATGGCTGTGTGTATTAGGGGACCGTTTCAAAAATGGTAAAAAGTAAACGACGCGCGTTCGGGTGAATTCGCATAATCCGACATTCCTACAACTCGACACGCGTTTAGTACACGGTCAACAGCTCCGAGTCGCATGGTATTTCGATAATCCCATTAAATTTTTTTCACAGATTATGCAGGTACAAGGTGAATATCTCTACGTCACATTACACTCGTTCAGCGGTGTACATTTGTACCGTGTTTGAGAAAATGTTTTTTGCTTTTACCTAATTGTTGTAGTGTTATTGTAAATTTACAATGCTATTGGAAAACGATTTTAATTTTATTATCAAGGTTTAATTAATTTTTTTTTTTTAACTCACGATCTGAATTATTAAGTAATTTAGTAATATGGTTCGGAAGATTCCGACACATAAAAATTGGACTGCTCGTCGATCAATCTAGCACATATAACTCTGAATTCTTATATAAACAATTAACTAGGTACCTATCTGTTTCGATTTTTATAAATAAAAAATCGCAGAAACATATTTTAATTGGGAATAAAAAATATCTATGTTTTTATAATAAAAAATATGTTGAAATGACATCGTATTATATTTTTCAAAAAACAAATTAACCGGTGAATTACTGTAAATATTGATAAATGATCGCTCTGTATATGTGTACTTTCCTACTCAGTCATTGTGGGTACTCTGATAAAATATTCATCAGACAGGTAGGTGTATTGTACACTGTGAAGTATATTTAAAATGTACAAGTTGTCTATAATATAAGCACTTGATCGTGAACATCATATCATTATATATACAATTTAGCCAAATATCGGTTGAAATGTTCATATCTGTTCTAAACTGCATTGAATACATACCTACGATAAATTACGATACAAATTATTCATAAACTACGCAAATATATTGTAAATTCGTATTCATGTAATTATATTGTTGGTCTTGAAGTCACTGAAATCGTAAAAGACATATATTAAATTCTTGAAGCACATGAGCATAATATGTATGAACAAAAAAATGTACATACAAAAAAAAACCTTATTTACCTTGTTAAATGTCACAGAATACACAATTTTGAAATTAAGTGTAGGAGTTTTGGGTCTTATAATATACATAATAATATCGTTTAATAATAATTAATGTCTAGTTAACATTATACTCAATTTTTCGTAATCCAACAAATTAGAGACATTGAAAAAAAAAGTATGAAATCTGAAAAATTTTAACAATCAATTATACCATTTAAAAATAGTTGGTATTTAAATAAAGCCAGCGGTTAGCGGAATAGTAACCCGTTATTACAAACAATTTTATTCTGAGCTTCACTCCAACTCCTTTGATACGTTTTTGTATTATTTTTTCGATTTTTTTCATAAGTATTAAGAAAATAAAAACATCTAAGTAAACCAACATATAAACATAATTCATGTCTTTATCTTTGATTTATTTAATTTCAATAAATATATTCTAGTACCTACAAAAGCTAACAAACACAAATATGGTACTGTTAAAAGCAAAATTTAGTATGTTGTATATGGTTTTGAAAGACGAATACACCATTTTACGCGATTCAGCCGCGTCCTCTAAAAGCCTAAAATAAATCTAGAAGCAAATTTAATGTTTTAACTAAATAGTTCATTCAAAATCGCTTAATATATAATATTATTGACTGCGTTTACTTTTATACATTTATATTATAATATAGAATATAGAATATATATAATATATAAGTTTTAAGGTACGCCACAAAAACACAAAATTTATTTATGGAATAATTATTAAAATGTATAAATAAAATAAAATATTTAAAAAAAAAACTAGCAGTCTAATGTTTTTTTCCGTATTCGATCGATACACGTTGAATTCCAAACAATACTTCAGACACTGGTCTACTATTATTATACACTCGTGTATTAATTGTTATTTGATAATTAAATAGTATGCAATGATTATTATTTATTTAACATATCAAGCATACAAATGAAATACGCTCCAAATAAGCTAGTCTGAGTAAAATTTAAACATTAAAATTATTTAAAACCGGTATTTAATTTAGTTCGGTAAATATTAAACTAATGCAAAAAGTCAAATAGCTATAAAGCAATAAAATATACTTTATGCCCGAAATGCATATTTGTGTATTTTATTTTTCACAATCTATATCACAATATTGATTAATAATAATATAATGACCTTCATTAGCTATTCACACAGGTTTGATTTAAATAATGTGCTTTGAGGTTTCCATAACTTTAAGTAGAGATTATTTGTTATTATTATTATATTATTTATTTTTTTTTTGTTCAGTTTGCATCCATTTTTCTTCTGATTAAAGTTATTAAAAAATGTTTATTTCCTGACGTATGAAATATTTAATGTAAGTACATTACATATGTACCGTATTATAATTATTATGACATTATAATATATTAAGATCGGATATAATTCGTGCCTTACGATTTACATGAATTTATACATGTCATATAATAATGAACATCTACGTATAATATAATCAATTTTACAGGCCATATTAACATTTGTTAGTACTTCTTTTAACGCGAAAACGTGTTTGTCAACACATTAAGTTAATAATAATAATAATAAGACATAAACCAAAACTCAATATTTAATTTGCTTTACCCACTCAGCATGAAGCACCATGAGAGTTGTAGAAAAATTAATATTCAACGAACTATAAACGAAAAAAACAAGATTAATGCGATGATAAATAGATAAATAATAAAAGTAGAAACATCATAATTAGTATACTTATGGCGGTCAAATTACAAATTTTCTAACTAAGAAGTTTTTTTTAATTAAAAATAAAAAATAAATGATCGACGTTTAGATGCGAATAAAATACATAATATACATTATATTATTTTGTTTCTCTTTACAGCCGGCTACGATGGCCTTGCTCTTAAAATAACTACTAATAATGATAATAATTTGGTTGATGTAATTTCTATTTACAAAAAAAACGTGTAAAAACTGTCGATAAATGGTGCATCTAACATATACATAAATATATTTGGTTGTTGATCCTATAATTATGTATATTTTCCTATACCCGAAAATTGAAAATACACAGAGAGGGACCTGGAAATAACAAAAGGGAGGACTAGACACAATAGTCAATAAGTATGCATTTATAGCTAACATAAATAAAAATAATAAAAAAATAAAAAATATAAACATAGAACAAGAGGATATAATATATCATTTTATATATTAACTATAATATAAATGATAAAAAAAACTTAATATGATTTTTTAAAAAAAAAACAATATTTAATTTTTTTTTTTTTTTTTTTTTTAATTTCTAAGAGAGGCCTGTTTCAGTCCGTTCCTTTGGGGTTAATAAAATACAATTATTTGGTGAAATGTTACTGTTTTAAAGCACCTATAGTATCAATTGGTACAATTGAATACAGTTGCATAGTAGATGATAAATGGATTATAAAACTGGTACCTATAGTACCTTTATGAAAATACTGTTTTCATTTTGTTATTTTTTTTTCTGTATGCATCCATCGTGGTTATCAATAATAGCTTATTTCCTCCCTATGCATTTAATATAAAAATAATATATAATTAGGCTATTTGTGCAAGTAGTTTATTTAAAATAAGGATTTTTCCAGTTTAAATATCCAACACTTTATTACTAAAATAATTGTTAAGATAATCTTGTATTTTTTATTATTTTTACCAGTCTGATATTATTATGTTCCCCTGAATTATCCTGATTAAAAGAGCATTTACATCAGTTTGTACAAACAGGAAATTAATAGAACGGAAAGTAAATTACTGGTCAGCAGTTAAGCACATAAATACCACGTTGAACACCCGGAGGGGATTTTTGATCGAATTCTGGCCCGCGACCGGCTAGATATGTTTTTGGTTTTAAATAAATAGTGTATAGTTGCAACGATTGATGGTTTCGAAATTGTTTCGATGCGATTGTCGATCAAAAAAAAATTCCTTTGTATTCTCGACTGATGAATATTGTTTTAACGGATCACCATTACTATTTGCTGATGTCTATACAGTCATTGATATCGAACGTTGGCGAGCCGGTTATAGGTACATAAATTTACTATTACAAAGACTTAAATCTTGTCATAGTGAATACCTACGTTCAAAATCTATCTATACGGTTATAAAGAGACCAATACGTAGGTAACAATAAATACTATTGCATTTTTGGTGATGATTTATTTAACTTCAACCGGTTTTAAAAATGATAAAGTGAAAAAATTTATTTTTCAAATCCATATTTTTTTGATAATTTTATATTTCAATTCTCAATAATATTCTTGTTATATTCATGAAATCGAAAAATTTACAAATTTTTAGCCCCCAGAAACTATGAGTGTTTGTTTAGTATATAAGTAATATTCAAAATGGCAGATATTTTTAAACCAAAGTCTAGTAAAAATGCAAAAATAAAATAAAAATAAAGTTTCCGTGTAGTGCATAAAAAAAAATTAGGTGACCAATATTATTGTTATAAAAATAATAAATATACATCATTACTATTTATAACACTTTTGAAAACTTTTGAAAGATATACTTTATAAAACTTTTAGTTTTCTAACACTACTTTTGCTTCTTAAATTTTTATTTAAAAATCGATATCAACTTTTAATTTTTAAATTTTACTCTGATTTACATAATTTAAACCAAAAAAGTTTCCTAAACATTTGATGTATAATTATTAGATTAATAGCGAGTAAATAGTTTGTTATTAATGCATTAAAGTATAGATTATATAAGAATGAAATGACACAATAAGGCAAGTTAAGCCACGAAATCATTGCAGAACACTACTTCCTACAGATTCTCATCCAAAAATTACATAAATTTAAAAAAAAAAACTATTCGTTCGATTTATATAAAAGAGTGTTTTATATTATGAAATTACAAATATAATTATATTGTGTTTAAACGGTGAACAGTGGTCAGTGAGGGATTGCTCTACACATAAGAACACTAATGACAAACGCTGTCTTATCAAAATGAAATTCCGATAAATTTTACGGTGGTGTTAATAATTGTGTTCAGTGGTCGTGGCGTTTAATCGGCGTTGGTCGGACAACTCGGCACACGAGTCGATATCGTGAAAAATACACGCGAGAGCGCAGTATTAACGACAAACTGTTCGTACGACGGTAAAAGTAAAAGCGCAATACCTATACCGTACGTAGGTACATTGTTCGACCGCGGACCAGACGTTTATAATTTACATGCAAACGGAACGAAAGATATTTAGTTCGGTAAAAGCATTTCCCTCTCACTTATTATTATTATTATTATTATTACTACCCGCCGACGGACCCCATTGTGTACATAATACTGTACCGGCGGCAACCGCGGCGGTGATCGATGCAAAACCGATGAACACCGTATAGTGCGGCGGCGATACGTTCAACTGTATACATCATGATATTTTCCACTCGAGTATTTAAATTAAAACGTTTGGCTAGTCCGAAATATGAAATTCCGACACAACGAAAAGACTAGATGACCACTCCCATTTAAATGTCTAATCCATCAAAATATTCATCAAAATTTTTGAACACAGTTGAAGGGCCAACTTTAGGGACATCATACTACTTTTCTGTCCGTTAATAAGTAGGTACCTACACGATAAGTAAATATTAAGTAATAGTTTTTATATTTTATAATACATTTTTAACGCTTTGACGACTATTAGTCACTATAGGTGTGTATTTAGGTACGCAATTACACTGCAGGCCAAGAGGAGGGGCAGCTGCAGTGACTTATACCCATCACACCCCTTGTAAAACCGCCACTGACATCAAAACGCATCAAATAATTACATTTGGATTACGCATTCATATGACGAAAACATTTATTATAATTTTGTCGGATAATCTATTTCATACAACAAAAATTGATTAAATTCTCGAATTACCTAATATATTTTTCATTTAAACATAAACATAATCGTAAATATTATATATAATACAAAAATAAATTATTATAATGTAGTAATTGTCTTTTCAGTGAGGCGATTGTAATTGAAAATATAAGAAAATCTGGCTTATGGGTACCAAATGGCATACAAAAATATGTAGCAATGTCTTTTTAATACTATTTGTAGAGGAGCATCGTCATCATAAAGGTACCTTTACATTAATGTTACGATTTTTATTAAAATTATCGTTTATCCCCGCGACTGCCTCTACGCATGCATCGTATAACCCTGATGTGCAGCCCACTCCGGTTACTTATTTTTCACCCTGACCGCGTTTTGCCGAGCTTTATATAGGCGCACAACAATGATTGTAATTATTTATGTAAACAGTTTCGGGCAAGCGCATAACAATAAAATATTGAATTGTAGAAACCTATTACTAACCTCATTACGTAACGTATTAGCACCTTTAATACAACGGTTGTCTAGCATATTGTGAGAGCCTATTTATGGACAGTAAATTACTAAAGAAATTACGCATATTGTCGCATTATAGATGATGCACCGTGATGTTATTATTGATAATAATAATATTAAGAGAACGTCGTATATGAGAGTTGTCGGGAAAATCTATTTTACTCTGTTATTTTTCAATATTACATTGAGTTACATGACCTAACTTTAAATCGGGGAAAATTAGTGAGAGTATAAGGCTGCATGTACATCGCTGCTGATATTATATACGAAGAAGTTACCTTTCCGAATCCCATAAGTATTATAATTCCACACAACCGAGTAAATTTATTATTCCACGAATAAAATAAATACCATTGCGACGGTTGTGAAAATAACAATAATTTATAACACCATGCATAATCATATGTATAATCTGTTTTCAATTGTTCGGTCGGTTTACGCATTACGTAAATAATTAGTTGGTTAGGTAAAAGGGGTTCCACAGCTCGCAAGGCACGAGTTCGTGTGCATAAAAAACAATTTTAACTGACGATTCTTTTCATTAGTTTTATGAATAGTTCAACATTATAGAACGTGATTATAACAAATATTTATCAAAGAAACCACGGAGTTTACACGGACAAATAACATCTAACACAAATACGCAAATACTAATCAAACTAAAACTAATATTATTTATTTTGAACGTTAAAAATTCTAAATCTCTGCTCGATAGATAACTAATTGACTATTTTTTATTCGTATCGAAATATTTACCACACTTGCTGACGACGTACGAGTAAAATATTAAAGAGTCTGTAGACTGGTATTATGGTAAATATTAAGTTATAACGTAGACATTAGACAATAATTGAAATATTATATTATCATGTTACTAATAGACTAATATGAATAAAACGTATTAATAATATTATCAATGTGCACAAACGTTTTATGAAAAAATTATAACAACACACGAACTAGATGAACAAACGAATCGCTCACCGGAGATAATATTTGCCGCAGTGAATGTTTCATCCGGTTATATTATTATTGATTATTATGACATCTTATATTATCTGAAGCACGTTATGGACATTCGTCCATAAACCACCTTCGAATTACATTTTTTATATTCTCATATTATAATTAACGTTTACATAAATACGATATTGAACGATTGACGTACAGAGTACAACTACACAGTAAACCATTAGAAATGTGTATAAAAAACTATCACATTCGGTATAAAATTGTAAAAAGCCGGAAAACCCTACGATGATAATACAACAATATGTAAACATTCTTTTTATTTATTTTGTAAAAATATGATGTTATGAACTGTACTTAGAATCGTTGATGAATGATGAGCAAACATCGACTATGAAAATAATTAGAGTAAACAATTAAGTGGTTCAGCCCATAACTAAACATATTATTTTTAATTATCATTTATATATCTGATTATAATAAATGGGTAAGTACTATACAGTAATCTAACCTATAGGATACTAATGTGTACAAATCGTAACATGCGGCTTACTCCTATACAATGTACATTATACATATACAGAATTTAAGTATATTATGCATGTTAAATAATATATATATATAACCCTGCATGATATTAAATCATGGAAAGTTTAGCATATTATATTTTTAACTTATTGTTCTTGACCAATGACTACGTTACGCATTGAAGAGTAAGTAACACGCGTGTTGTAATCGATCACAGAACACGGCGTGTGTATTACGGTGACGTTGTCGTTGGAAGTCAAATTCTTAGTACTTAAATATCGCACTATTGTCTGCTACATTGAATACCCATCAAACACGTGAATACTGTGATACGGTGATACGTCTGACTGCTGTCGATTTTAAACCTCAAAATTAATTCTATCTGAAATGTTTTTAAAGTTAGTAAAATATTGCATAAAAACTGATTTAAAATACCAAAATTTAAAGTTTGAGGATTTAGAAATAATATATTGAAATAATGAAGTATTTTGATTTGATTTTGTTTCGATTATCTGTTAATAAAATTTAAAAGCAAACACGAGCCAAAAACTTTTCAGTACCTACTCTTATAAAATAAATGATACAATTATAAATTATAGTTGTTTAAATATTAAATAGTACATGCTCATTACTACTACAAACACTTAAAAGTTATAAGTAATTTAAAAGATTGCTCTTAGCATACGATGTTCAGTGTGAGGCCAGAGCGCATTTCAAACAAAAATTAAAATTATAGAAAATGTAATGTATTAAACTTTTCGGAATAGCTATTTAATCATACTTCATTAGATATCTGTAATAACTTTATGTTATTAACTTATAAAAACTTTCGGTGTCATGGATTAATAAAAATATCAGCATTTTCAATGCTATATTTTCAATATTTAGGCTAAATTGTTTTAATAATATTACGTCAGAAGACTAAGAAGACTAAGATTTATGGGAATTATAAAAAAATTATATATGTAGATTGTAGGTATATATTGTTTTATACAAATCAGTAAGATAACCAGACTCAGGATTTCTTAAAATACTGATTTTTGAACGAATTATACCTATTAATGATTATTTGATCTATTTCTGATTAATTCGCTTTGAAGCCAAACATAGGAGCTCAAAGACACTGTTTATTTAATTATTTCGTCAAAAAATAAATCACACATAGGTATTATGTCTAAAATATTTAGTAAAATTGTCTTATATTTTTGCATCTTCTAACGTTTTTTTACATACAAAAAATATGGAAGTTTGAAGAATTTTAAAGAAGAATGACGGAACATTACAGTTCTACAATAATATTATAATTTTACTTTTTAAATACTTTTGATTTCTTCAATGATAAATGATAATATAATATTTTATTTAGTAAATAGTAGGTAAAAATAAAAATAAAAACATTCTATTTAATTGTATAGCGAAACTTGTGACATTGAAAATGCGTTACATGATTTGTACTAATATAACATATTTTTATTAAAAACGTTAACCAAATATTTACTATACGATAATTAATTAAAGCAAATTATTTTTATGAGCATTATCAGGTATTTAATGTTACTCCTATACCATAATATGTTTATATTTGTTTTAAATTATAATATTAGAGGTCACGTGAAGTCCGTATTCAGGCTCATACTATCTTAATTGTTATCTCTTTATAGGTTATTTGTCATACCAAATGTTCAAAAAGTGTTCAAACTCTTAGTTACTGTATGCAAATTTAATACATAAATCAAGGTGAAATAAAACCGTTGTACATTTTTAAAGTACAATATTTAATAATATTATGAATTATATAATATCATTGTTTATCAGTCCCAATTAGTCTAATGATCGTTTCCTAGCTTTTTTAACACACTATAAATTATTAGTATGTTTCGTTTTTATTATTTGCGTAATGGCAATAAAGCAAGCCAATGTTTTAATAATAGAAAATTATAACAAATAAAAAGTCTTTAATTTATAATACATTTAAATTTATTTTATTCATATCTATGTTTTTTATTCTACTTTATATAACCAATCATTAATAATATAATAATAATAGCTAGGTAGGTATTATTTTGCTAAATTAAAAACAAATAAATATCGTTTTTATATTACAGTAAAGTTATACATTTATAATATTAGAAGTTTTTTATTTTTGTTATTTCGTATTATTTGGGACTAATTGAAGTAAGATTTCTATAATTAAGTGCATATACAGATAAAGTTATCAATTTAGTGCAACAAAAAACCGTAGGTATTATTAAATTATTAAACTTATAGGTTATCAAACATAATCTTAGCTAGGTACCAATACAAATAGTATTTTTATTTACATATCATAACTGTATAAAAAAGTATAGAAGTCAGCTTATGTTATATAAATAATAATATTATAATGAATGATTCGTGACCTCTGAGCCCGCAGTTGATTTGGTGGTCTAAACCAAAGTATAATTATTTTTTACTCACACGCCTGTATTATAGTTAAGGTGTACCGTGCTTATCGGAATAGTATACGATATTAAAATAAATGTGGTATCAGTTATAATAATAATGGTAACGTAATTTATACGCAGCGATGGTGTTATATATACCTACATTGTATGACGTCGTTTTACTCGTATTCACATAGGTTGAATTGAGATTAATCACTTCAAGATTTTGACTGTGTGTTGACTGAATCGAAAGGCTTAACGCATCACTAAAATACGGTGTGGGAAATTTAGTTTTCTTTATAATTTTCAGTATCTTTCTACAGTTATAAAATATGACTGTTCTTAAAAACTTTTTTTGCTTAATTTTTTCATATCGATTGTTTTTTAACAATATATAACATTAATATACAATTCCTAAGCAGTTATGTGTGTTACAAATCGAAATTCTAACGAGTTATATTGTTAGTTAAATAGTTAATCGGTATTATTCGAATTATTATAGGATTGGCATTAAAAGTGTATATTGTCGGTTAAAAGATTACATATTTTAAAACTATAAAATGGTTTTTAAATATATTATGTTTAATTAAAATTGTTTACAAACATACATTTATCGATAAAATTGTTGTATAATATAGTAGTTGTAATAAAAAATCACATAAGGACGTTAATCATTCCAAATCTACTTATTATTTTTAGTTACTATTTTACTCGGTACCGCATGTATAGTAAGTTTAATTAATTAATCAACTTAAATTAAGTATGAGTTGGTATTGAAGAATGATTTTTGTGATTTTTTTTAAATGATTTAATACTTATAGTTTATTTCCGAAACGGAATGTTTTTTAATATGTAAAGGTATCTATCGATTATTGAACTACTAACCTGAAGTTGTGAGTTGTACAAGTTTTTAAAATTGAATTCAGAAGAGTGTAACATCTGAGGGTATCCATTATATAGGTAGGTACCTAAGCATATATGGCTATAAATATTAAAATGTATTTAAGCTTAAAACTTATAATAAATGCATAGTTATAGTTCTATTGGTTTGCGCCAATACTCCATGACTGTAAAATAACGTTACTTCTTTCAAAATCGCAAAAAATAAAAATAAAAAAAATATCGTATGTGAAACGTACTAAAATACTAAATAGATCAAGGTTTGAATGTAAATATATAAACACTGTCAAAATATTTATGAGTTACTCGATTACTATACCGCGGTACCATAAAACGTTATATCGGCCGTATACTATTAGGTGGCTAGACAATGTACACACAATGTGTTTATATGGGGTATTGTATCCAGCTTGATTTTTTTTTCAAGATGTGAATTGTATTAATTGGACCAAATTGTGCGGTTGTTGTATTTGTCCTGTTGTAAAACCAATTCCATAATATCTGGGCAAATATAGGTACGATAACGCGTGCATTACGAGTTATTGAAAAAAAAAAATCGTGATTTTGTGACCTATTGTACAACTCCGTTTGTACGCGGGTCAGTCTAGAATGTCGTGACCATTGGGTATCGATTTTTAATCTATAATCGATTACATTACATAAACTCAATGATCTGATATTATCGTACTATAGGACTAAAGTCATTTAAGTACCTGCGCTAAAAAAGCTACCAAATTCGCAATAAACTATTATTTTTTATCTGTAATCAAATATACAACCCGAGAGCACTACGATAGAACTCTACATTGTCAAACTTGCACTAAATAAAGACTAAAAAACTGAGGAAGTCATTCTTTAATAAAAAAGAGTGCATGTACAGTCGTTATCGACTATAGGTCATCGTAATGTAAGTATCGAATTTAAAGTCAATAATATAGATAAATAATTGCATATAAAAAACGATTTTGAACGGAAGCGGTGTGTCAATATAACATCTATTTCTAATAATATTTTATAGTTTATTTGTATTACCATTATATAGTAATTTATTTTTCTATTCTAAGTAAATTCGGTATAATATTTTTTGGCAAAACCATCGCATGTAATAATAATATGTGTATTATTGCCATTAGCCTCCTTATATAAATAGGTCAAATCAATGTACTTACCTTAAATGTTATAAATACCTATTTTGAAAATTTGATTTTGTATAGAAAATAATATTATACAAAATAGTAATACGTTTCAACACATTAAAATTAATATATTTTTTTAATAACAATAAATAACCTTATATCGTTAAACGAAAATACGTTGATTTCAGAAAAAAATATTTATTCTACTTTTAACAAATTTTTTTAAAAATGATAGGAAATTTTCATACTTTAATTCAAATATCGTTAGTAAAGAAATTGTATTAAATGATATAAATCTATTCGACACATAATTTTCAGAATTGGCTACATACTTTTTATTGATAATTAAGTTTATTCTTTTATAATATTTGTATTAGAGACTATTTTAGAATTATGTAATATTATTACTATTAGATTAATATGTATTTTTATTAAAAGTTAAAAACAGTACATTATTATTGTTTAAATCATATATACACCTATGTAAATGTTTAATGTATATATTGTAAACTTGATTTATTTCCGTTAATAAATTATGATTATATTATTATAATGATTATTAATATTTTCAAACTTCTATGAGAACTGATGAGGAACAATGGATTAAATTTTGAAGATTTTTTATTAGGAATAAATGTTATCAATGAAAGATTACCTAATCGAATAACAATAATAAAAAAAACCAAGGTAGATGAGAAAAGTATTTTTCAATCACATAATAAATTGATAACCAATACAGAAATTCCTTAT